>NC_139338.1:27454856-27777356 GCF_056507025.1 Lutjanus erythropterus | reverse complement strand
TATGTATGTATGTATGTAAGTATGAATGTATGTATGTATGTGTGTATGTATGTATGTATGTATGTATGTATGTGTGTATGTATGTGTGTATGTATGTATGTATGTATGTATGTAAATATGTATCTGTGCATGTATATATGCATGTATGTATGTATGTATGTATGTATGTATGTATGTATGTATGTATGAATGTATGTATGTAAGTATGTATGTGTGTAAGTATGAATGTATGTATGTAAATATGAATGTGTGTATGAATGTAAGTATGTATTTGTGTATGTATGTATAAATGTATGTTTGTATTGTGTATGTAAGTATGAATGTATGTATGTATGTATGTAAATATGTATGTGCGTATAAATTTATGTATCTAAGTATGAATGTATGTATGTATGTATGTATGTATGTATGTATGTATATATGTAAGCATGTATGAATGTATGTATGTATGAACGCATGTCTGTATGTAAGTATAACTGTATGTTTGTACGAATGTATGTGTGTATGGGTGTTAGTATGTATGTGTTTATGTATGTATAAATGTATGTTTGTATGTTTGTATGTAAGTATGTATGACTGTATGTGTGTATGTGTGTATGTATGTATGTATGTATGTATATATGGATGGATGGATGTCTATAAGTATGAATGTATGTATGTATAAATGTATGTATGTATGTATGTACGTATGTATGTAAATTCAAATTTTTCTATCTATGTAAGTATGAATGTATGTGTGTATGTATGTATGTATGTATGAATACATGTATTTATGTATGAATGTATGTATGTGTGTAAGTATGTAAGTATGAATATATGTATGTATAAATGTATGTAGCTATGAATATATGTATGTATATAAGTATGAATGTATGTATGTATGTATGTATGTTTGTATATATACATATATATATGTATTTATGTATGTATGTATATCTGTGAATATGTATGTATGTTTGTAAGTATGAATGTATGTATGCATGTATGTCTGTATGAATGTATGTGTCTATGTATGTATGTTAGTATGTGTGTATGTTTGAATAAATGTATGTTTGTTGTGTGTGTGTATGTATGTGTGTAAATATGAAATTCTGTATGTAATTAAGTATGAATGTATGTAAATATGAATTTCTGTATATACTTATGAATGTATGTATGTCAGCAAGAACATATATACATGTGCATGAATAAAGTGAAATGTGTACTTACATGCATACATATACATACTTATATACACACATACATTCATACTTATAAACATACATACACACATACTTACATACATACATACACACATACTTGCATACATACATACATACATACATAAATACATAAATACAAAAAACATTTATACATACATTCATATTTACATACATACATTTGTACGTACTTACATTCATACTTATGTATATACATACAAAAATTCATATTTACATACATGTATATATACAGACATACTTACAGACCTACACACATACATACTTACAGACATACATATAAACATACATACATACATTCATATTTGCATACATACTTCATACTTACCTATATACAAGCATACACACATACATACATACATAGACACACAACAAAAATACTTACATACATACATACATACATATATACATACATACATACATACATACATGTAGACATAATTTCATACTTACATACATACTAGCATACACACATACATACTTCGATAAATACGCAAAAACATAAATGTATTCATACACACGTATATACTTTTTTACTGACATACATACCGTCATACTTACATACATACAAAAATTCATATTTACACACATACATACATACATACATTTATAGTTCCATTAAAAACATTCATATTTACATGCAAACATTCTTTCTTACATACACACATACCTATATACATCCACACATATAGATACAAACATTCATAATTATATGCATACTTATATACATACATTCATATTTACATGCATATATACTTACATATATACACACAGTTATACTTATATACATACATACATACATTCATACTTACATACACATACTTATCTACATATACATATATACACAAATATTCATACATTCATACATACATACATAATTTACTACTTACATATGTATATATATATACATACATGCATACTTATATACATATAAAAATTCATACTTACCTACATACATACATACACAAACACATACCTATATACATAAATATATTCATAATTACATACATACAAAAATTCATACATACATGTAAGTCTGATTTCATGTATGAATGAATGTATGTATGTAAGTATGAATTTTTGTACAAATGTAAGTCTGAATGTATGTATGGATATATGTAAGTATGTATGTATGTATGAACATTTTTATATATTTGTGTATGTATGTATGTATGTATGTATGTGTGTATCTATATAGGTATGTGTATATGTAAGTATTTGCCTATGTATGTGAGTATGAATATATGTATGCATATAACTATGAATGTATGTATGTATGTGAGTATGTCAGTAAGAACACATGTGTATGAATACATGTATGTGTGTATATGTATGATTGTAAGGATGTGTGTATGTATATATGTATGAATGTATGTAAGTATTAATGTATGTATGTATGTATATAACCATGAATGTATGGGTGTATATATGTAAGTATGTATGTATTTATATAATTATGAATGTATGTATGTATATATGTATGTATGTAAGTATGAATGAATGTATGCATGTAAGTATGTCAGCAAGAACGAATATATGTATGTATGAAGACATGTATGTGTGTATATGTGTGTATATGAAAATGTATGTATGAATGTATGTAACTATGTGTGTGTATGTAATTAAGGACAGACACTACAACATACATACACATACTTACATACATGACATACATACGTACTTACATACATACTTTCATACGTGCACACTTGCATATATACGTCCTTACATACTTGCAAACTTGCATACTTGCGCACTTGCATACTTGCATACTTGTATACTTGCATACTTACTTACATACTTACATACATACACACGTGCATACATACATATAGGCATACATACATACAGACTTACTTCCATACTTAAAAAAACACACACATACATACTTAAATACATAGTTACATACATACATACATACATACATACATACAGATATACATACAGATATACATACATATTTACTTGCATACATACATACTTTCATACATACATACATACTTACACACAGATATGAATACATACTTACATTCATACATACATACATACATACATACATATATACATATAGGAAAACATACATACATACATACATACATACTTACAGACAGACATACATGCACACATACATACAGATATACATACATATTTACTTACATACATACATACTTACATTCATGCATACGTATTTACATACACACGTACTTACATACATACTTGCACACTTGCATACTTGCGTACTTACATACTTACTTACATACTTACATACATACACACTTGCATACATACATATAGGCATACATACATACAGACTTACCTACATAGATACGTACATACTTGCATACATACTTACATTCATACATACTTACATACATATATACACAGACATACATACTTACATACATACAAACAAACACACACACACACACACACACACACACATACTGAAATACATACTTACATACTTACAGACAGACATACATGCATACAGACATACATACATACAGATATACATACATATTTACTTGCATATATACGTACATACATACTTACATATACACATACATACATACAAACATTCATATATACATACATACATTCATAAATACTTACATACATACATACATACATACATACATAGTTACATACATACATACATATATACATACATACACACTTACATACATACATACATACATACATAAATACATACATACAAACATTCATACTCATATACAAACATACATTCATACATACATTCATTCTTACTTACATATATGCATACATTCAAACATTTATATATACATACATACATTCATAGATATATACACAATTACATACATACATACATACATACATACATAAGTACTTACCGACATACACACATACATACATACATACATACATACATACACACATACATACTTACATATATACAAATATTCATACTTACATACATACATACATACAAACATTCATACATACATACATACACATACATACATACATACTTACATACATACTTGCATACATTCATACATTCATACATACATACATACACACTTACATACATACATAAATACATACATACATACATACATTCATACATACATACATACTTACATACATTCATACATAAATACATACATACATACATACTTACATACATACATACATTCATACATACATATATTCATACATACATACAAACATACATTCATAGTTACATACATACATACATACATACATACACACATACATTCATACTTACATACACACATACATACACACACACACACACACACACATACATACATACATACATACATACATACATACATACATACATACATACACACACATACATACATACATACATACATACATACATACAATCACACATTAATACATATATACATACATACATTCATACAAACATACACACATGCATACATACATTCATATGTACATACATACATACATACATACATACATACATACATACGTCCATACATACATACATATACACAGACATGAATACATATTTACATTCATACATACATACATACATATATACATATAGGAAAACATACATACATACATACATACATACATACTTACAGACAGACATACATTCACACATACATACAGATATACATACATACATATTTACTTGCATACATACATACTTACATTCATGCATACGTACTTACATACATACATACACACGTACTTACATACATACTAGCACACTTGCATACTTGCGTACTTACACACTTACCTACTTGCATACTTACATACTTACTTACATACACACGTGCATACATACATACAGACTTACCGACATAGATACGTACATACTTACATACATACTTACACTCATACATACTTACATACATATATACACAGATACATACATACATACACACAGACATACATACTTACATACATACATACATACTTACATACATACTTACAAACACACACACACACACACACACACACACACACACACACACACACACACACACACACTGAAATACATACTTACAAACTTACAGACAGACATACATGCATACAGACATACATACTTACATATACACATACATACATACAAACATTCATATATACATACATACATTCATAAATACTTACATACATACATACATACATACATACATACATACACACTTACATACATACATACATACATACATACATACATACATACAAACATTCATAATCATATACAAACATACATTCATACATAAATTCATTCTTACTTACATATATGCATACATTCAAACATTCATATATACATACATACATTCATATATATAAACACAATTACATACATACATACATACATACATACTTACCGACATACACACATACATACATACATACATACATACATACACACACACATACATACTTACATACATACATAAATTACATACATACATTCATACATTTATACATACATACATACATACATACATACTTACATACATACATTCATACATTCATACATACATACACACCTACATTCATAGTTACATACATACATACATACATACATACATACATACAGACATACACACATACACACATACACACACACACACACACACACACATACATACATACATACATACACACATACATACACACACACATACATACAATCACACATTAATACATATATACATACATAAAACCATACAACCATACACACATGCATTTATACATTCATATGTACATACATACATGCATACATTCATTCTTACATACATACATACAAACATACATTTATAAATACATCCATATGTAGATACATACATACTTACATACATTCATAAATACATGCTTACTTACATACATACACACATACATTCATACTTATATACAAATATTCATACTTACATAAATACATACATTCATAAATATATACATAGGTACTTACAGACATACACACATACATACTTACATACATATATACATTCACACTTACATACATACATACATACATACATACATACATACATACATACTTACATACATACATACACACACATACATTCATTCTTACTTACATATATGCATACATACAAACATTCATATATACATACATACATTCATACATATATACACAATTACATACATACATACATACATACATACATACATAAATACTTACCGACATTCACACATACACACATACATACATACATACATACTTACATACATACGAATTTTCATACTTACATACATACATACATACATTCATACATACATACGTACATACATACATACATACATACATTCATACATTAATACATACATGCATACATATATACATACATACATACATTCATACATACATACATACATACATACATACATACATACATTCATACATTAATACATACATGCATACATTCATACATACATACATACATTCATACATACATACATACATACATACATACACACATACATACATACATTCATACATTAATACATACATGCATACATATATACATACATACATACATTCATACATACATACATACATTCATACATACATACATACATACATACATACACACATACATTCATACTTACATACAGACATACACACATACATACACACACATACATACATACACACATACATACACACACATACATACATACACACATACATACACACACATACATACATACATACATACATACATACATACATACAATCACACATTAATACATATATACATACATACATTCATACAAACATACACACATGCATACATACATTCATATGTACATAGATACATGCATACATTCATTCTTACATACATACAAACATACATACATACATTTATAAATACATACATATATACATACATCCATATGTAGATACATACATACTTACATACATTCATACATTCATAAATACATGCTTACATACATACATACACACATACATTCATACTTATATACAAATATTCATACTTACATACATACATACACACACATACATTCATACTTACATACATACAAAAATTCAAATTTACATACATACATACATACATACATACATACATACAGACAGACAAACAGACATACATACAGACATACTTACATACATAGAAACATTCATACATACATTCATACATATATACATAGGTACTTACAGACATACACACATACATACTTACATACATACATACATACATTCACACTTACATACTTACATACCTACATACATACATACATACATACATACATACATACATTCATACTTACATACATACATACACACACACACATACATTCATACTTACATACATACAAAAATTCAAATTTACATACATACATACATACATACATACATACATACATACATACAGACAAACACGCATACATACATACATACTTACATACATAGAAACATTCATATATACATACATACATACATACATATATACATACATACATACGTACATACAAATATTCACACTTACATACATACATACATACATACATACACACACAAATATTCATACGTACATACATACATACATTCCTACTTACGTACATTCATACATACATTAATACTTATGTACATACATACATTTAAACATACAGACATTCATACTTACATACATACATACATACATTCATACAGACAAACACACATACATACATACATACATACATACTTACATACATATATACATTCACACATAAATACATAAAAACATACATTTATACATACATACATACAAACATTCATATATACATCTATACATACACACATACATACATACATACTTACGTACATACAAATATTCATACTTACATAAATACATACATTCAGACACATACGTACTTACATACATACATACTTACACACATACATACTTACATACAAACATACATTTATACATACATAGACACATATATACTTAAATACATACATAAATTCATACTTACCTATGTATTTGTGTAAGTATGCCTGTTTGTGTGCAAGTATGTAATATGTATTTATGTGTGTGTGCATGTAAGCATGTATGTGTGTATGTAAGTATGTAAGCATTTTTTATGCACGTTTTTATTTATGTATGTATGTCTGTATGTATGTAAGTATGAATGTATGTATGTACTAAAGAAATAAACTTAAAATTCTAAATGTGTGAAATTAATCACCACAAACGTTTCTGTCTTGTTTTATCCGGATTCAAACCCTGACTTCACTCGGCCGTGCTCACCTGAGAGAGGGTACCACTGGTACCCATTGGTGATTCCCTCCAGGAATGGCCTGCTGTCACCACAGCGATCGCCATGGTGCATGGAGGCGTGATTGTGTGAGTACACCTTGGCCAGGTGAATGAACACATCGTCATCAGGGCTGATGCTGGCCCCGCCCACCTGCTCGCTGCCTGAAGAAACAGACATGAAGGCCATTGAGCAGTTGGCCTGTGTAGCTAACATCAGTAATACTCTGACATGAATCATTGCCTACAAACCAAGAGATTTAAGACAACTATGCTGAATTTTTCAGCACGTCCAGTCACCCTACATTCAATAATGTGCCTGAACGCATTGTGTGTGTGTGTGTGTGTGTGTGTGTGTGTGTGTGTGTGTATACACAGACGCTGCTTCTGCTCAACTAACATGCTGCTCACACTACACCTCCTGTACAAAGGAACTTAGAAACACTGCCTTTAAGAACAGCTAATTCTGTATCAAAGTCTTCACTTCAACCGTGTGTGTTAAACAGCAGTAAATGTGTTGAGAATTAATAGAAATCATCGGAGTTTGGACCCTCAGGCCCAAAAATAGAGTCTCACGCAGCAGGATTACCGACTTATCTGGATAACTTCACTCAGTAAAAAAACAAAATCCACTTAAATCTGGGAGATGGACTTAAATAAAGGAGATTTTCTGGGTTTTATTCAGTTAAATTATCAATCTGAATTCAGTTTGTTGCGTTATAAAAAGGCATCATGTTGTTTTTTAAACGAAAAAATAAAACATCTGCACTTGTTTCTGATCGCAGTGTGTGGGCAAGTTGCTCAGCTGAACTTGTATATTTATCTGACGCTTCTTGAGAACGTCATGGGACTGAATTTAAGAGTCTGTTTCCTGTCGCGTCAGTAAATCTGCACTTTGATTTACTGATCTTTAAAAATATATATATATACCAGAAAAAAACTTTCCTGGGATTGTTGTGGACCACCGAGTTTGTCTCTCATGGAGTCCTTGTCTTATTGTTGTTTATCTTTGAACTTCCTTTGTGTTGTGAGAAACTTTCAACTACAGTTTCTGAGTGTTTTTTACCTCCGTTGCTGTTGTCGTAAGGATAACTGGCCACCAGAGCTCCTCCGTGAAGGTTTGCAGAGAGGACAAAACTTTCCGTCCTCAACCAGCCAATCACAGCTCGGACCTGAAACACATCACGCAGCGACAAGCCAATCACAGCAGGGGACTTA
This sequence comes from Lutjanus erythropterus, assembly GCF_056507025.1. Lineage (NCBI taxonomy): Eukaryota > Metazoa > Chordata > Actinopteri > Lutjaniformes > Lutjanidae > Lutjanus > Lutjanus erythropterus. Next base: position 27,767,638 of record NC_139338.1, on the reverse strand, counting down.
AACACATCATATTTTAATGTTGTTAAACTATGGGGTGAAAAAATCTGAAGGAAATGAACTGCTGATGGTAAGTAACCAGTATTGAGTTGCTGGTCCCAGTCTCAGGATAAAAATAAGGTCACATGACCAACCTCAGCCTCCCGTTTCTCCTCGTCAACCTGCTGTTGTCTTTTGAGACCAGCGAACGCATCGGGGAAGTTCCTGTTCAGATCAATGCCGTTAAAATTGAACCTGAAATAGACAGAGACAAACTGTTTACTGCATTATATGGGGACTGACCAACTCCAAGGGCTTGACCCTTCCTAAGTCCGGCCCCTTTTTGCTCCATGCTCCAATAGGAGTTCTCGAGCTCCATTTGAACGTAGCATTAGATATGTTTTGTGCTAATCTCATCTATGTCAAAAGAAAACAGAATTTTGAAACACATTTCACTGCAACGTTTTCTAATTTCAGCTTTTAAACTTTACAGCTTTTCTCTGTTTTATATCATAATTATATCATATATAAATATTAATATGATTAAATTAAGTATCTGTGGTTTTGGTGCGTTCAGGTGGACAAAGAACGTGGTTTGCAAACATTGCTCTCATCACTCAGTTGTGATCGATATTTTTGTTTTGTTCTGCAGAATTTATAGATCAGTTTAGTCGGTTGAAGAGAAGCAGCAGCTGCTGCCGAGGCTCCCCTGGGCCAGGCACTCGTGCTGAAAAGTGTTTCCCACGGTCTTGTGACTGCCTGCAGGAAGTGAGTGAGCGTGTCTTTATTTACACAGCAGCAGGAGTCAGTGAACGCCTCAGACTCCTCAGAGAGCAGTTTGTGACAATCAGCAAAATAAAATCAAACAAGTTAAACGGACAATAAAAGACGAATTCACTCGTTTGTTTTTACACTCTGAGTTCAAAGGGAGGCAGTACCTTATATATTCTGTTTCCCCAATAAAAAAATAACTTAGGATAACTTAAAAATCAAACATGACAGATTCCCACGTCACTGTCGTTTCAGCTGAATCTCACGCATCTCTTTTTCAACATTATTGACAAGATTTGGTCCTATTTTAGCTGATCATTCCAATATTTTGATCATAATGTAAAGGAAACATGTTCTGGATTAATAAAGAAATAAAAAATAACAAGTAAAAAAAGACCAGAGTGGCTGAAAAGCCAAGATCTCGTACTATTTTAATTTAATTTAATTTAAACTTTAAAATTAACTTCAGTGGACTTTTCTCTCCTGGTTTGTTTGCAGCAGTTCTGAAACTGTTCTTGGTTTCTGTACCATTGATACTTTTATGTACTTTTACTTGTAACTGAGTACCTTTGAGGACCATTGTACTGGTACTTTTATTTAGATAAAGGATCTACATATTTCTTCCACCACTGTTCTTGCTTAAAAAAACAACAACATTTAATTTTTTCATCGTAGTTTTTGTCTCTTCATCCACCTGAACGCGTCTAATTTTTGTGTAATGAGGTGAGATAATCTCTCCGTCTCAGGAAGTTTATTTCTGCTCCAAACAGGTGAAACAATTTTCTCACTTTGAGACGCTTCAGTGAAACGTTTCCTTATACGGTTTGGAAAGTGGTGACCTCAGACCACACACACACACGCACGCACGCACACACGCACGCACGCACACACGCACACACGCACGCACGCACGCACACACGCACACGCACACACACACACACACACACACACACACAATAATCCCAACCAAAACCCACATCTAAACCCTTTAATGTAACATTAAAGAGAGGAACAACGTTCCTAAAGTTCCCATAATGAGAGTGTGAGAACAGATTTACATCCTCATACTGTGATTAATTCAACAACATGGACACACACACCTGTACGGTCCATTAGAAGAAGACAAAACACTTCTAATTAGATACTTACAGACCTTTAACGTGACTCTAATCTGTGTGTGTGTGTGTGTGTGTGTGTGTGTGTGTGTGTGTGATAAAGATCTGTAGCGTGTGTGTTTCTTGACTATCAGAGTGATGTGGGCGTTGGAGCGTCACATAGTTTAGTCTAACAATCGTGTGTGTCGTCTCAAATCTATAACATCTTGTTTTGACATTTGGACACACACACACACACACACACACACACACACACACACACACACACACACACATGTTTTAACCCTGTATGAGGCAGACATTTAACAGGTTTGTGGCAGACCCTTAAATAAACATGTATAAAAATATTTTTTCTCTTCATGATATACGTGTTAATTAACATTTTTATCAACCATGTATTAATATAAGTTAGTATCATAATTAACATGTAAACTTTAAATAAATCTTTGCATGTTATTATAGTGTTAATTAACTGTTCCTTTATGCTTAGTATTATTAATTAATGTTAATAGCATCTTTATGAACTCTTGAATACTGTCTGAATCAATTAGGGGTCACTGCTGTGTTCACTGATGATGATTTTATAATAAACTGTAACTTTATTCACTCAGTGCCAAACATCCATGCTGTTTACACTGTTGTTCTTCTTCTTCTGTTCTTGCAGCCTGTATCCTGCATACATGACGTACCTTAAAACTTCTAAGTTTTGGACCCTGCCAGCAAAAATAATTAGGGCCACAATTCATCACATATTAATTCATATTAATAACAGAACACTTCTGAATATTCCATCATAAGATTTTCGGCCATTATCAGAAACTTAAACATCACATTTGTGTCCGGCCCACGGAAACCTGATCAATTTCTCAAGTTGCACCCGATGAAAAATACTTGCTGAACTCTGTTTTCGGGATGTTGTGAAAAAGGAAAAGGTTTGGAAGGAAAACAGGGAGCTGTTGGGAGTTAAAAGTGAGTAGAACCGATGCCGACACATCCAGCAGACACAGAGCAACATCATCATTCATTTGTAGTTGTGTTTGTGTCACCTGATGAACGCAAGACCAATATTTGCTCTCATTTTGGTCTCCGTCACCAAATATCTGCCTCTTTAGCTGCTAAATAACCCACTATGTTCACCAGCTCGTCTCCAATTGAGCCTGTCTGCTGTTTGCTGCTGAAAACATCAAACAAAAACAGTAAATGTGCTGGAATGAAATGGTGGATTAGTCACTAATTTCAACAAATCACCAGTGATCCACTAATAAACCGTAGCATGTTGAATCTGTGTGTGTGTGTGTGTGTGTGTGTGTGTGTGTGTGTGTGTGTGTGTGTGTGTACGTGAGTACCTGCCCTGGCTGTACTGGCAGTGTGTGCCTGAATCGTCGAAGCCGTCGGGGTTCATCGTCGGCAGGATGTGGATGCGGGTGCTGTTCAGTAACTGCAATGACCACGTTTCGTTGTTACGGTAACCACGCACCAGGTCGTCGATCAGCTGTAGCAGCAGCACCCGGCCAAGGACCTACACACACACACACACATACACACACAGACATTAAAATTCACAAAAACTACACATTTGAGTAGGTAAATGTGATTAAATGTGGAAAAAGGTTCAATAGAAACACTGAGTCGTTTCTCAGCTTAAATCGACTAAAATTTGAATGGAGTTTGGTGCTTCTGAATGAACTTCCTCTGACACTGCTGCTCAGTTTTACATTTTTATTCATTCATTCAGTTTTTTTTTTCTGACAGGACATGACTCGATGAGACTGCATGTTCCCTCCTGATGGACACCAGCGGGGGAGGAAGTGATGTCGTGAGTCAGCGCGGAATCGAAACGCGATCCAGAAGAGACGAGTCAGAGGCTGTTTTTCTGACACTGATTGGATCGTAGGGGCAGAATGAAAAAAAAAGAAAAAACTTTGTGAATGAATGAATGAGAGCCTCAGGAGACAGAAAGAGAGAAGGGTGGGAAAGGTGTGTGTGAGTGTGTGTGCACAAAGCCGCTGCACACACACACTCATGTCAGGACTAGCTCAGCCTCCAGCCATCATTTTGTTTTCCTCCAACAGTCGTCTAAACTGTCTCCCTCTTTTCTCCCTGCTGCCGTCACTAACAGGTATTGTGCGCCGATCACAGCCTGAGATTTCTTCTTCTGTGGTGTCTTAGAGTGCCATTGTTGTCCTGTGACACCGGCTGACATTTTCCCTTCATTACCATCAAAACACACACAGACTGGAGTTTACTTTCAGTCAATCTGAAGATTTGAAGAAAGACTTTGTCAAGGATTCTTTGTAAGACTGAGGGTTCTATTAAGAACCCTTTTTCATCCAAAGAACCCTGGGTGGAGGGATGGACGTTTAAAGATGGTCACCTTCAAATGTTTCGACCAGTATTTTTTAAATGTAGATGTATCTGGTTCTTTGGAGAACCCTCTGAAAAAAAGAGAGTTATAGGTGAAAGCCCCTCCAGAGGGTTCTAGATGGAACTCTAAAAGGGTTCTCAGTAGAATCTCCTGAGTGAGCACTAGATATACTCCAAAGATATATTCCAAGGGTTCAAAATTAAACCCTGGGTTCTTAGTAGAACCCCCTGGGTGGGTCCTAGATGAAACCCTTGGAATATGAAAGGGATATGGTAGAACCGCCTTGGTGGGGTTCTTGTCAGTACCCTTAGAGGACGGAAAGATTCTGGATAGAACTCCCTGGTTGTTTTCTAGATGAAACCTTGGAATATGAGAGAGTTATGGTAGAACCCCCTTGATGGGTTCTTGTTGGCACTCTTAGGGGGCAGAAAGGTTCTGGATAGAACTCCCTGGGTGTGTTCTAGATATATTCCAAAGGTTTTTTTTCACCCCTGGATGGGTTCTAGATGAAATTCCTGGAATACAAACTCTGGGTGGGTTGTGGCTGGCGCTCTTAGGAGCTGGACAGGTTCTGGATAGAACCCCCTGAAACAGTTCTGGGTGAAACTATAGGTACTACTACTGGTGACACTATAGAAGGGTTCTCTATAGAACCTTTCAATGGATGTTCTGGGTAAAACCTCTCCTAGATGGTTTAAGGTATAACCCTTTATGTTCCAGGTGGAGTCTTTTTAAAGGACCCTGCTGTGGGGACAAGCCGAAGAACCCTGAATGGTTCAAGTTAGAACCTTTATTTCTCAGAGTGAACAAAATAGAATTAAGTAAATATGATACTTAATATTTTAATAAGCTAAGATTTAAGTCTTCAACACGTTAATGGTTTTAGATTTTTCCTTTAAAAAGAAAAGTACAGAACAGCAGCCTCATCCTGGGCTCTCAGCCTGAGGATTTAGGTTTAACTCCCTAAAAAGTGAGGACCTAACAAACTGTCCTTATTTTCCTTTTTTCCAAAAATGTCCTCACGTTAAAGGTTTAAACATCGGTCCTTTCGTAGTCCGTCTGCAGTAGCAAATGGTGCTGACATGACGGTGTTAGTGCAGTAAAGTCTCTTTTACTGTATATAAATGCCAAAAAAAATGTATCCGCTCAGTGTTTCAGCTGTAAAAATGCAGCCAATCACAACGAGCAAGGTCACACATGGAAACAATTATGGGTCTCCATATGTACTTATATAATGTCAGCACATGTTCTCAAGGATGTAGGTGTGACTTCAGAAGTGGAACACAAACTGGTTATTGTGCTGCTCATAATAATCATCACGAGGGAATTCGTCTTGTGACTGAAGAAGTTTCAGGAGACGTCTTAGGACTCAAAGGATTTCTAAATGTGACCTGGTCAAATTAACTTTGGCCAGAGGAAGGAAAATTCCTCCACAATAGTAGTTTAAGAAAAAATATCCAAAGGGCGTGTTCACAGCAGCCTTGTTAGGTCCAGCTGAGCGTTTACCGCTTCGGTTTGGTCCGGAGCTAGTCTTGCAAAGCCAGACTTCTCTCCACACCGCTCTGTCTCTGCGCATACACATTATGCTTTCGGGGAAAAAGCACTGTGCTTTGATGCATTTCTTTAACCCAATCACAAACGTCTTGGGCGGAGCTAAGCCCAGGATGCGGCAAAGACGCTGCTGCAAATTAGCATCGAGGAGGGACTTGTGTTGGTGGAACATTTACATGTCGGGAGGCGAACTCTGGCATAAAATCGACTTCAGCACTGTGAAAGAAAAGGTAACAGCTGTTAGCTTGTTTGTGTACGTACCGTTGGTGCCCCAGATGCTAATTTGCCAGAGGTTGGTCTTGTTTCTTGGGGACTTTGAAAAAACATAATAGCAAACGCCTCTTCGTTTCTTGAAAACTAGTTCCTGGGTATAAAAGTTCTGGGTATTTTGGGTGCAAATGTGACATTTGTCTCAGCAGTTTTCCATTAGGAACAGTCTGATCAGCAATGGGAGGTTTGGGGCAGTTTGTCCTTCAAGCAAAGTTTAGATAAGAAGATGAAACCAGTCCGGTGTTGTTTACGTTGTTGTGCATTAGCAGATGTAAGCTAACATTCAGTGTTGGACAGGTGGGCCTCACTTGACATGTCCTCAGAAACAAACAGCTCCAGAGTGAAAAAGACAGAGCGAAGCAGCCTGCTGTGTGCAGACTGCAGTTGTCTCTTTTTTAAGCACAGGAAACTCAGCCCTCAGTCGCCCACACACACACACACACACACACACACACACACACACACACACACACACACACACACACACACACACACACACACACACAGACACACTATGTTCTTTCTTTAAAAAACACACAATCAACGTTAGGAAACAACAGATACTGTGAGCAGATAATTGCAGAAAGGCTCCAGTTATCATGTGATTCAAGATTTCACACTTCGTTCTCAGTGCTCCAGGGTACAACTTCCTGTGGTTGAAGTGTCGTCTGCAAACAGCTTATTTGGTGAACCAAAAGTCCAAAAGACAAGTAAGTCTCTAGTCTCTGCACTCAGTCAAGTCAAATACCAAGGACTTGAAACTTTACATTTCAAGTCCTAAACAAGCAGAAACAGTTACCGCTCTGTGTCGCTTCAAATGTTGAACAAAGTTGGAAGTCTTTAATTTTCAGCTTGCCCTTTTTTCATACTGCGACTCATTTTTCGTTGGCCACCTCACAGTTTTTGTACGTGGAGTGGACGGACGCAGCAGTGCAATTGTCGGGATGGACGCTGGAGGAGAGCAGCTTTATGTGATTGATTAATTATTGATGGATTAGTATAGAATCAGGGAAGGACTAGACAAGCTTGTTGCCTCTTCCCACTCTCCTTCGGACATTAAATGTTAATTTTTGTGCGGCGCTGAAAGTCTTTCATTATTCATTGTTTTTTTCTGGCTCTTTTTTCTACATGTAAAAGCATTTGAAATAAATAAATCAAAATCTAAATGGTTCTGTATCATTTTTTCCAGCTGGAGCTCAGTAATGTAACGTTAGTTTGTCATGGTTCCTGCTGCATCCTGATTGGATGCTGACAGATTTCTAATGTTAGTTAGTTCAGGAAATAAGGGGAAATGAATTAATTCATGGATTTTTAAATAACAGACTGTAGAGTCTTTGGGTTTGGAGAAGGTATCAAGTAACCCAAAACAAAAAGACTCTTCGTTCACTGTCATAAATGACAAAAAAAAGCAGGAAATCCTCACATTTAAGAAGCAGGAACTGACAAAGGTTTGATATTTTTGAATGATAAACTGATTATCAATGACAGCTGATAAATAGTCAGCAGATCACAGAACAGGTCAAACATCAGACCGACTGTTTGTTAATGAGTGAGAGGAGTGAGCGGCGTCTCCGTGTGAATTTAAACGAGCGCTGTTCAAACAGAGCTCAGAGACGCGTTGGTTTGTCATTAGTGAACAGGATCAGCTGACAAACAGGAGCGGCACTGATTATTTTCCTGAGAAGTCTGAACTGCATTCCTGTGACATTCTGCAGTTTAATTCATCTGAACATCGATGACAGAAACATCCTGACTCCTCTGACCTCCGTCTCTCTGACGGTTTGATTTTCCGCCCGACAGTTGACGTCGTTTTCCTCCTGTGTTTCCTACCAGGGTTCAGATGTATGGTCAGTTTACAGTAGGAAACTAAAGCCTTCGCCACACTTCATGACTTTCAAAGATCACTGATCACTGTACTGTTCAAACAACACAACTGTCTGTCTTGACATTAGATGATTAATACTGAAGAAACAGGGTGCAGCATGTTGCTGTTGGCACACAGCTCGAGCTTTATCACCTGGATTTGAAACATTGTTTGACTTTGGTGAATCTGAAGGAACATTTTAAAACACCAAACTCACAGAACAACACAAATTTTACAGATTTTGTAAATGGAGTCTGGTTGGTTTGAAAACAGTGATATTTACAACTTCCCGCTTCTCCAAACTGGGGACATGTCGACTGCCATCTACTGTAGGTTATACACTGACTGTGGATAAAAAGCTCCTACAACCACACTTGAAATAATCCGAACTATCCCTTTAATGTAGAATTAAAGGTGCTGATGTCAGCGTGTTTGTCAGATTCACACAGAAAGATATTTTCTCAGACAACAGACAATCATCTCTACACGACACCTTTTCTACTTTTCCACAGAGGCCACATTCCTGCTGTTATAATGTGTGTGTGTGTGTGTGTGTGTGTGTGTGTGTGTGTGTGTGTGTGTGTGTGTGTGTGTGTAGACTCGCTGAAAAGGCCTTTTTCTGGAAGTTTCCTGCGGGCCGACACACTCCGCTGACTCTGTTTGCTGACTGTGTGTGTGTGACTGTGTGTCCAGGCGTGACTTGTCTATTTAAGGACATTTCCATCCACTTTCACACACATGCAGTGTGGTCAGCGGTGGACCGTCGCCTCGGTAACCAGATGCTGGTCAGAGGTCGCTAAGAGTTTCCTTTACACAGATTTTAAAGGAAATAGCGTTTTAACCAACTTATTCTTAATCCATATTCATTTGTCTGAAATGTATCATAAATTCATTGTTATGATTTGATTTAACTGTTTGTGACTGATTTTCCCACAACAGGTGCTGAATCTGCTGACTCATTCTTGCAGAAAAGTTTGCTTGAAGACAGAATATTTCCCATCACAGGGGATCAGCGACGCATGAAGATCACATGTTAATAAAGCCGATGTCAGAATGCGATGCAGCTTAACCTGTTATCATCCCTCTTCTGACTGACAGGTGAAGGTTGTTTGACACCAAACATCAACTGTTGAAAAAACAACATGAAGTTTGTTGACTGGTAGGGCGGGATATACTTGCTTTAACTAATTTTTTCAATACGCGTCATGCTTCCTTCTTTCCTGTGTGTGTTTGGAGGGATGGTACTCAGAGAATAACACGACATGCACGTAAATGAGAATGCATCTGGCCTTAGAAACAAGACTACAGAGTGCTAACAGCTCTGTGAAGCTGCTAAACATGCTGTTCACCATGGAATTTAATGTGCTAACATGCTAACATTTGCTAGTTAGTTCTTTACACAAAATACAGCTGAGGAAATCAAATTATTGGTGCTTGATGAGCCCCGACAGTCGACTGAGATTCTTCCAGTTGAGCACAGGGAGAATATAAGCCGGTGCATTTATTAAAAGATATCCTCGCTGCCACATGCGCTGTTGGTTGACAAGTTTCAGGCTGATGCGTGAAAATCTAATGTTTTTACATCACAGATGATGAAGAAAAGCAGTAAAACACAAGTCTAACTGTAGGCTCATATAAGAATTTACTGTAGCACGTCGAATATTACAATAGAATCTCCAAATCTGATTCTACTCTTAGTCGGGGACAGCCCTTATGTATTGTAATTTACCCCTGGCTCTACTATTACGCCTGTTTGTTAAGAGTTATTTTAAACAAAGAAGACAAACGTCACTCGTCACACCAACAAATATTAATAAAATATAACAATAAAGACGGTCACAAAAATCCTTATAGTTATAAGAATGCGAACGCAAATACAGTTAAAATCAGCATCTGTCACTACAATGTGAAATGAAATTATAAACCACTAATGTTTGGTTGTAATAATTTATTTTGGTTCACTGTTGACGGTTCGACCTGCAGTCAGCTGAATATTTCCTGTCAGTTATTGCTGCTGTTGTTCGTCATAAATCCACAGATTTGTTTCATAATGTCGTCTAATACTTTAATGTTGACTCAGCGTACTGTTCATTTCAACAGAGATCACCACACACACACTCACACACACACACACACCCAGCCTGTGGTCTGAATGCAACAGTGTGTGTGGAGTGTGTTTGACTCTGAATGGCCTTTGTTGATCTCTTTAGTCTCCTTTTAGTCCCACTTCCTGTCAGCAGGGAGGGGTCCTGTGTGTGTGTGTGTGTGTGTGTCTGTGTGTGTCTGTGTGTTCACCTCGTTTCCATGCATGTTGGCCACATATTTGAACTCGGGGATGCCGACGGTGTGACGGCGAGGACTCAGACCCAGAGCCAACACCCACAGCCGCTGACCTGAGAGACACAGTGGACACAGTTTTACATTCAGACCAGTTTCAGTTTGAGTTTCTGAGGGAAGCTGCTGAGGAAAAAGTCCTCAGCAACCGAAAGTGGCTGGAAAGGAAGGATGTGCTGCATTTTCAACACAGGAAAAAACACAACATGCCACCACAATAATCATTTTATTTTGATCATGGGAAGACAAAACTGTTCGATTAATCGCCCTGTTAAGTATAAGTACAAAGTATTCTTCTAACTCAGACTATTTACTTTTTAACTGTTGGTGTTTAATACATTATCAACAGCAGCGTTCAGTCTAAAGGAGCTTCTGTTTCTCCAGATCTTGGAGAAATCTGCTCTGTTCTGCTCTTTGGTCACAGTCAAGCCAAAAGATTTAGTAATCTGAGTGTTTGTAATTCATTACTTCCACTCTTGGGAAGAAGGACTGTTAAACTATTCTGACAGAGGTTTGAGAAGTACGTCCGAATGAGGAATCTTCTTCAGGCAATCAGTGGCTCTGCTCCGAAACCTGACGAACTGAACAAACACTAAACAAACAAACAAAGCCATGTCAGGCAAATACATCAAACAACTAATCAGACAAAAGTTGAAAAAGAGCTAAACTATTAAATTATTTCAAAGTATTAAGCAGCTATTATTGATTATCATTTAATTTCTTCTGCAAAAATGTCAGAAAATTCTGTTTTCAGCCTCTCAGATATGAAGATAAGCTGCTTTTCTTTGTTTATTATCAGATTAAACTGAATATCTTTTGGTTTAGATAATGTTTTTTTAAACCAGTTTAAAGATGCTTCTCTTTTCCTTCTATCCAAACAACCAGAGGTCTCATATCTCCTCACTCGTTTTCGACAACAAAAACAAAAAAATAAATAAATAATGATAATAATAATAATAATAATAATAATAATAATAATAATAATAATATTATATATATATATATATATCTCATATATAGTCAGAACCTTCAAGTCTCAAGTCATATGAAGTTCTGGTGACCGACCACAGATTCCACGATTAAAAGATGTTTAAAAGATTGTCATCGACAATATAAAGTAGGAAGGTAGAAACTGACAGCAGTGTTTTCATGTTAAATCCCTTTTTTTCAGCCTTCTGGTTCATCATCTCTCACCACAAAAACAGCCTGAAAACACTTTTCTCTGTCATTCTGGAAAAAGTTTCACATTAATAGATGAGCAGAGTTTAATCTTTAAGCTCTGTGACTCACCTCACACCGGAGCTAATATTTACCCAGAGGAGTTCTGGGTAAATATTAGTGACATACACATGTGGTGTTTGTTCTCAACAGGAGGTGGAAACGCAGAAATCACAGCGCGGTGACTTTTATTTTGAAGTGTTTTTGTTATAATGTGCTTATGCTGTCGTTTCCTGTGAAAAACCAGGTTTTATATTGAAAGGTTACAAACACAGGGAGCGAACCGAAGTTTTTCACACCGTCACTGAGCTGCTGCTGAGGATCTTTAATGAGTCAACGTTTCCACGTAAACACGACGACTGTAACTATTATGAATGTCAGAGCTGCAGGTAAATGAATGAACCTCTGCAGGCTTCAGCAGGTCTCACACACACACACACACACACACACACACACACAGAAACACACACACACACACACACACACACACACACTGAGAAACACACACACACACAAACCATCGAAAAGTAACGAGTCACCACAGCAACATGAGGGAAAAACTGTTGAGCTGCAGAGAGAAAAGGTAACACACACATGCAAAAACACAGAAACACACACACAAGTTGGACGCAGGCCAGCTGGCGTCCTGGATTACCACAGATTAGCTCTGTGTGTGTGTGTGTGTGTGTGTGTGCGTGTGTGTGTGTGCGTGTGTGTGTGTGAGTGATTAGCCAGATTAAGGCGTCCCAGATTAAAAATTAACCGCTGTTAACAGTCCTGTTATATGATCACACAAACACCAACAGGCAGCCGCGGCCCAGTCAGTGTCCTGGTTGTCATAGTGACTGACGTCTGATAAACAATCTCTCTGCATGGAAAATTCAAATTTATAGTCGTCACATGATGAATGAATTTGGCAGCGTTACCTTCCGTGTTCACTGATTTTACTCACGAGTGCTCATAGATGTTCATGAGCGCAGAGCAGCTGACCACGTTTGGCTGCTTTGTAGCTGCGCTGCAGGTTGTGTCAAAATAAAGTAAGGGACTGGATCAGACAGAGATGCATCACTGCAGGCGCCGCTGCTTTAAGAACCGTCTTGCAAAGCACTTTGGGCAAAACAGCTGGTGCGCCTGTGGAGCGGGACTGTGTGCGCAACCAGTCAGTAAAATAGGATTACACTGACTGACATGATTGTGACTCGATGTCGTGAAAAGTGGAGGATATTCTTATTTTTATGCAAGTCTTAAAAAAAAACAAAAAAAACACAGGAGGCGAGGAGAGCCTGCAGACGGAGACCAGAGGAGACGAATGGTTTGCTTTTCCACAAATCTGATCAACCATCATAGTTTCCAGGAATCGTAGCAAACATCATCTCAATAAACTGACTCAATGTTTTATTATTTACAAGGTTTGTGACTGTTACTGATGTTAACAATGCTGTGCACTTTATATTTTCTGTTTTTGTCCTGTTTTGACTCAGTTTGAACTCCTTCATTGTGGAAAACCCTTCAGATGCTTCTTCATTTACAAATAAAGCAGATTTTGGTAAAAGTTTTCTAATCTTTTCTAGAATACTCAGAACAGAGTGCACTTTTATTCTCCCTTAAAGATCATCATTTTATTTGCATTTCATTCTCAGAATCTGATGGCTCACAGAATATGATGCAACACTGTTAGCTCAACTCTTAATTATGGGATTTGCTCCTGAAATTATGACACCGTAAATCATAATTATGAAAGAAGGTCATATCTTGCTACATTATTTTGACAGGCAGGTGTGTGCGGTTACCTTTGACCGACTGGCCGATGCTGTACAGGTGTGTGATGTCGGGGTTGGAGGCGTTGGTCTGGAGGAGGTACTGCTCCATCTCACGGTTGTTGTGGTAACGAAACTCCAGCGTCGAGGCGGGGGTGAGGATGAGGAAGGGGAGGAAGAGGAGGAGGAGGAGGAGGGGTGATGACATCACTGCAGTGTGACCTGTGGGAGGAGAAAACAGAGTCGACAGATTTAAAACACAGGTAAGATCAGTAGGTGTGACGCTGGATGTTGATGGAAACGTCAAACTGATGAATCTGTTTTTTCATCTGTCATTCGTTTCTGTTTTCTTTTGGTTCTTTTCAACAAAACTTTTAGACAGAGGAGAAAACTGAAGAGAGTCTGTCAGACTGAAGGACAGCAGACGTCAGACTCATGATGACTTGTGAAAAAATTGCAGGTTTAAAGGTTCGTCTAAACTTCTGTTTACCTTCACCGTTACTCATCAAAACAGTCTGAATCCCTGTGGCTCCTCTACAGCTTTTTCATACACGTTTTAACTTGGCGTGTCAGGGATTTGCATCATTACGTCAGCGTTACCTGTGTGAAGGTGTGTCTTTTGACTAATGATGTGTTGGTCTTCGGTCGAGCCGCTGCAAAACCGTGAACAAACACTTATGGCCTGATTTACTAAGATACAGAATAAAGAGTAGTAAGTTACACATTCATTCTAACATCAACTCAGAATAACTGCATACATGACAATGACTGTGTGCTTCACAGGTTTCTGCCATGAGGAGTTCGGATGAAAAGCAGAATGTCTCCGAGCACAAAATGAAATTTGATCCAGTGGAATGTTACAAAACTACACGGGAGAATATCTTTGACAAAGTCAAGAATAACAGATGAGATTTAGAGAAGATGGCATGATATAAGACGGAGAACGAAAGAAAAATGGGCCTATAATAACACAGCTGTATCTGGTCTGACTATGGACATAAATGTCCTGGCAAGGAGGATCGAAGACACAGTGCAGGCAGTGGTGAGGTCTCTCAGTCCAAGTGGTCCCACAGCGGAGGAGCCGGGGACTGGAGAGGGAGGACAGGAGCACACTGAAGGAAAGGAGAGTACTGAAGGAAAGGAGTGTACTGAAGGAAAGGAGTGTACTGAAGGAAAGGAGAGTACTGAAGGAAAGGAGAGTACTGAAGGAAAGGAGTGTACTGAAGGAAAGGAGTGTACTGAAGGAAAGGAGAGTACTGAAGGAAAGGAGTGTACTGAAGGAAAGGAGAGTACTGAAGGAAAGGAGTGTACTGAAGGAAAGGAGAGTACTGAAGGAAAGGAGTGTACTGGGGAATCAGTGGGTTAAAAATCCCGTCCCGTGGAGACACAAAATTTTTCTTGTGGGTCTGGAGCTGAAAATATTTGGATACATGATATAAATTCCTATTGTTGGCTCTCAATACATCAGAAACAAAATACTTGATGAGAATAAATATAGAAAGATCTTCTGGTCCAACTTCACAGTTGTGAAAACTTCCTGCCTTTCTAAATATCTTTGTTTATGAATATCCCTGTATTTTGGTTTCAGGAGCTCCTGACAGGCATTTCAAACCATTTTCTGCCACTTCTTGTAATTGATTAGTGGAGAAAATAATTGCAAGATGAAATAATTGTGAGTTACTGTCCCACTTCACTGTGTCTGAAAGGAACAAAAAGATGTGAGGAGCTCGATAAAACCTTTTGTCTGTTGGATGACGGCTGCGCACTCGAAGAAAAGCAATTATCTTGTGCAGAGGCATGCTGGGAAGTGAGATCAGAGAGTTAACAGCTGTGCAGGAGCCATTCATCGAGAAATTTAGGAAGTGGAGGATGACTTTTAAATTAAACCTGTCAGCAGAGAGAAAATGATCAATTTAGATACGACTGTTCTCTCTGAGGACATGTTAATCTATTCTAAAGATCTGATTCATGTCTGTTCGGTCCATTTTTATCTTTAAGAACCTGCTGACCTCTTCATGCTGTCTGTCCTGAGCTGCTGCTGCCTGTTTCTGTTCCTGTCAGGAATTTAAGCTGATGTGTGTACATGTGTAATTACAGCTGTGTGCAGCGGTCTGTGGTGTCTGTAGGTCCCTGCAGGAACGCCGTCAGTCTCAGTGGGTTATTAGATGAGTTAACAAACAGGTTACTGTCACTGTCTGCAGCCTCGCTCCTCATATTTTAACTCTTCACTGGGTTTTCACGAACTCACCTCAAACTTTTATTTGTTTTTCTGTATTTTACCTCATTTGTTTTTTTATTCTAGTTGAGTCAAACGAGTTTAATTTCTTTCACTCTGTTCGGTTTCACGTGGATCATCAGAGCATTGGGCCTCATGCAAGAAACATTTTTGTTTTCTTATCTTAAATTTCTCTTACTTTTGCTCGTACGAACGTGTCAGATTCAGCAGACGCTCTTAACTTAAGGGACAGTTCACCCATAAATGAAAATTCAGTCATTATCTCCTCGCCCTCATGCTGATTGAAGGTCGGGTTTAGTTTTTTAGTCCACAGAAACGCTGCTGGAGTTTCACAGGAAAACAGTGATGCAGAATCTCCCAAACAATGGAAGTGAATGGTGACCAGTTTTCAAGCAGAAAAAAACAACTGGAAAAAAAAACTAAAATGCCTCCATACTGCTCGTCTGGTTTAATCCAAGTCTCCTAAAGCCCCAACGTGCCGTTTGCACACCGTCACACCACACACACACACACACACACACACACACACAGTTCAGACAGTGTGCACATGAATGTGGCTCCAAGCTAAAGATCTACAGTGAAGATTCAGGATAAAAACGTGGTGAAAATAACATTTTTTTTAGTCAACTTGGCATGTTTGGTCTTTAGGAGGCTTGGATTACAACAGACGAAGAGCATGGAGACATTTTATGTTTTTATTCTGTTGTTTTTTCACATTCAAAAACTTGTCACCGTTCACTTCCATTGTCTGGGAGATTCTGCAGTCTTATCTTATTCAATCAGCATGAGGGTGAGCAGATAATCACTGAATTTTCATTTCAGAGTGAAATATCCCTTTAAGAAAACTGTGTAAATGATCCAGTTGTGAGCATCTGACTGCACGTGCATGAGACTTTTAAATTAGCATAATTAATGTCCCAGTAATACCACATAAGGCTGCGCATCCTGCTCCACACGTCAGGAAGTGTTCATTCATGAAAATGGCATCAAAGAGAAAAAAAAATAAGAACTTTAGGAGTTTGGAGTTTGATGTTCTGCTTTCAAAGAACCATAAAGGAAAATCTGTCATTTTAACAGCTGATAAAGCAAAGAAACAGGAAAACGAGTGCTGTTAATGCCGCGTTACCGGAGAATCGGACTGTCACTGAAATAAAGAAGAAATATCTCGATATGAAAGACCTCAAAGAAAAAAAAACGGGTCAAGAGGAGGTTTTCTTCATGGACACAGACGACAGAGTGAAGACGTTTGTCTGGACAGAGACTTCACAAACCTGCATGTGAAGACATACAGCCATTACACCTGACAGCAGGAAATAATACATCATTAAATTAATAATTATAGGCTTTATAACTAAATTTACAATTATGTTATCATTTGAAATGTAGTCAAACAGGATAATTATGAATATTGTCAATATTGTCAATATTTATCAATATTGTGCACCTGCAACGTGGAACAACTAGAACTTTAACTGGGCCTGGAAAGTTGAGCCCGGCAAAATTCTGTCCGAACCCGAACAAAACCCCTCCCTCATTAGCAAATTTCAGCCCGAACCCGATTACAGCCCGACATTTTCCGTAACAAGCTTCCCTCTGTGTACCAAACGGTAGGAGCTGGCAGTGACGGGGACAAAACATGGTGGAGAACTGGAACTGGCAACAACAAAACTGGAAGGAAAAATGAACTGATAAAAAACAAACAAAAAAACAAACAAAAAAAAAAAAACAAACACGTCAACCCACGAAATATGTGAGAAATTTGGCCAGAGTTCAAGTTGGATGCAGTACAGTAATTGTACAAAAGGACATTCTGAACCCTTAGATGCTTAAGATGATCAAAATGAGCTTCAATTTAATATATTCTGTTTATTTAAAAGTTCATGTTCATCATTGCCAACATTTGTGTTAATTTATACCAAACAGGCCGTCATGAA
This sequence comes from Lutjanus erythropterus, assembly GCF_056507025.1. NCBI lineage: Eukaryota > Metazoa > Chordata > Actinopteri > Lutjaniformes > Lutjanidae > Lutjanus > Lutjanus erythropterus. The sequence continues at coordinate 27,750,247 of NC_139338.1, read as the reverse complement.
TATTTTAAAATTCATACAGACATGCTATTTTAAGTGATATTTACATGATTGTGTTTTAAATTAATGTTAATCAGTTAACAGAAGCAAACAGGTGGTACCGGGATAAGAAATACCTTAAAATGCACCACCTGGATTTCATATAACTTGTTATATGTTCTTGTAATTTGTGTAAGTTTCAGCCCTTTTTTTTTCACAAAATATCTGTACTAAAAACAGGCATTTTTTTTTCTAAGACTCATACAATTTATAAAACTTTCCCACTTTTCTATCTGAACCAGAACACACTGACGACATAAAATCTATTCACTTTGTTTAAGTTTATTTGTGTGAGGTCGAGCCACACTTTTAAGGAATAAAATGCCCGGATGTTTAAGTTTGTCTGGTTCAAACAGTCTCTGTGTAACTGAGAAAAATCCACTAAGTGTTGCAACAGTCCCCAGTCTCCCCTACTGACCAGTTGCAGATCTTATAGTAACATCACCATCAGATCAGTGACTCCTGAACACACACGGTCATTAAACTGAGGTCCACTAACACATGACATGCTACAACTCTGACAGGAACGGTCCTACAGCGGTGAAGCGCTGATTATTGATCGATTATCGTCACTAACAAACAGCTGATCAGAGGTCTTACCTGTCTCTGTCCGCTGTCCGTTTGTCGGTTCGTGTCTCCGCTGACACAGAGTGACCGGACTGCTGCTGCTGAACACTTTGAAGAAGAAGAAGAAGAAGAAGAAGAAGAAGAGTATATCTGTCCGTATCTGTCTGTCTGTGTGTCTGTCGCTTCTTTGAATGAATGTTACTTATTCACCAGCGGGTCTCCCTCTCTCGCTCCAGGAGGGGCGGAGCTTACAGAAGTGTGTGTGCTGTGCGCAAACACACAGATTCAACAGGTTTATGAATGAAACTCACTGATGATTCATTCAGTTTAACACGGAGGAGAAACTCAGAAATTAATTTTCTACACAAAACGTGTTTAAATTAATTCAAATTTAATTAATTTAATTTTTGTCTCATTAGAATTTTCAACATTAATATAAAGTGACAGAAATACAAAATAAACTGACTTTAAGTAAATGTGATTATGACATGACTTTCTTAAAGATTACAGCTCATTTTTGAACAATATAGGGGAGACTAGGGACAAGTGCAACACTCAAATGTCTAGAGACTATTTGGACTCAAACTTACCTCTGTCTGCTAATTACCCATTAAATTTAATCATGATTACATGTGACATATAATTCAGAATTTTAGGCCTATTTGAATGCATGTTGCAACACAACTGGGATGGTTACAACATATCAAAAAATACATTAAATTTCACTAATTAACTTTAGTTTTTTTGTCTCAATAAGCTAGTATTGTGAAAATATACACTGATTCACAATAAAATTATAGCATTATTCATTTATAGAGTAATATTATACTATTATTTATTTATTTATTTAGTAATATTTATCAAATAAGAGTTATCATTCAATCCCTCTATATTTTAGTGAGACAGGAAGAATCTTCGAACATTAGCTAGCTAGTTACTGACTTATGCTAATATTAGTTAGCAAGTGTTTTCAGCTCTAATCTGACTGCTATAACCATGGAATTCAATAATGGCTTTATTTAATATTCAGTGTTTAGAAAGCTGGTTATGAGTATGTGAGGTTGTCACTAAAAATCAGCCTTAAATAAAAATAAATAAATTAGAGTCATTAATCTTGATTTTGGAGACAGATTGAGAACATTCAGAGCTTCACTTTGGTCTAATGAGTATTTAAGTCAGCTGTTTGGTCCTCGTTCTTCACATTTCACCTTGATCTTAATATGAAAACTGTTCATTATAGTTAAAACCAGCTAAATGTTTGTATGTAATGTGAATTTGGCATGAAAAAGACACCATGACAGAACAAAATCTTATTTTCTCTGAATAATTTCAAAGATACTGTAGCCCATAAATGTATTAAATCAGACTTAAATATATAAATTAAGCTGTAATGCCACTTATCTGTATTATTGTTCTTATTTATTACATTAAATTTAAGGCATTATAGTGTCGACTTTTAACATAAGATAACGAACTGCAACATTTTTATTGTACTTCTACACCCTCTGAGAAACTGAATACATTTTTTTTCTATTTGTAACACTAACACGTTAAACTTTCCAATTTCAAGGCTCAAATCTTCTGTTGGTAACTCTGCAATGATCCAGAATTTAGACAGAGATTCTTTATTCCTTCATTAACTTAAACTTAAACCAGGTATAAAGAGTGTGATGGAGGGCGGAGGTCTCACTCTGACAGCAGAGTTATTCATTAAAGAAACCAGCCGACAGGAGGATTCAGTGACACCGGGCTGTTTTCATGGTGATTTGGCGCCATCTGCTGGCCACAGCGCCACAGTGCTGTTTCACTTCCTCATCTGTGGAAGGTTTCCAAGAATGGACGACTGCTGTGTATCCCAGAATGGTGTGTTTCACAACAAGCGGCACAGGGGACAGACTAAAAATGTCAACTTATCCTAGACTGTAAGCACTTAGGACCTAGTAGTAGCCTAGATAGGTGATATGTAAATAAGTACAGGTCCTTAAGGAGAGTGTAGGTGTCCTTTATGTCATTTCACTCAAAAAGGATGTTGTAGACATCCTTGAGGAGGTTGGGGAGGTCTCTGAGGAAGTTATTGAGTCCTTTGGGAGGCTTTAGGAGCCTTGAAGGGGTTGTAGGTGTAACTGATAAGGTTGCTGAGGGCTTTATCATGGAAGATGTTAAAATGGTCTTTAGTGGACGTTGAGGATCCTTGATGAGACTGTAGGGATCTCTGAAGAGGTAGTAGAGGTCCTCAGATGGGTTATAGGGATCCTTGAGGAGGATGCAGGGTCCTTCAGAAGGCCATAGGGATTGTTTGAAAGGTTGATAGGTCCTTGAAAAGGTGTCCTTGAGGGGATTTCAGGGATATGGGGAGGTTCCAGGTTTCATTGAGGAGGCTTTGCTCCAGGCAGGAGTCCTTTAGGAGGTTCATGTGTTCCTTGGAGAGATTGTAGGCCATTGGGGTCACTGATGGGGTTCTAAAGGTCTTTGAAGAGATTGTAGGAGTCTTTGAGGAAGCTGTAGAAGTAATTGAGAAGGTAGAGTAAAGGACGTTGTTGGGGTCATTAAAGAGGTGATATGGGTCCTGGAGGAGGTTGTAAGGTCTTCAATGAGGTTGCAAGGGTCTCTGAAGAGGTTGTAGGGATCCTTGAGGGGATTCTAGGGGTGCTTGAGGTGGTTGGAGTGATTGTTTGAAAGGTTGATATGTCCTTGAAAAAGACTGTGGGTGTTCTTGAGGAAGTTGCAAGGTTCCAGGTTTCATTTAGGAGGCTTTAGCTCCAGGCAGGGGTCCTGTAAGAGGTTTTATGGGTCCTGTAAGAGGTTTTATGGGTCCTTGAGGAGGGTGAAAGTTAGTTTTTGCTCCACATACAACTGGAGATGGAGAAAATTGAAATTTCATTGGTCTGATGGTTCTGGAGACGTTCAGGAAAAAAACCCCTCATAAATCCTCAGAAAAACATTTTCCACAGAAATAAAGTTTTAAAATTCACAGCCACAGAGTCACAGTTTGAAGTTTGTTGGTACAAAACATTAACGTTCTTTACACTAACAGCCAGAACAGCACGTTCTGCATCAGTGAAAACATGTTAGTATAGAGGCAGAAACAGTAAATATAAGCTGAGCTGTAAAGTTGAGATTCTTCTCTTTCAGTTGAGTCAAAGTTGTAATTAATATTCTGGCATTTCCTCCACTCGGTGTCAGGTGTAGTTTTCTGCTTTTTCAGCTTATGTTTGCATTAAAGTGAACCGACAGCAGCGAAAGTGTTTTTAATCCTCTGTCTTGTACATCGAGGTAATAATGTCGGAGTAATTGTGGCCCCGGGGGGGTGGGGGACCTGATTGACAACTCATTTAAAGAGACACGGTGAAGGAGATGAGAGGCGAGGTTCACAAACAGGAAGTTAATGAAGCTGCAGGGATGAGCGACAGGTACAACATCACTGATACACTCGTCTGTCTTTGTGTAATTGAAACCTCATTTAGTAAAAACTCGATGACGCTGATTCAAACCTTTTCAACCAGATGACGTGAAAAAAAAAAATCTTCAGTGTACCTGAAAACAAAGAAAGAGGGTCTCTTTTTATGTCATCTCGACAGACAGACACAGAGAAATATATGGAGAGAATCTGTCTCAGTGGGACTTTGAGAGGGTCCAGAGATCCTTGAGAACATTTTAGGAGACACTGAAGAGGTTCTAGAAGACTTTAAATGAGTTTTTGGCCATTTGAGGGTTTGAAAGCCTTGAAGGTGTCCTTGATATATTGATTATAATTCAACTTCTCAGCATCATGAATGTCTAAAATGTCCAGGGTGAACAATGGTTGTGTTTAGAAGAGAACCCTACACTCTTAGAAAGAATGGTTCCAAAGAGTTCTTCCTGAAGGGCTGAGGTTCTACCTACAACCAGTTGCCTCTGAAGAACCTTTTCTTGAAGAAAGGGTTTGTCAAGGATTCTTTGCAAGAACTTTTTTCACTCAAAGAACCCTTCAAAGATTGTTGAAATCCCTCAAGGATTCTTTGTACCACAACATAAAAAGGTTCTTGGTAGATCCCTATTAGAGGATTCTTGATGAAACTCTTGAAATGTAAAAGGGTTGACAGTAGAACACCCTGGACGGGTTCTAGATGAAACCCTTGGAATATAAAGGGGTTTTCGATAGAACACCATGGGTGGGTTTTAGATGCAACCCTTGGAATATAAAAGAGTTCTAAATAGAACAATCTTGGTGGATTCCAGATGAAACTCTTGGAAAATAAAAGGGTTGTCACCAGAATACCCTGGGTAAGTTCTAGATAAAACCCCTGGAATATAAAAGATGATGAACAGATTAAACTCTTGGAATAGGGGTTCTTGGTAGAACCTCTTGGGTTGGTTCTGGATAAAACCCTTGGAATATCAAAGCGTCCTCAATAGAAATATATGGGTCTGTTCCAGATAAAACCTTTTGAATATAAAAGGGTTTGCAATGGAACCTCCTTGGATGGGTTCTAGATAAATCCTTTGGAATATTAAAGGATTCTTGCTAGAACCACTCAGGTGGATTCTAGATGAAACCCATGGAATATAAAAACAATTTTGTTAGAACCCCCTCAGTGTGTTTCTGTTGGCATCCTTAGAAGGTGGCAAGGTTCTGGATAGAACCCCAGGGAGCATTCTGGGTGAAAGGGTTCTCCTTGAGACACTCTCATGGGGGGATCTGGGTGGAACCTTTCACAGATGGTTCTAGGTATAACCCTTCATGTTGGATTCAAGGTAGAACTGTCTGAAAGGGTTCCAAGTTCCCCTCAGGATCAACTGTAATCATTTTGATGATCCTCTTACTTTCATTTAATGATTTAGAACCGATTGTTCTGCATGTTCCTCTTTGGATAATGATACTTAACTGTTCTATAAGTACGTAAAAAAAACACTTAAGAACCTTTCATTTACGCTGAAGAGGAGAAATGATCATTTCTTCTGGTGTAATTGCTGAAATCTGATTATTTTGTCCAGAAGCTCCAACATTGAGCTGAGAGACAGACAGAGACACACCTTTGAAGACAGACAGAGAGAACCTGAGGACAAAAGACAGACAGAGACACACCTTTGAAGACAGACAGAGAGAACCTGAGGACAAAAGACAGACAGACAGGTTGACAGAGAGACAGTCCTCCACAGAAAGTTAATCTGTTTCAGATAAGACTCTCTAAGTCTTCCAGCTTTGGAGGAAATCTGAAATCCAGACCATCATATTTCCATAATCTGCCTCATATCCTAACAAACCAGCCCCGATACACTCATCTCCATTCCCATCATGCACCTGGCCTCTGACACATTACCATAATCCATCCAGCCTGCACCGACTGTCGGCTGTAGTTTTGGGAGGATGCACGCGGCGAGCTGCTGCTGAACTGAAGCAGGTGACAGTCTCACTGCTGAAGTGTAACAAAACAAAACAGAACAGTGTGACAACAACAAACAAACCAAATAATATAAACTATCAGCAAGTCACAAACACTGAATATATAAAATAAATCCATCACACCTGAACCGGAGCCACGCTGACTTCCTTGTTGGCAAAAACATGTCATAAATTGTTTAAAAACAGAAAGTTTGCCAGTGCTTGAGCAGAATTCACACCTTCTTTTTAAACCAGGAAGTGAGACGGGGGTCCTCAGGGTGCCGCTGACCCTTTTTTCAGTTTTTTTGTAAAAATCTAACGAAGCTGAACGAAATCTGACACAACTTTAAAGGGCCAACATTGTCATTTTAAAAAGAAAGATTTTAAAAGAAAGATGATTATAATAGCACACATTATAACTATGTTTAAATTGTTTAAAGTTGTGAAGGTTGTTTTCTGGCACAGAGCAAAGTCTCAAGGCAGTGAGAACTATAAAAAAAGTAAATGTTATGAATGATGAATCTAAATATTTTTAAAACTTTCTGTGTTGGACAAACATTTAGTAAAAACCTGATGTTTTTCTGATCTTGTTAAGACCCAGGAGGAAAATTTTTATTTCTCACAATCGTCTTTTCTTTGTCTTATGAGAAATAAATAAGATTCTTATCTTCAGCTCACTGAAGTCTCATCTGTTTCTCTAAAACCCCCCTTAGGAGGAAAAAGGAGACAAACTAAAGAAAAGTAAGAGATCTTTTGTCTCAGACGTTTCTCTACGGAGCAACAACACTTTACTTTGACAACTGAGACAAATTTAAGATCTCGTTTAAGACGTGAGTTTTCTTTTAGATCTCACTGTTATCTAAAGAGCTGATTATTTATGAAATTTAAAGATCAGTGCAGTGAGACAAGAAAAGAACATTTTAAGCTCTTCAGCTGGGCTCAAATTAGTCTTGAGCTGAGACGAGACAAAGGCTATTTGCTTTCCTTCTCATACTTCTTAAATTTGGCTCCTGAGATATTTGTGTCGTCTCAGTCCGAGACTAATTTGAGTCCAACTGAACAACGAGGAGAAACAGATGAGACTTCAGAAAACTTAAAATAAGAATCTCTCAGCACTGCATGTTGGGAAAAAAATATGTATTTTTGATTTTGGGGTGACCTGTCCCTTTAAACGCTCAGATCTTGAGTACTTGCACCTGTCCTGAGTTAATTCAATAATAAATATTGTTAATATGAAGCTGTCCTCTGCAGGTATCACAGCTCATCCTGCAGTGAGTGAAGCACCACACGTCACGCAGGCTGTCAGTCAGACAGGTCGACAGCTCTCTTGTATTGTCAGCAGTCAGCAGAGTTTTCCTCTGCGGCTCTTCACATTAATGTTGCATGAAGCCAAAGTCTGTTTAAGCAGATTTACACAGTCTTTTCTCCTCTGATGGTGAGTGGCGTTTCTGCAGCCGCCAGCAGCTTCAGTCTGTCTTCCGCTGCTCGGATGTGTCTGTGCTGCACGCTCTGCACTGAGCGCGGTCCAGCCTGAGCGATGTCTACATCGACTTTCTTCTTCTTCCAAACGAGCTCAGACTCAGACGAAAACGAGTCCAAGTCTGTTTTGGAAGAGGATGTCAGTAATGAGAAGCTTTATTTACCCGTCAACATGCTGTGAAACGTAACACTGTCATAGAGAAGGCAGATAAGTTCATATTCAACAACGTTATAGCTGAACTTTGGTAGGGGAGACCGGGGGCAATTGCAACGCACTCAGATCCTCCAATCAGAAACAAGCTAGAGTGATGACACTGACTCTGCACATGCTCAGTAGGATTCTCTTTCTCTTTTAGGAGCAGGATCATTTCACCTTGGTAAAGGTTTTCAACAAAAAAGTTTTGGATGTCCAGTATTTTTCTTCTGCTGTCTAAAGTTTAGATGATTGCACATTGTCACTGGTTAAAAATGACCATGATCAAACTATGCTAATGTTGGTGTTGCTAGCTAGCATACAAGGCTTTATCATGGCAGCGAGGTTTCAGTTGTAACCCTGTTTGTGATGAAGAAGTGCGCCTGAACCCTTGGAGAAAAACTACATGAGTAAAATTACATGTGAATGACGTGGAACATATGTTTTTCACCTGTTAAACATGTTCTTTGCACAAAGTAAAAGTGTGGTTTTGTAACATTTTCGTGCTGTAATTCACATGAGAAAAATCACATCTGACTTATATGGAAAACATGGGAAGTTTTTTCCTGTAAGGGACCAACCACTGTTACAACTGGGGACAACTGTAACACCTCTTGGCTTAAAATTAATATTACAGACTTGTCTTTATTAGTGAAAATATATCAATTACATTATTAATTAGTGCACATATATCTGTTTCTTATATTAAAATATGAGTTGTTTATATCAGTTAGTCTTTGAGTTATTTTTGAAAATGTAAAACAAAGGTTACAATTGCCCCCAGTCTCCCCTACAGATCAGAACATCTCAGCAGTTATTGATCAGATTGACATAAAACTTACTGATCACACCGATGATCTCCAGAGGATGAATCCTGATTTTACGTGACGACCCCGTGACCTTTCCTCTAGCACCTCCCCTCAGGTCTGCGAGGACGCCACCAGGGGGCAGTGACGCCGCACACAGAGCACAGTCAGAGGGAAACTAATATAGAACATTACAAACAAGATTATATTCACAAATGAAATAAACAGCGAGTGGAGTCATTAACAAAAGATGAGAACATGCAGGAACACGGCGACACACTCATCACTCACCTGATAATTGTTTTCAAAATTGAAGCGCTGCAGCTCTGTTTAATTAAAGATGTTAATGAAATCCTTTTGAGGAACAGAACATTTACTCAAGGACCATATTTAAAGGTGCAACGCGTAAAAGTCACTCTATGTCAGCAAACGTATTTGCTGTGGACAGTGGAGTCGTGACTGAAGTCAAAGAGACATAAAAACAAACAAACGAGGAAATCATGCAAAAAAATAAACACAAAGAAGAAATGCAGAGACCTCAGAGACGCAAAATGACCACAATGATCGGTAAAACAATGACATAGAGCCGTAAAACAACCTCAAAGGGCTGCAAAAAGACTGAAAAGAGATAAAAAATGAACAAAAAGAGATCCAGACATACCACACAAATATAAAAAACAACAACAAACACACAAAAATGATCAAAAATGCATTTAAAATGACAAGAAAGACACAAAACAACCACAAACAACATCTCTTTCAGTCTCGATGTCTTGGTCCTGAGTCTCTTCACATGTCAGGGCCCCGATTCATCTGTCCTTGAGTTTCCTGATTATATTTTCAGACTTTGTGTTGTGGTACTTTGTGTTCTGTACGACTGTTTTTTTTCCTTTGTGCTATGCGGTGTTTCAGCCAATCAGCTGAAGACAGAGAGAGTGAGAGAGGGCGAGAGAGTTAAATTGAAATGTTGAGAACAAATTGCTTGTTTCCTCGAGAGAAGAAGAGAAAACACTACAAGTTGACAGACGTGTGTGTGTGTGTGTGTGTGTGTGTGTGTGTGTGTGTGTGTGTGTGTGTGTGTTGTGTAGTAATTATATCAGCAGTCAGAGTTGATGGATGATTAAGGTTTCTATCTGCAGCCTGAGGTGCCCATTAATCTGACATCACTACTGTGTGCGTGTCAGTTTGAGTCTGTATGTAGCAATTATTGTACTATCAGAAGTGTCTGTCTGTCTGCGCAGCTCAGAGGAGCAGATATGAAACTAACTTCACTGCAGCAGCAGCAGTGTGTTTGAGTTACAGAGGAGATTCTGGGTGTCGTCTCTCCACACACAAGCAACAAAAGATAGAATAAAAATAAATACAGAGTACAACAGAGCGTCAAGAAAAAAAAAATACTGAGGTGGTGCGAGTAAACATAATAATTTGGGAATAATCTTTGCAGAATAAAGTTGTAATTTCCGTGTCTGGAGAAAACAAGACTCTTCTGTTCTTCAGACACTGAATCAAAACATGTCATCCACATCCCTCATTTGACAAGTGGTCTAAGAGTTGGACTGGTCTCACGGCAGACTATTCAAATAAAAAATAAAATAAAATAAAATGAACCAAAAAGAGATACAAAATGACAAAAAAGAGACAACTTTTGTAATCAAGCTTGCTTACGTTAGTTAGCTGTTTTGTCTTCATCTAGAAATGTTCTGGTTCAGTCAGTAACATGAAATTTTGCTCACTGGATCACAGATTTCTCTGTAACTTTCACATGTTTAGACGACATCCAACACAAAAGTGTCTTATGAGAACTTCAGTGTGTGTCTGTGTGCGACAGTGACGATGTCGGTAACATTAGCCAGGAAGTGGCTGAATGCTAACGTTAGCTGTCATCTCACGGTTATCAAATATATTTAGTGGACACTGAATTCACTCAAACTTTTGAGTGTCTATTTTTTGATTTATAAAGTAAAGAAAAAAGAAATAATCATCCACAGTCTTTAAGCAGCAGCGATATCACTGCAGGCCCGATAGCTTTAAAGATCTGATGTTTAAATTAAAAAACAGTCACAACCCAGAAAACAGGTTAAAATGTTCTGAATGGTGCTGTGGACAGAATATAATCTCCTGCAGATGGTTACAGAAGTCTGTAAGGATTCTGAAAATACCTTCAGAACGGCTGAATGTTGTTAAACGACCTTCAGGGCTTTTCTAACAGCGCCGAGGATTCATCTGTCAGAGAAAACGCTCCGACTCGAATGTAATGGGCCGACCTCGGTGTGTGCGGTCCTCTACATCTACTGTACCTACGTCTCTTTATGTCAGTGGAATGTGAAGAACGTTTCCTTGAGTAATGTACTAAAGAACAAGTTTGAGGGTGCTTCTCTTTGAGTGCAGTCTTATAGAAAATACTTTGAAATGAGCTTCAATACAGAAGAAAAACCTGCTTTTACATAAATGCAGGAGTCAGAATGATCTAATGAGATCAGATGTTTCTGTAAGAAAGAGTTCTTTAAGGACTGGATAAAACCTCCAGAGATGGTTCTGAGTGGAACTATTCCACCATAGAAGGGTTCTCCTTTAAACACTCTCATAGGGGGTTCTGGATGAAACCTTTCACAGATGGTTGTAGGTAGTTCTGGGTGGAACCATTTCACCAGAGAAGGGTTCTCTCTAAAACCTCTAATAGGGGGTTTTAGGAGGAACCTTTCACAGTTAGTTGTGGTATAATCCTTTATGTTGGGTTCTCTGTAGGTTCCTCTGGGAGGGTTCTAGACAAAACCCTTGGAATATAAAAGGGTTCTCAATAGATCCCCAGAGGTGGGTTCTTGTAGATCCCCTTGGGAAGATCCTCAAGGAATATCAAAAAGTTGGAATATTAAATAGAAGGAAAAGAAACAGAAAGGGTTCTGGGTGGAACCATTTTACCATGAGGGTTCTCTGTAGAACCTCTCCAAGGTGTTCTGGGAGGAACCTTTCATATGTAATTGTGGTATAATCCTTGATGTTGGGTTCTCCATAGATTCCCTTGGGTGGGTTCTAGATGAAACCTTTGGAATATAAAAACAAAATCTTGGTAGCACCCATTGGGTGGGTTCTTGAATAGGACAGGATAGAACCTCCAAGGAACCCAGAGTCTCTGAGTCTGTGTCTAATTTCCCAGCAGGATGTTGATGTCATGTTGTTTCTCTTCTCTCTCAGACTGAATGACGAAGACGTGGACTTTTGACTTACTGTCATAACTTTTATAGACGTTCAGTAAAACTCTGTTCAGACTGACAGACATCAGATGGAAGGAGAAACTATCGTCTCTCGCGTCTCTTGTTCTGGAAAGTTAATCACCTTCATTTAAAAACAATTTTGACATAAAATTTGAGGTATTTTTGATTTTATTTTTTTGTCCTGACGTACCTGCTGGAATGACCTTCTTGGAAATAACTTGAGTAAGTGACTTTCTTTGCTTTGTCTCTTAATATTGTCTGTCAGTTGTGTGTTTGTATCCAGTTTCATACTAAAACTTTCATTTATTTATTCTTTTCTTCATTACCCTGTGAACTCATCAGTGTTTGTTAAATCATATTAAAACTGTAGAAGTATCCTGGCTTCTGATTGGCTGATACACCAGGTGTTAACAGCAAAAAAGCCAAGGTCCTTTTGACCGTTTTCAAATTCATATGGGCAGTATTTAAAATGTTTTTATATAAATTACTCAAAAGGCAAATTGCCGTTGTTATATCATTACTTTCTACCCAGCTGGGGATGCGTCTTGATTGCTTAGCAACTATCACTGTCTTCAATTTCCTGACATTAAAATACAAATAATTAATTAATTAGACTCAATTAAGAAAAATGTAAAGGAGACCAGAGACGGTTGTTCTACTGTGTGCCAAAATATCTGGTGTCTTTGGAAGCTTTCAGGTGTTCACTGGAATTTGAAATATAGTTTTGTTGGTTTGAACAAGTTTTGGATCCATGGTGTGAGTTTAAAGGAAAAAAGAAGATGATTATCTCTTTTTTACATGACGTGATACGTATTTCTTAGTACTCATTACTTACTTAGCATTTAATGATGTTTGGTTCACTGTAGATAATCACAGTTTATCATCTGAAGCACACTTAATAATGATAATGATAATAATTATAATCAGAGATCATTCTGATGCAGACTTTGGACAGTTTTAATATTCGTTAATTACATTTATTTAAGTGTGAATTATATCAGAATGTGGTTACTTGTGTGTGAAGCCATGGAGAAAACAAATGAGTAATACCTCTACAATCCACCCTTTTAATAAACCTGTATAATTCTTATCAAGAACACTTCCTCAGTATCAACTCTGAAAGTCTTCCTCCAGGAATAAAAACCAGTTTCTGCAGTCTGTCCAAAGGTTGACATGGCTTGTGGGTGTAAAACCTTACAGGGAAACAAATCAACATTTATGTCACTTATGGGCATCGCTGCCAGACAATGATTAACTTTTATACAGAAGCTTTACAGAAAACATTTTTTTTTACAATTGAATTATGATACTGCAGTAGATTACTGTAAATCTGAGTTACTGTATGTCATCAAACTGTTTTCATTAGGTTTGCAAGTGTAAACAACTCTAGAGGCACATTAGTTATGTGAAACATTAATTTAAGAAGCATTAACAATTTAAAAGAACAGAAAAAAACAGCTGTTCTTGTGTGTCTGTCCTGATCAAAAAAATAAAAATGTTTCTGCAAAAACAAAACAATGTCAAATGGGCCACAGCTGACCGTTCTGAAGTCCCGCCCCTTTTAGAACCATGGTCAACATTGTCATTTCCTGTTTCCTGTAGGCCGACATATGTGCTAGACTCATCTATGTTGAAATAATTTGTAAAAGAGTGACTTGTAAAAGCAACAACAGTCACATCTTAAGTTAGATAATGTAAAAAAAAAAAAACTACAATTGTTAGCTAGCTAGTTAGCTAGTGTTTGGCTCAGTAGTAAAACTCTAGTTAACTAGCAAGCTAGTTACATCTGATTGCTAATGTTAGCTTCACCTGCCAAGACAAAGTTTTCCCTCTTTAATGTTTTTGTTGTTGTTGTTGTTTGAATTTTTTCCAAAAGGTCAAAGCTGAAGCTGACTGACCAACCAAAATGAACACCCCTGCAGCCCACAGCACAAAGGTAAACTCTGGTGAAACATCAGGGGAAAACTTAACTGTGTTATTCCAAGACAATATAAAGAGAGAGAGAGAATAATTGTTTGAGGCTACACGCTGTTAATGACATAATTTGTTGCATGAATTAAGTCTACTTTCTAAACTTCTTCATATGCAAATTCATGAATTTGAACACATTTTATCCCAAAAGATATGAATCTGTAATTAACCCACTAGGGAAAGTGAATGAGTGTCTGATGTTCGTCTGATCTTATCAGGGAGCAGAGATGGTGAAAGTTAAAGAGCTGCTTTTGGAAACACTGCAAAACTTTGGACACAAGGAACTAAAAACCTTCAAGTGGTACCTACAGCAGCCTCACGGTGGCTACCCCCCATTCCCAAAGTACCGGCTAGAGAAGGCAGACATCCTGGACACGGTGGATTTGATGGTGCAGAAGTACGACCAAGAGGTCATGGAAGTGGCCAAGATGATTTTAGGGAAGATGGACAAGAAGAACCTGGTGAAGGGTTTGTCAAACAGCAGCTCAGAACTAGAAGGTAGGCGATGAAAATCCACAAGAATTGTGAAAACAGAGAGAAAAAACAATATGTTGCTGCACGCACGTTTTTAAGTCAAGTAATTTATGCAAACAATTTATACAGACTAAGTAGATATCAAAGTGCAGCAGTGTGCTGCGAGGCATCCAATCTGCCAGAAATCCAAAAGCAGAAAAAGAAAAGAATGGAGTACACAGATTTATCAGTTCGTCACCCCAGTTTAGACGTGGAATAGTTTTCACACAGTGGAGTCTAATTTTGCATTGCTATTTTATTCCCTTACAAAACTTTTGGCAGATGAAAGTTCTCTTTAAATCTTTCAAATACATTTTTTTTAATCTTTGCCTGTCATCACTTCCAACGTGTCAAATACAGCAGCTTCGTCTGTGTCCCTCTGCTTCAAACTATGACACTCCAGGTACCACTTGAACGTCATTCCTGGCAGCACCCCTCTAGCGTTATGGTTTGAAGTACAGTTGAAGCCAGGTGATGTAGAGCAAACAACTTTCTGGAATCGAGGAGGTGGAGCAGATCGACGGGTCAAACAAACGGGACTCTCACACAGGAGACCGGCTGGCTTGTGTCCCACTGGAAAACAGAAGCTAACATTGGCTACAATACTTGGCTAGATGTAGGCAACAATAATACTTGAGAAGGTTAAGAGAATCATAATACCTGGGCGGGTTTAGGATAATGCCATGTTTGGGGTTATGATATTTCTGTTACATTACTATATCATGTGACGTCACATAACGTTGTGTACCTTAACAACTTTTAGTAACGTTTTGCTTTTCGCACAACTTGTGAAACCCGTTCTCCTGCCCTGTTTCTCTTTAAGCCATCCATCCACCACCTCTAGATGCTGAGTTTCTTGCTCTACATTCTACCTCAAAGCGTCTCTGATGACAAAACATCAGTTTCAGACAAGCTGGCGAGGGGACTCACTGTCAATCTCATGAACAAGGCTGGATACATATACATTATAAAATCAGCTATAAGTTGCAAATTCTGT
The DNA here is from genome assembly GCF_056507025.1 of Lutjanus erythropterus. NCBI lineage: Eukaryota > Metazoa > Chordata > Actinopteri > Lutjaniformes > Lutjanidae > Lutjanus > Lutjanus erythropterus. Next base: position 27,735,111 of record NC_139338.1, on the reverse strand, counting down.
GCCATAACTCTGTGCAACATCTTTTTGGAATATCAGAAGTCATGTATGTGTCATGCATCCGTGTTTAGGGGATGTCAGTGATGTTGTGGAGACCACTGAGGACACAGGAGCTTCTGCAGTTCCACCCCAGGCCTCTCCTCATCCTCACGTCTACAACAGTCCACCTAAAGGTAAGGCTGTTCTTTGGGGTCTGGGGTTGTCATGAGAGCAGAGGTCTGCCTCTTGGCTTTGTCTCATCTTGGCTACTGCAGATTTTTGGCAGAACTTTGGTTGCAGCGGCATCTGCTTTTCAGAGTTCCTGTGGTGATAATGGATCCATGGTGTCACAGCAGGGAGTGAAAGCAACTGGCTTTCCCCCAGTTTCAACACAGTATCACTCCCAACTTGTCAAATATTAGAAAGTTACACATTCTAATCCTTGTACCTCTTTTCATCATGGATATCATTTTCTTCCACACAGATGTGAATACTCCACCTCCAGAGCCCCCAGAACCGATTATATTGCACCAGCAAAGACTCCAATCTCACCTCCAGACCGACTTTATGTGTGCTCGAGAGGGCATGGCAGAGAGGAGGGATGAGCAGTGTCTGGATGACATCTTCACAGACTTATTCATCACATTTGGTGGGGAAATACACATCAATGAACAGCATGAGATCATGCATATGCAAAGGCGTGGAGAAGCCGAGACAGAGATACTAATTCAACCAAGCGACATATTCAAAAGCCCAACTGGAAAATACAAACCCATAAGAACAGTGCTGACAACTGGAGTTGCAGGAATTGGCAAAACGTTCCTTGTTCGAAAGTTTGTGTTGGACTGGGCTGAGAGAAGAGCAAATCAAGATGTGCACCTTATATTACCCTTTACTTTCCGTGAACTGAATTTACTGAAGGGAAAGAGGTTTTGTTTGGCAGCACTAATCCACACGTGCATCTGGGAAACCATAGACATCACAGAGGAGGAACTTAACAACATCTTCATAGAACTACAGTCATCAGGAAACCGCAATTTCAACAAGAGTAAATACAGACTTCTGTTTGTGTTGGATGGACTGGATGAAAGCCGCCTTCATCTGGACTTTGCTCCTGAAAGGCTGCAACCTGACTTCAATGTGACACAGTCAACTACCGTGGATGTGCTGCTGACAGCCCTCATCAAGGGGACACTGCTTCCCTCTGCTCGCATCTGGATAACCACACGACCCGCGGCGGCCAGTCAGATCCCTCCAGACCTTGTCCAGAGCATGTCAGTGGTGAGAGGGTTCAATGATCCACAGAAGGTGGAGTACTTCAAGAAGAAATTCCCAGATGAAGAGCAAGCCAGCACAGTCATTTCCCATATCAAGGCATCACGAAGCCTCTTCATTATGTGCCACATCCCAATTTTCTGCTGCATCACGGCTCAAGTTCTAAAAAATGCTTTGAAAACCAGAAGACACAAAGAACTGCCCAAAACCCTGACTGAGATGTACACTGAATTCCTGGTGTATCAGATCAAACAGACAGAAGAGAAATGTGGCATAAAAAAGAGTGTTCAGTACATTCAGTCATTAGCAAAACTAGCTTTTCACCAGCTGAAGAAAGGCAACCCGATCTTCTATGAGAAAGACCTGAAAGACAGTGGCCTTAACTTTGGTAAAGCCTCACTGTACTGTGGAGTTTTCACAGAGGTCTTCCAAGAGGTGCCTAGATATAGGAAGGACAATGATGAGGGTAAGATGTTCAGCTTTGTCCATCTGAGCCTTCAGGAGCATCTGGCTGCCCTTCATGTGGTGATGTCGCTCATTAATGACAACAAGAATGTACTTGCTGAGCCAAAGCTGACACGGGAATGTCTGCTCTCGCTTTGCAAGAGAAAACCCCTAACAGAAGTCCACGAGCTTGCAATCAACAAGGCCTTAGAGAGTCCAAATGGGCACCTGGACTTGTTTCTACGCTTCCTCCTGGGCCTGTCCCTGCAGAACAATCTGGATCTCCTTAAGCGCCTGTTGAGGACGACACAGGGGTACTCTCAGAACAACCTTGAAACTGTCAAGTTCATCAAGGAAAAGATCAAGGAGGACACATCTAAAGAGAGGAGCATCAATCTCTTCTACTGTCTGAACGAGCTGAAAGACGATTCTCTTGTGGAAGAGATCCAACAGTACTTGAATTCAGGACATCTTTCTGCAGACAGGCTCTCTCCTGCTCACTGGTCAGCTCTGGTCTTCATCTTACTGTCATCAGAAGAAACACTGGAGATCTTTGACCTGAAGAAGTACTCTGCTTCAGAGGAAGGTCTCCTGAAGCTCCTGCCAGTGGTCAAGGCCTCCAAGAAATCACTGTACGTACACAGAAAACAAACATGCCAGAAATATAAGCACATTTGTTTACTCATTTCTGTTTTGGCAAATTATTTCTCAGGCTGAGTGGCTGCAATCTGTCAGACATCAGCTGTGAAGCTCTGGCTTCAGTTCTCAGCTCTCCATCTTCAAAACTGAGGGAGCTTGACTTGAGTGACAATGACCTGCGAGACTCAGGAGTGATGCATCTCTCTGCGGGCCTCGAGAGTCAACACTGTGCCCTGCGGATTCTTCGGTAAGGATGCATTCATTTGTTAATCTGCTCACAATTACAACTAAGTCGCCAATGTAGGACTCTTTGCAGGATACCTTCTCACTCAAGACAGGAAGCCCTCATAATTAAACAGCAGTTGCATAGTTGGTCCACGTCCTCCAGAACAAGACATAGCAGCAGCAGCAGCAGCATGACAATGCTATGGTTAAGGTTTTGGTTTGGTTTAGTTTTGGTTCGGTTTTAGGCTGTCCACAGAGACCAGATTCAGATTCAGGCAACCTTTGCACTGTGATGTCACCAATTTTGGGCATTACGACCATCGCCATCTTGTTTTGTTTGGAACAGGAAAAGAAAAGAATAAAGTCATCTTATTTGTGCACAGATTGATTGACTGTTAGTACCAGATGAGCAATGCACTACGCCCTCATGCAAAGCTTGCAAAAATCAGAACATACAGTTGACTTTGTCAACTATATACATGTCTGTGTGTGTAGACTGTCAGGCTGTATGATCACAAAGGAAGGCTGTGCTTCCTTGGCTCGGGCTTTGAAATCCAACCCCTCCCACCTGAGAGAGCTGGACCTGAGCTACAATCATCCAGGAGAAGAAGGAGCAATGCTGCTGTCTGCTGGACCGAATGATCCAAACTGGAAACTCAAGTATGAACTGACAACGACAAACAATTTATCCACCACAGTGATTAAAGAGTGTTGGATCACGTTAAAAAAAAGGTATATGCAAAAAGTAATGACAGCTAATTCTGACTGTGTTCCTTCCTCTAGCCTTGAACATGGTGGAGAGCAAAGACTGAAACATGGACTGAAGAAATGTAAGTTTAGAGCCGCTCACACTACACACAGCTATTTAATCAAAACACTTATGAGAAAAGGCCAATCAACAATTCCATTCAAAGCCACAAAGAATCTCTCAGCTATGAAAAAAAGGCTTTCAGTCATCAGTTTGATATGTCAGTGCAAACCTTTCAAAGAAGATGACAGAGCTACTAATTCACCCTTTGCTGAGCCCCGCCATCCTTAGTTACTGTTGCTAAGCCTGCCAAACCAAAAAAGTAAAGTTACTGCAGCTAGTAAGCTAGTGTTAGTTAGCCAGACATGCTAACATTTGCAGATGAAGACAGTTTAATCCATTCACCACACATGTGCTCTTCTGTTTCATGTTTTGAAAAGATGACAAAAAAGACGTCACCGTCCAGACTCATGAAACGCAGAGTATCGCTCTGACAGCTCTAGTTACAGTTGCTAAACTATGATTGGACAGTTGCTGTTTGGCGGTGGGGCTTATCAAAGGGTCAATTGGAGTAGCCACACCCGGCGTGTTAAATATAAACTGCAGCTGTTTTGTGTCTCGTCTTGTCCTTCAGATGTCTGTGAACTCACGATGGATGAAAACACAGCACACAGAAACCTAAAACTGTCCGACAGCGGCACAAAGGTGGCGGCAGTCGAACAGGAGCAGCCGTGTCTTGATAACCCCGACAGATTCGACTGCTGGCTTCAGGTGCTGTGCAGCACTGGTCTGACTGGCCGCTGTTACTGGGAGGTGGAGTGGGAAGGCAGGGTTTATGTAGCAGTGACGTACAAAGGAATCAGACGGAGAGGAGAGGGAGCTGACGGCTGTCTTGGAGGGAATGACCACTCCTGGATGCTGCTCTGTGAGGACGACGGTAGTTTCACCGTCCGACACGAAGACAGATCTATGCCCGTTCATCCTAAGTGGTCTCCTGTCTCCAACAAACTGGCAGTGTTTCTGGACTGTCCTGCTGGCACTCTGTCCTTCTACAAAGTGGTCTCAGACTCCCTGATCCTCCTCCACACCTTTGAATCTACATTCACTGAGCCTCTATACCCTGCGTTCGGCTTCGGGTTCGGGTGTGGATTTGATTGCTTCGGTTCCTCTGTGTCCATATGTGAGGTGGAGGACAGCATCTTCTTCTCCGACTGTTGAGTGAAGACAGTTGCTCAAATGAAACCAGTAACTTAATTTCTGGGATGTTGAGACCTGGTGTTGAAGAGTGATGCAGTTAAAACCAAAAAGTGGAAATTAAGTTGTTGAACTACTGTTTCCAATGTCAACAATTGACTCATCCTAAGTCCCGCCCCTTTTTGAGTTGAGCAAACTTGAAGCCTCGGTCAACTTTCTCTTTTTCCTGTAAAAGCGGAACCTGACATGCCAGATGGTTTGTTAGACAGAACTGTGATATAGAAGGGCTACAGAGTCGACATGTTAATTTTGAGACACGCAGCGGCAATATTATTCAAAGTTTACCAGCGATTAAGCAGAATTCTCAAACCAGGAAGTGAGACAGGGGTCCTTCGGGTTTAGCTAACTCTTTTAAGTCATATTTTATTAAAAAACCTGATGGAGATCTGGGACACAACTTTAAAGGGCCAACATTTCCAAATATATATATATATATATTTTTTTTTTTTTTCTGCCACAGAGCAAAGGTAATAATTAAAAGAATTAAAGCAAACCAAAACATTTCTTAAAGAGTACATTTTCATCAAAAAAAAAGTCCCAATTCTCAAGAACAGGTGATATTCTAAAGCTAATAAAAGTATATGAAACTAATGGAAACTGTTCAACTTGTGTGATTAAATGCATTTCAATACAGACTGATACTGTATGTGCCAACATGATGACAGAATACTTTGAAACTCAGCTCCTCTCTTTGTGAAGGTCTGAGGGAAGATGTGAAGAGGTGGGTGTCGTGCTGCAGACCTGGTTAATACAGCTCCATTTCAGCTGGGGAAACCTGATTATTTGGCGGTGTGAACCTTTAACCGCCTTTAAAAAGGCTTTATTAAGAGTGTGAAAGCCTCGTGCACATTTACTCTGCTGCTGAATCCCCAGATTCACACACACATTCATCCTCTGCTGGTAATCCAAACTACAGAGAGCTGCCGGTGTGTGTTTGCTTTATTATGTGTGTGTGTGTGTGTTTCAGAGTGTGTCTCAGTGTGTTTGAGTGTGTGTGTGAGCTCCAGGGTAAATAGCGTCTGATTTGTACTGTGACTCTGCAGCCTTCAAATCTATTTTCTCTCAATGTCACACAAACTCTCTCTCTCTCTCCTTGTGTGTGTGTGTGTGTGTGTGTGTGTGTGTGTGTGTGTGTGTGTGTGTGTTCAGGGTTTCATGTCAGGTTATAATCCTGTCAGGCTCAGAAACCTGAACTGACATGAACAAGAGAGAGAGAGAGGGGGATGAATGACAGACTCTCTCTCCCTCTCTCTGTCTGCGGTAACCATGGTAACAGTCTCCGTCACCACAGCCGCAGGTTGGAACCCGTCTGCCTCTGTGCCCTTTAGCAAAAAAGTCTGAAAGGGTGAGAAATTGTACAAAGAAGAGGGGAGTCTTCCATAAAACTCTGCTCTGAACCTGCAAACAGCAGGAGAAATATCAAACTCAAATTTTAAAACTACACAAACACCTGACTAAAAACTCCAAAACTGAAAAAATATCAAACTAAAGCCTCTGACAAAGACAGAAATATCATCAAAAGACTACAACAGAGACAAAAATCCATCTGACACACAGACCACAACCGAGAAATATCAAATTAAAGATTCTAAAACTGAGAAAACATCCAAGATAAACATAAGTAAAGACTTTAAAACCAACGGCGACTAAAAAAGTCTCAAAAAGCCATCTAAAGAAGATTCAGTGGATTGAAATGTTATTAATTACTCTAAAAACAGACAGAAATATTAAACTAAAGACTCAGAAAATCACAAAATTCCATCTAGACCACAGAAGAGAAATATATCACACTTAAGGATCTAAAAACAGTCGGAAACATCGAAATTAAGATTAAAAAAGTTCACAAAGATCCATCTTAAGACCGCAGATTAGAGAAATATCAAACTAGAGGCTCTAAAAACAGACAGAAACATCAAACTAAAACACCCCAAAACCCAGAGGTGAAGACCCTGACACAGACAGAAATATAAAACCTGACAAAAATATCCAATTAAAGACTTCAGAAACATCAAACTAAGGACTAAAACTGACAGAGATGTCAAGTGGAAGAATCTAAAATAGACTAAATAAGAAACCGGAGCCTCTAAAACCATCAGATATATCAAACCTGAGACCTTACAACCAACAGAAATATCAATCTAAAGAGTTTAAAACTGACGAGATGTAAAAGTAGATTGATAGGAATATCTAAAGACTCTAAAACTGACAGAAACACCACACCGGGGACCTGAAAACCTAAAGAAACGCCGCATGAAACGGAGAGGGAAAATCAAAAAGAAAGGAAAAGGTAATCAGAAGTGATCAGGATGATGGACAGAACCAACACCTCTCTGCTCTCTGTGTCTCTAATGAGCAGTTTCACTCTGTGTTGTAATAAAAGGTTGGTGAGACAGAATATGAAACCGTCTTTTCTCCTGCTGTCACACTGCAGCGGGCCTCCGAACGTGTGTGTGTGACTGATATTACCATATCAATGGTTTCCTTCTGATAGCTTCCTCCCACTTCTTCTCTCTCCTTTTCTGTTGGGATGTAATTGTGGCTGATTATCAGAGGAGCGCTGTTATCAACACAACACACACACACACACACACGCACACACACACACACACACACACACACACACGCAGACGGGGGATGTGAATCAGAGCAGGTAAATGTTGAAGCAGAAGAGCAAGTCGTCTGTCGAGGAGAGAACAAAATAAATCGCTTCACTGAGCAGAGAAATGTGAAAAAAGGAGAAAGGAGGTACAAAATGCTGGACGAGACGGCGGCTGTTTACAGCTGCTATCAACATGCGTCCCGGGTGATGTGATCACAAGTGGACGTCACTTCACGCCTCCGAATACGAGGCGAAAGCTGGAGGGGAGCTGCAGGTCCTGGTGATAATTCTCCAGAGACGCCTTATACATCAGCACGTTGTTTTCACGTTGTCACTTTACATTTTTGCCATCAGAATCAGACAAGTCAGGTCGAGTCCCTGCTATAAATCAAGCAAAGGAGGAACTGAGGAGGCGTCCCGTTTTCTAATGTTTCTGCACCGCAGGAACTATGAACCATCGTTGTTCGAGTTTTTCACAGTACGTCTGCGTTGAAGTTACCTTGTGAGGCAAAAATATCAAACAAAAGACCCTGAAAACAGACAGACATATCAAAATAAAGACTACACACACACAGAAAAGGAAAATATTAGACTAAATACTCTAAAAGAGGTTACAGAAATCCTGTTTTAAAACAGTTTTTAAACTTAGTTTAAGTTTTTTGTCACAGTGGCTGGTTATTATTTTAACTATTTTAACACTCTAGTTTAATTATCTAACAACAGTTTTACATTTTCATCTCATTTTGTTGTTGTTTTATTCCTATCTTTAGCTTTTAGACTTTTATAGTGTTGGTTTTAAAGGCACTTTGTAAAAAAAAACACTCATTTATTCTTATTTATGACTTTTTTTTGAATATTTTGTATCATAATTCTCCAGTTGAATGAGTTGTTCTTTATGTCTTTCTTCCTCTTCATTAACACAGTTTAAAATTCATTAGCAGTCTTAAGGGTTAATGTCACTAACATAGATGCTTAATCACTGCCAGATGATCACAGTGTGTATAAATATACATGTTTGCAGGAGCAGACTGGTGACAGAGTGTCAGCAGGCTGCATTTAACACCTTGTGACATATTTAATGGGTTTAACAAACCAATTTGCTGCGTTTAACTTTTTTTTTCCCATGAAATTCAGCTGCGGTTTTCTCCAACAGCAAATATGAATATTTATAATTTTATACAAGCTGATGAATGTTCTCAGCACAGTGAGACAACAATCATACTCATGTTTCAGCCTGAAGAGAAACAACAGTCACTTATTACCACAGAAGAAGAAGGTGAAAAAGAGAACGGAGCAGTTTGGATGTTTTTTTTTTGTGTTCAAAGTTTCCAAACGGCCACCAGGGGTGAGAGATGCCACAAAACTGATCTCAGAGCTGATATAGATTCTCATTAAGCAGCTAATGAACTATCATATAAGTGAATTTAATGTCATAATTCACTACTATTCTAATTCTGTAATGTAAGTAATGTAGTTTTTACAGAAATATGCAGTCTTCATTTGTTTTACACAGAAACGTACACTTGACACTTAACATTAGTTTTATACATAAATATGTTATCTTTATGCTGTTTTTGGACAAATATATGCAAACTTTACGCACTTCACATTATTTTTACACAGAAATAAGTAAACTTTAAGCTCTTTTCAGTCAGATATATGTAAACTTTATGTTTTTTTAGATAGAAGTATGTTAAATGTATGCCTTTTAAAATACAAGATTTGTAAACTGTACATTTTTCACACAGATGTAAACTGTTTTTTTTTTTTTTTAGATATGTTCACTTTACACTTTTCTAAACAAAAAATATGCTATGTTATAATATATGCTATATATAATATAATATACACCTCAGGTTTTGGAGCTTTTACTACGTTTAAGCTGAATCTCTGACAACATAACAGTACAGAACTGATAACAAGTGTAAGACAATCACAAGTGTATTTCCCCTTTAGGATATGTTTATTTTAAGACTCTCATATGGCAGAATGTATTCATTAAATTTAGTTGCAAGGCTATTAGAGTACATTCACTCACTCTCACCTGTCTTCCCTGCAAATATATGTAGTGTGAATGTGTGTGTGTGTGTGTGCGTGTGTGTGTGATTGAATATAATTGGCTCCTACAGGAATTCAGTATTTTGCTGTATTTCTGCAAAATTCACAACTTTGCAGAAATCTCTGAGCACCAACAGACACGACCAATGACACGAATACTGGGGGTTTGCACCAATCAGCACGTTTTATTTCCCACTAACGAGGCTCGTTACAAAGACAGACAGGTGGGACACAGACAGACACACAGACTGACAGACAGACAGACAGACTCTCCTCCTTATTAAAGTCTAATAAATCACATGTGAGTGAGAAGATGAAGGTTTCTGCTTCATTATCTGGCTGTCCTGTTTGTGCAGTAATTAAATATCAATTAGCCCCGCCCATCTTCTTATCTGGGTCATGTGATTGGTCCGGCAAGACTTCAGCTGCATTAACATCAGTCTAATTTGGGAGATCAGACTGTAACAAAGAGCTGTGAATAACATTAGATTCATCCATCAAGGATTTAATTTCAGACAGTATCTCTCAGCCAATCAGATCCTCGGGTTTGACTAGAACGTCGCCACCAATCACAGAGCAGATCTGTCAAAGTAATGAACACTGCTGGGTGTGTGTGTGTGTGTGAGTGTGTGTGTGTCATTTCAGGAACGTGATTGGTTGCTTTTCTTTCATATTTCCACTACGGCTTCAGTTCATATGTCACAGTTAAAATGACCAGGACAACACACACACACACACACACACACACACACACACACACACACACACACACACACACACACACACACACACAGAAACATGTATTACCAGCAAACCAAGGTCCGCCACTAGTGTTACACCTTATACTGAAATGTAACTACTTTTTATACTTTTTAATGAAAAATATAGATTTAGACTGTACAAAAAGTAAAGCAGAAAAACAAAAATATGTAAACTGTATTTGTACACAAATTTATGTAAACTTTCCACTTTTGAAAACACAAAATATGTAAACTTTACAGTTTTTTTTTTAGCCAGAAATATTCAAACTTCACATTTTCCACAAAGGAGTACACATAAATATACAATCTTTGACTTTTTTTTTTTTTTTATAAAAACAGAAATAAGCACACTTTATGCTTTTTAGCCAGAGATGTGATGCCAGCTGTATGAACGCTTTTGAAAAAGTGGTTTCAGTATTGACTGTAACAGCTAAATAACTTTGTAATTCAAATAAATTATGACCTGTTTAGGACCCAAAACTCAAAGTGGAGGACTTGCCTGTCTTGACTTGGGACTTGAGTGCGAAGACGTGGGTCTTGCCTGTGACTCGAAAAAAAAACAACGACTTGGTCCCACCTCTGCTTTCTCCATTTTCACCTTCAACACAAACACAAACGTATCACACTGATGAACCAAACTTTCATTACACATCATGAAATTAAAGACGTGTTAATTATCTATAACAAATGCTGCATGGCTTGAAATGATGCCAACAAGGAGAAATCAAACACTCTTCTCAAGAGTGGAGGAAACCTTTAAACTTTAATTTTAAACACACACACACACACACACACACACACACACACACACACACAGGTTAGCGTCTGGAGAGGAAACATCACTTATTCAATATTCCATTACCTTCTCATTTGAGGCGAGGGACTCATTTATTCTCATCAGAGAGTGAGAGAGAAACAGGATATTGTGTATTAACCCCATCAGTGTAATGATGTGGAGCTTTTATATAAAGTTCATGATGAAACACCTCCGTGTGTGTGTGTGTGTGTGTGTGTGTGTTCACGGTGAAGACAGTTAGGATGGAGGGCGGAGTCTGTCTCTGGAACATGTATGTAGCTTTCCCAGCAGACACTGGGAGGCGCTGTGTGTCTATCAACACACACCACTTTCTGTCTATCTATTTCCTCTTGTTTCTTTTCTTTTTGTTTTTTTACACAAAATGTGTAAACCCTTTGGGGTAAATATAAAGTTTTTTTCTGTCAGGTTAGTTTAAGACTAGCTTTATACAGTGAACACAACTAGTTCCCCTTAATCCCTCAATTCCTTTCCTACTTCCTCATTTACCCTTGTATTTCCTCCTTCATTTTCTCCTGTATCTCTGTCTTCCTTCCCTCTTTCTTCATGTTCTCCCTTATGTCCTACTTCCATCCTTCCATCCTCATATTTTCATTTCCTTATGTCTGTCCATACTTTGTCATTTTCATACATAACTCATCCTTGATATCTTTCCTTCCCCGCCTTCTTGTGTCCACACATATAATAATCTTCCACCCTTCAATCTTTTTCTTTCCTTACCTTCATTCTCATTTCCAAATTTCCCATTTTTATCTCCTCCTCCTTTGCCTTCATTACCTCACCCGTTTCTCATTACCTAATTCCTTCCCTCCCTTCGCCTCCTCCTCCTCCTCTTCATCACCCAGGAACAGTTTTTCTTTTCTCAGTCTCTCCTCCTCCTCTTTCTGTCCACATTAGAAATCAGACTTCCAGCAGATAAATGGATGGTCTGAACAGATGGGTGGCCTAGTTTCAGCCTCTCTCCTCCTTCTATCGATCCCTCCGTCCCTCTATCAATAACCCATCATCCCTTCATCAGTCTCTGTAAAACACAATGTGCTGGAGGAGGAGAAAGAAAAGAACTCAGTGGAGAACTCTGAACCTCTGCAGAGGTTTTTCTTCTCACTTTAAAGATGGAATATTGTGGAAAACTACAGGAATTTTCTCGTGCAGTCGCAGGTGTTATTTTAAGTGCTGTTGAAGAAGGAAGCTCACACTCCTCACAGCTTCACCAACTTTCTGACATGGTAAAATTATTCAAATTATTCAAAGAAGGTACCCAGAACTCCTCAGAGTGACGTCAGACCTGGAAAAGCTAAAGATAGTTTTTCTGTTTCAGGGTCTGAATCAGGTTTTTACGCAGTGAGACGTCTGCCGTGTTCCAGGATCACAGTCAGGTTTATTAACAAATCGGTTTTCAAATACGAGGAATTTGTCTTATTGTGTTTTTAATGAACATTGTAAAAGACAAAATAAACAACTGGTGCCAGTCAAGAAGCACAGAATAGAAAACTCAACTCATCCTGATGCCTGCACTCTTAGAAATAAAGGTTCAGAAAGGGTTCTTCTTGAAGGGCTGCGGTTCTACCTGGTTCTAGTTAGCAGCTTTATTTGTATCTCTTAGAGTGAACAGAACAGAGTGGGTCGATTGTGAATGAATCCTAACAGGAACATCAAGGTCACACTATAATGTTTATTCAGTCATCTCACTTTGTTAATGAGACATCATTAATGACATCATCACTAATTAAAGAAATTATGTAAATGTACATCATTATCAGGATTACTGAACAATCAATAATTCAGCCTTAATTGATCAGAAAGATTCTAACAAACTGAGACTAGAAACCATTTCTATTGCTCTACTTCCTTTTCTTAGCAAAGTACAGTACATGGTGTGTGTGTGTGTGTGTGTGTGCGCGCGCACGTGTGTGTGTGTGTGTGTCAGCAGCAGGTAATCGGCTCAGCCACAGAGCTCAGAGACCTGTCCTAGGGGATTCTGGGTATTTTCATGTGTCAATTCACATTAGGTTCAACATGAGAAGAGTCCAACACAACCACACACACACACACACACACACACACACACACACACACACACACACACTAAAACATCTTTTTCCTCAATACATGACACACACACACATCTGTGTGTATTTCTTTCTGCAGGTGTATTAATCATCCAGGTGTAGATTCAGCACTCTGTCAGAAAGCTGAGAAGACTCACACACACGCACACACACACACACACACACACACACACACACACGCACACACGCACGCACGCACACACACACACACACACACACACACACAGCTGAGCTAAAACTCTTCACTATGTCTTGTCTGTCTCAGTGAGCTGTCAATCATCCAGTGACCACCCACACACTCAGTGATGGTGATTAATGAGAGCGACATTAAACATTGAACACACACTGATGTTGGTACATTTAAAGACATTGTTTATCTATTTAAACTGCACTGTTCTCTGTTTTTACTGCTCTGCTGTGAACGTTCCTCAGTGAACAGGAAATAAAGAGCTGTAAAATTAACAGAAGAAGAAAATAAAAACAGGATTATTAGACTATGAAAAAGGTTTCTAGTGGCTGAATTACATAAACTTCCTGACTTGTGGATCCTGTCTTAACTGTTTGGTAACCATGGTGATTAAGGTTAGAACCTGATTTAGGATAAAAAGCTATTACAGATGAACTGTTCCGTAGTCAGTGTTTCTATTTGAACTAACTTTAGGGATCATAAATACCCAGTCCAACATCACTTATCAACTTTTATGTCTGTTACCTAACAACCAATACTACTTTTCTACTACCAATACTACTTTTCTACTACCAAAACTACTCGTATTGTAGAGCTAAATAACTTTATAAATGTTGTTCTTTTTTAATCTTTGAAACATATTGGAACATACATTCAAACATACAGAAAAAACAATGATGCACTGGAGGTTTTAGTAAAGGTTAGTAAAATTTTAGAATGTAAAACAAAGCTAAGCTAGCAGACACAGTCTCCGGCTGGCAGCCATCATATACCGTTAGCTACTGTTTGCTCAGACTACTGTTAGCTACAGTTAGCCAACTCTACTACTGTGAGCTAAAACTACCACTAGCAAAGACCACTGCCATTAACTGGTGTTAGGTAACACAACCATTAACTACTGTTAGCTAACACTACTATTAGGTAATGCTATTGTTGTCTACCGTTAGCTAACACTCCTACCGTTCACTGCTGTTAGCTACTGTTTGCTGACAATACCATTAACCACAGAAAGTGAACACTAGCTACTCATAGCTACACTACAGTAAGCTAGTTAGTAACTATGTCAGCTACAATTACAGGTGGAAAAGTGAAAGTCTGGACAGCTTAATGGACATCCTAAAGTTTGGACAGTTTGAGTTTTTGGGATGTTAGTATACTTGTGTAATAGTCAGCTGTGACACAAGTGTACTGCAGTACACACTTTTCCTGTCTTCAGTTCGGATTTGCTTCTGTAACACCAAATTAGGAAAAATCCTATCTTAGACTCTTCCTATCTTAATTTAACACTTAAGATAAAAAGTTTTTAATACGGCCCCCGGAGAACCCGTTCCCCTTTCTTTTTTTATTTTGCATCTCATGCTTTCCCCTTTTCCTTCGTCGCCTCTCATCTCGTCTCCACTTCTTTTTAAAGTTGCTCATGAGATATAATAAATGTTAGCGCTTTGCTTAGTTTAGTGCTTTGTCTTTGGTTGGTGTGTGTGTGTGTGTGTGTGTGTGTGTGTGTGTGTGTGTGTGTGTGTGTGTGTGTGTGTGTGTCAGACTAACAGCTGGGTTTCCTCCAGCAGCAGCAGGTGGTTTGACTAGAAAAGGTCAGAGATTCACGTCAACAACGCTGATTAACACACAGCTCATTGTGTGTGTGTTTATGTGTGTGTTCCTCGAGCTAATGAGACTGACGTACCTCACCTTTTAAATTTCCCATCACCCCCTGCTGTTAAACGCTCACACACAGTGCAGACACAGGTGCCTCTGTGTATTTGTGGACAGTTTAAAATACATATATCGCATATTTACATTATACCACTGACACTTAGCTGATAAAGTAACATGAGACATCAGTACTGTTGCCATGGTTACCTGCAGAACAGTTTGTAAACTGTGTATTTTACAGGTCTGAGATTAAAAAAAGTATTTTAAGTATTTTATTTACTACTTTTACAAGTCAAGTCCAAAGGAAAGACCGACAAGTCCCAAGGCAAGACTGACAGGTCCTAAGTCTCTAAAATCTTGAAAATGACAAGAATCAAAGAAACTAAATATTTCAGCAAACCCACTCTGCAAACTAACTGAAACTAAACTGAACTGAAAATGAAACATAAAAATAAAAACCAATAAAATACAGAAATAACTCTGTAAACATGCAGTATGGAGCCGTGGATTATATGTTGGTTTTTATCACATTAACATGCAGTTGCGAGCTCCGTTCACGGTTTGTGTCGCTGAGGCGGCGTGTCGATGTGTGTTGCATCACACCTTCGCCTCACATGTACAGGCATGAAGCCCGACAGCGGGAGACCTGCCAGGCGCTCTGCAGGCTGCGTGTTGATTGGGCCATCATCAATATGTTCTGTTCAAACCTCCATGTTTAGATTTACACGTCACACTGTTGCTTCTTCTGCTCAGTGTGAAGGAAAAAAAAAACTCTGCTGAGGAGCTGAAAACATCCAGAACAACCAGAGGTGGGAAGAAACCACAAATACTTTGTTACTGTATGTAAGTAGAGTTTTCAGGTATTTAATTTTCTGATAACTTTTTACTTTTACTTCTTACATTTTAACACAGATATCTGGATTTTCTTCTCCTTACAATTTCAAAACAGGCTTGTTACCACAGTTTTAATGTATCTGAGGGGAATTATTGATTATTTCATGATGATTCCTCTAAGATCAAAATGGAATGAATGAGTCGTGTTTCGGAAGCATGAATGAAGCAGCTGATGCAAACTAACTGAACACTGCGGCTGTTCTATGATCTCTGCATTTCTGAGGGAAATATCACAACTTACTCCACGTTATCAGTTATCATAAATACTATAAAATAAAAACATATAGTAATATAACACTCTGAGAGGCTGCGTTTTGTATAATGAGTATCTTGAAGTAAAATTTGCTAATAGCGCCTTTAAATCAACACATTTTAAATTCAGAGTCTCTACTTTTAATGGAGTATTTTTACACTGTGGTGTTTTTGGTGAAACTTCCTCCACTCCTGCAAACCGAAGCTGTAATTTAGATTCCCCCTGAAGGCTACTTTATAAAACACGCAGCCTTGATTTCCTCTGGACGTGGAAACCACCCCGAGGCTCATGTATCGATCCCAGGCATCGATTTGTTGGGATGATTATTAATCAGCCGTCTGTTTTTGGAAGATTTAAATCAAACCGGGGTTGAATCCTCTGCAGAGCCGCTAAGAGGAGCATCAGTTAGCGTGTTAGCGACTGAGTGCCCCCCAACAGAGGAAAAAAAAAAAAAACAACTCAATAATCTGATAATACATTTCGAATATCACCGGACTGAAATCCCCACAGCAACATCGAGGACCTAAAACCACATTAAAGAGGAGGACTCCGGTGAAATCACAGTGCAACAGATCCAGAGGAGCAGCAGACAGATTCATTCATATCTGATGGTACAGTGTGGAGAGAAACTGTGTGTGTGGAACCCACAGAACCGATAAAAAACACCACTGATAATGAATCTAAACTTGTTTTTGTCTGTTCTTTAACTTTTAATATTTGAGTAAATTAGCAATAAAGTCAATGTATAACATCCTCAGTGGTTAATCTGCTCAACTAGAATTATGTAATTTAATTACAAACAAATGTAACTGTAATCAGTTACAGTTACTGACAAAAATTAAAGGACCAGTGTGCATGATTTGGTGCCATCTAGTGGTGAGCTTGCAGATTGCAAACACCTCGACTGACTCTCCCCTTCCAGGTGTGTAGCAGAACCTACACACTTGGAAATTAGAGGAACAATGTTCATCAAGGGTTCTCTGTAACACTAAGGTAAAGTGTTTTGGATAGAACCCCCGAAGAGGGTTCTGGGTAGAACCAGTGCAACATAGAAGGGTTCTCTGTAGAAACTTTTGGCTTCCAGAAACTCATGGAATATGAAAAGGTTCTATGTAGAAACATTTCACCACTTTGCTTTGCCATCAGACCTTTTCTGACAGGAAACTGCTGTTGTCTAAGTAAAGTTTTGCTCTGTCCAAACCAACCAAACTCCATAGGTGAAATCAGTCATTTTAGATCGCAGAACACAGGAGCTGCTGATCTACCGCTGCCTTGATCTGTTAGTTTGTTTGTGTTGGTGTGATGTTGGTCTTTCAAAAGGACAGTTTGGACTCACCAAATTTGCACAATAACAAATACAAACTAACAGATTGATGCAGTGGTTCACCAACAACTCCTGTGTTCTGTGAGGTAAAATTATTGATTTTGTCTATGGAGTTTGTTTAATTTGGAAAGAGCGATATTTGGCTTATATAACATTAATTTCCTGTCAGAAAAATGTGTTTGACAAGATAAAAATACTTTAAATATAATGTACAGTTAAACTGATCCCTTTTAAGAGTTAACAGACTGATTAGAGCCACAGAAAAGTGTGTACTTATTTATTTACCTGGGTTTTTACAGTGATTGACCTGGATTTCTGCGGCACATAAAACAGTATGTGAGTCCGTTTTGTGACTGATGATGGTCAGGGTTTGTTTCACCTTTTCCTGCAAGACTAAAAAAACTCTTTAATATAAATTACAGCGTGCTGGTGTTCAGCTGGCAGCCTCCCTCTCTGTGTGCAGCAGTATAATATATCCTCTGTCACGTCTGCCTGCAGGTCAGTTCCCTCCAACCTCCCATTCTTCTCCTCTTCCTCCCAGCAGGAGGTGTATTGTGGAGTTCAGTCGGTAGAAACCACAGCAGCGGCTTCCCTTTGATCCTCCTCTGAACCGGCCAGATTGGATGTTTCTTTTTATCACATTTTATCACAATCTCGGTCTGTGTGTCTGTACTGCTGAGGGCAGTGATGAGCACACTGAGAGGGCCACACAGTGATGCAACATCCTTTATCAACGGTGAGCCACACAGAGCTTACACCACAGGGAGCCGACCAATCAGAGCGGCCTCAAGAGCCACCATCCCAGCGTCCAAGTGATCGAGACTGGATGGAAAAAGTTGACATGTCAAATTATATGAAAACAGTTTCTTTGGAGTTGTTTTTCTGTTCTGTGCTCTGTTCTCTGATCAAATGAGCCATTTCAACCATGTAAAGTTAACTGAATACTAAAGCCAGAGGCTAAAGTCAGAGTGGAGAAAAAAAAAAACACAACACAAGAAAGTCAGGGAATAAACCAAAGCTGGGTTGCATTTAAAGTGATTAAATCATGGTTTAACTTTAAATCATGTTGCACCAAACTCTGAAAGTAGTAAGTAGTAGTAGTAGTAGTAGTTTAAGAAAGATTATATGTTTCTTCATTCCTCAGTTTTTATTCTCAGCCTAGTTTAAATTTATTTCTGTTGCAACAAAACACCAACTTAAACTGCGATCCAGTAGCTGCTAGCTACCACAAGAATGTAATGTGTGCTATTTAGCTAAAGATGCAGCTTTTGTTGCTTTTTCAGCTAGCTCACAAACAATGAAATATTTTGTTAAATCTTTATTTAGCTCCAAACGATGCAACCTGTCTTAGCTTTTTAGCGAACTAGCAAACAATGAAACATTTTCTTAGCTAACTGGTAATCAATATAGCATTTTGTGAATTTATTAGCCAGCTACCAAACAATAAAATGTCTTGGTAAATAATTTAGCTACTTACCAAACAATGAAATCTGTAACTCTTTAGCTAGCTAGAAAACAAAGTTGTTGTTTTTTTTTGTTACATTTATAGCTAGCTAGCAAACAGTATAATATGTTGCTGTTACATCATTTAAGTTTGATTTACTAAACGGAGATCAGTTTTTTTTTGCAACAGAGCTCTGCTTAATTTAAAATCTGGATTTGCTCATTTTAAACCTAGTTTGGCTAAACTGTGACTAAAATAATCTTAGATTAAATGAATCTTTGTTGGCACAACTCAGTCTGAGGCAGTTGTCTCGTGGGGAACATCTGTAGCTGCAGGTGGGTTGCCAGTTGTGGTTACTTTATCAGGCTATCAGGCTTCATTGAACGCTGCTCACTGGAGCAATCGGTGAAAATTGCTGAGAATTTTAAACGGTGATAAAAGGATGAAAGAAGACATTATGTTACATAGTTAAAGCTGATTTGACTGAATTGGTTGTTGTGAGACCTAAATTGCAGGCTGTTGGTCCTCAGTAGGAAGCTTGATTTAACTTTTGAGCGGAGAAAAGAAAGAAAGACAGAAATGCTTCTGCTAGAAACTGAAAGGGAAAAATTGGCTGTTGAGAAATTGAGGGGGAAGCAGAGATGAAAAGGTTCGAGATGAAGGAGCAGAGGTGAAGTTTAAGTGGAGCTGTTGGAGGTGAAGGCCTCTCCTGCTGCACCGGGTCTTTGACACCACCACACAGGAAGAAACTCGTAAAATAAAGTCAGGAACTAAATTAACTAAACTCTGGAAGCAAATTTTGTGGCTTTCCTTCAGGTTTGCTCAATAAAAACAAACAAGTATCATGGATGAAAAGTGCCATCACACGTACACTTTTCAGGGCTCAATTAATTTCTTTAATTTTAACTTGCACAAGATAATTTAAGGTAGTATGAGAATTTTTCAAGCAGAATTAAATTTATTGCCACAAAGGGTGGAAGTAACTAGTTACAAATACTCAAGTTACTTGAGTGGAACTTGTTTTTGGTGGAACATTAGCAGCAAAAAGCACCAGATGGGTTATTTGTTTAACATTAATTGTAGTTTATGCTGGTCTGCTGGTTTCTGGTCTGTTGTTCGGGCTGGGCACATCGTTTGTGCATGATACAATAATAAAAATTAATTAATTCCTTTGCAGATGTTGTGACTGATGTTTCAGTCAGTTGGCAGCGAGGTGCCAAAACTGCAGACACTCAGACATTTGGCTTTCTTCCGGGCCTAATATTAAAATTCATAGCTACCCTTGGAGACTGCACTGCATTAAAACAATACAAGATATAACATACCTATAAGCTTCATCGCGGATGTGAGAGATGAGTACCGACTCAGCTCTCCTGCCTCTGGTCAAACTTTTCCTTTTTATTTTGGAGCCTCAGCTTACGGGGCTGCTGTGCCTCGCAGGTCTTGCTGGTCTCGCAGGTTACGTTCGGTTGTGCGTGGCAGATCACACACTCGCTTGTTGTTGACCCCTGGCCTGGCTTTTCTGTCAGAGATAGAGAGCGAGAGAGAGAGAGAGAGAGAGGCGCACAGATTATAAGTACTTCTTTTAGTCAGAGAAACCATGTTCATGTTCACTTGAAGACATCAGATCTACTAGAAGAAAGAGAGAGATCAAATGCAGAACTATAACAAAGTAAAAACAACAAACTTGTGAAAGGGTTTGTATTAAGTGATGTCTCCTGCAACCTTTATGATGAAAAGGGACAATTTTGGCCAAAATAAGAAAAAAAAAATCTGTATCTGGAGCAGCAACTATTAAATTCTCTCTTTTTCCTGGAGACTTTATTTTGGCATCCGTAACTATGCAGACTGAAGAAAACGAGCCAATTAAATTTGGTGTATAAATGCATATTTCTACAGTTGGCAAACGTAAGAATCACTTTACACTGTACAAAAAACTAACACTTGAGACGAACGGAATTTCAAGAAAATATACTGCATGAGTTTTCAGACCAACTAAAACTTTTATGTTTTGAAATAAACTTTTAAAAGTTGTGCCGAGCTATGATCTTTAGTTGAAATAATTTACTTTTGTTCTTACTTTTGTTTTGTTTCTAACTTTGAGTTCAGTCACTGCCTGCCAGACTCCATTCACATATTGCACAATTTTAGCCACCACAAACATCTGCTCCCTCTAAAAGAGTCATTACAACTCACAGACATTTACTGAAGCGGCGGACATTCAGCTTTTATTTTAATTTGGATTAACATGAAACGAGCAAACAATAACTCAGGTTACAGGATGGAAGAGAAAGTTCAAAGGAGGAAACTGTAGCTGTGACGTTATTGTTCAAGAAGTGAGTATTTTAACATGTTTCCTTGATCTCTGATGACACTCGTGGTCATTTTATTACAGATTTCTCCTTTAAACTCGTGTGCTACACCGCAGATCTCATTTCAATCTACAACTTAAATGTTAAACAGATAATTCTGATCATTTACGAACTGTGCAGGTTTGGATATGAAGTTAAAATCACATCTAATAAATGAAACATCTAAACTATTTCCTCCCCCCTGTTAAAAACTTCTCCTCCTGGACTTTTTTTTTTGACCCCTGAAAGTTTAAAGTTTTCTCCTGCGAATATTTCATGAGCTGCTCTCCTCCTCTGGTGGCCGACCTTGGCTCTCCTTCTTCTTCTTCTTCTTCTTCTTCTTTTTCTCCTGCGATTATCTCTGGATCAGCTTAATTACAGCTCATTCATCTTTTCTGCCAGAACTCAAGGACGACACACACACACACACACACACACACACACACACACACACACACACACACACACACACACACACACACACTCAAACACACTCCGCCCATTTCTCCTTGTTACAGAAAGTTAATATGGGGGAAATACTCCTTTAATTATGATTCATATCTGGGTCATTCATAACCATCACCAGTGCCAGACACTGTGTGTGTGTGTGTGTGTGTGTGTGTGTGTGTGTTGTTGCGGCAACCATCGCCGGGGGAGATGGGATGAGGTTTTCATATTTAAATTGTAATTTTCTTCCTGTCATTTCATATCTTTTTACTCGATTTAAATTGAAATGTAGGTTTTTCTCGCCTTTAATCGTGTGGTCAAAAGTCCCACGATGCAATGTGACAAAGGTCGCGTCAGGCCGGATTGGAACTTGTGACCCTGCAGCCAAATGAATAAATAGAATCTGTCCAATATTTTGATTTGCAAACCGGCAGAGTGTTACTGGAATCAGGTAGACGTGTGTGTTTCGGCACGCTTCGCTGGCCCCCTCGTATCGCCTGTTAAACCATCCGTCAAATTACCGTGGCAACAGAGCTTCCATCACCCCATCCATCATCGACACACAGGAGTGAGAAAACATGACGAGAGATTTGACAGACAAGAGAAGCAGAGGAGAGGAGAGGAGAGAAGAGGGACCTAAGAAAGAAAATGTAGGTTTACTATGAGACGTAGTAAGTTAGAATTATTGCTAAATCATCATTGGTCCGATGGAATCATCACCAGGTCTCACAGCACAGGCAGGATTATGGGACCACATTCATTTTGAAACTTAAATTAATATTAGTTATAATTAATAACTACTGTGAGAGGTGTGCCAGTTCTCACACTAATAAAGTATAAAGAGTGATGAAGTTTGAGAGCTGCCATTAATTATGACTAATTGTTAATTATAACCAATATGAACCCGGCATTTGTCAAAAAATTGTAGTTTGGGAGATTTCACAACTTTTTGAAGATTCCATTTATAATAAGTAACAACAATTAATTATTGTGTTTATCACGTTGATCCCTGAATGAATCAAAATCCCATAGGTTCCTTTACATTTTGAAATTCATAAAACATTGTCAATTATAATTAATAATAATTAACAAAGTATTTTTTAAAAGTGTAACTGATCTTACATACGTGCAGCTTTAAAATATTCTCAAATCTTTGATCTTCCAGCCTTGTTTTCAGCTCTTGCTGAAAATGTTTTGTGTAGGAGATTTTAACCTTTAAGTTAAGGGTTTCACAACTTTTTGGAAATTTTATTATTTTGGCGATCTGGAGATTTCAGTAGTAGTCCAACTCATCAGATGCACACTGCTGGTAGAAGTCCTGTCATTGGTTGCTTGCTTCAAGCGGCATTCCCGCGTCCACTGTCTATGTTTTCAAATCCCCCTGCTGAAAATGGCAAATTAGCACCTAGTGGTACTAACATAAACAAGCTAACAGCTGTTACTTGGTCTTTTGCAGTGATGTAATCATTTTGATGCAAATGTGCAAATGTTTCACCAAAACTCAACACTACTTTGCAGCAGCACCATCATTGCATCCTTGGCTGAGCTCCACCCAAGATGTTTGTGATTGTTTTAAAGAAACGTAAACAAGGCAGGGCGTTCACAAGCCAGACCTTTCACCACTGCTGATCGCTGTGCAGACAGGTCTGCCTATGCAAGACTACATTAATAGTTAATAATTAAGTGTGAGGGCTGTGCCAGCTCTCACAGCTGGCACAGCTCTCACATCTAATTATCGTGTTTACCGGCCCTGTCATGGGCCAAACAACCAGCTTGGCACATTTCATGCCTGGAGAAAGGGAAGGAAAAAAGAGGTAAAGGTAAAGGAAGGAAGGAAAAATGAGAAAATAATGAGGAGGTGACAGGACTGGGAAAGAAACTAGGAGAATAGAGGAGAAGAGAAAAGGAGGAGAATGCGGAGAAGAAAAGAGGAACAGAAGGAGAAGAAGGGAAGGGAACGTAAATGAAAAGAGGGGAGAAAAATAAGGTGAGAAGAAAAAAGAGGAGTTAGGAAAGAATAAGAGAAAAAGGTGCGGAAGGAGACAAGGAGCTACAAAAGATGGATTGAGGGAAGCCGCAATGACAAGAGGGAAGAAAAGTGAAAAAGGAAGGAAAGACAGACAGGAGAAAAAACGAGGAGAGGAGGAAGAATAGAAAACAGAGAGGAAGATATGAAATGAAATGGAGCTGTGGACTCTTTCTGTCACAGAGGGAAGCAGAGAGCAGAATAATTCAGTTTCTGCTGAAGTCAAGGTGAACTTGTAAATTGTGTCGTAATTCCCAAAACTATTACACACACACACACACACACACACACACACACACACACACACACACGCTCAGTCGGCAGCTGACGGAGGGGATGAAAGCAAATCCGCAGAGGGAAGGAAAAAATGACAAGAAGAAGGGAAGAAAGGTGGAGAGAAAGAAGATAAAACAGTTGTGAATTCAGCGGAGAGGCACTAATGTGTGTGTGTGTTTCCTGTTTGTTTATTTCTGAACATAAAAACTGTGCTGATTTCACTTCTTTCTCTCTGCAGGTTTAAAACATAAACTTAATTCTCTCACCCTGCCTGAGAGTGATGTCAGGTCAGGTGGAAGTGAGGAAGAAAAAGAGAGACAAGAAGAGCAGATGGAGCAGAGGAATACAGCATGATCTATAGGGAAGAAAAGGATGACGAAAGAAGACTCAGTGAGGGAGAAAGAAAGACTAGAGGAAAAAAAAAATGGAAAAGAGAAAGGAGTGAAAAATATGACGAAAGCAGGAGGCTAGGAAAGGTGAGGAGGAGGAGTTAGGGGCAAAAGAGGAAGGAAAGGACAAGGTGAGAGTGAAGCATGAAGGGAGGAGAAAATGAAGACGCAGGGAAGTAAACAAAGGCTGTGGAGGAGGAGGGGAAGGAAGTGAGAAAAGGAGGAGGGAGGGAAGAGAACAAAGCAGGCAAAAGACTAGAGGTGAGTGAGCCAAGAAAGGAAGAGGAGAAAAAGCAGAAGTTATGAAGGAGTGTAGAGGAAGAAGGGAAGAAAACAAGTAATGGATTACACAGGGGGAACAAGAGTCTACAGCCATGCTAGAAGAGGAGAGTATTAAACTAAATGCTAACGACAGCATGCTGTGGAATTTTTGACCATGAGCAATTCCACTAATCGACAGCTGGTGGCGATAACAACAACACCAAGATACAAACAGACAAGCTAGTAAACAAAGATCACATTGTGGCATTATTTGCATTACAATTTTCATTTTCACTGAACAAAAAACCTATTAAAAGTGTGACGATGTGATATTTACTGAGGCCTCAACCAAAGAAATTCTCTGACATATTTTTCCCTTTTCAAAAACCTGCGATTTGGATATTGCACTTGGCCATATTGGGATTTTATTGCATTTGCGATTAATTGTGCAGCCCAAGTACTACCTGCTCCTCACTGTACTTTCTGCTGTAACTAAGCTATCTTTGGCTGTAGCTAGCTTACTAGCTGCTGTCAGGTCAGTTAGCCCCGTAGGTGAAGTCAAGAGCTATGTCTCAGTAGACACTTGGGACACGTAGATTTTTATATCTTTGCCCATACATCAAAAGGAGTAAGTCTACAGGAGTCCAATATGTCTTACACTGAAACTGGTTTAATAATACTTGGCCAAGGAAAATAAAGGAATAATCAGTACATGATTTGTACTGATGTTCCCTTCGATTCTGGAGTTTTGGTCCTCCAGGATAGTCCTTCACAGATAGGGTCTTGATGAACCTATGTCCAAATAAGTTCAGACCCAACACGTCTTCAGCATATAGAATTAGCCTGTTGGTCTGCAAATCCAAACATGGGAATTATGGTTGAACAAGATCTGAGACCGCAGCTGAGCACCCTGTCCTCCCATTCCTCACAGGGTCAGTAATAACAGCTACGTCTGCTCCTTTCAGAGAGACAAGACAAACACCTCTCTGACCTCAGCTGCCATAGCAACACTATTAAATTGTTCCCTTGTTTATCTGAAAGGAGAAGACAGCTGCATCTACTGTCTAGAGCAAAGACACTGTATCTGTTAAGAATTTGTGTGGGGCTCTCAATGATTCCAATCCTTTGTATGATACCAAAAACTGGAAAATTCCCTTACAGACACTACGTTCTTCTTTGCATAGTGCGCAAATTTCGACAGGGCAATGCTGTCTCAGCTCGAGGACGACAGTTGTGCCACTACTGGAAATGCAGATCACAGTTTCTTCTTCTTTATGGGCAAACTGAAGCTGGGTGGAGCTTCACTGCCACCTGCCAAAACTTCATTCAATCTAAAAGTCCTTTTAATTTCATTTGCTTTTGTTTGTTTCTTGGGAGGTTAAAAACTATGCTATAATCTCTGTTGATGACGGGCCTGCCCTCCCTTCTCCTACTGGCTGAAAACACACCATTATGTTGGTTTACATTTGAATGGTGGTACCAAATCTGTACAAACTTAACCAAATAAACATATTGGTGTCTTCAGTCTGACAACAGTATAGTGGGACCTATTGATAGAAATGCATACATAACTTTAGGCTGCTGTAGTCACTGCGGCTGTTTCCCTCCATGTTTACAAGTTTGGTAACCCAACGTTTGTTGCCGCTGTATTTAGTGGTTATTATGGTGGGAACGCTATGGCTTTTGTCCACAGAAGCTAGAACTTGAGATCTGTGCCCAAATCCGGCCCGACCCGATGGGTTTGGGTTGGGTCGGGCTGTATTTTTCACATAGTTTATACACATATTGCTAATTCAAATGACTGATTTACAATTTTTCCAAGTCAAGTGATTTGAACTTTGACCTCAGCACTTTCTTGTGTTGCACTCCTCATAAAAAATGACTGATGTTTAGTCTCAAACTTCAGTCGAGGCAAACGCCGCTCTCTGACCATATTTGGTGTTTACGCTTTCCTTTCTTCCTTCTTGTTAAATTTAATGAGTCGTGTCACAACCACCTGCTTTCATCTCCATGCCCTCCTCGTTCTTCGTCTTCTTCTTCTCCTCTCTGTTACATAATTGTTTTTGTTTTACACCTTCATCCTGCCAGAGGCAATTATCTCTGTGACAGCGATGCATTTCTTTTTCCCTCTTCATGCCAAAACAAGCGAAAACGAAGACTCCGTATTGTGTGTCACCTCCCTCCTGTCCACATTAATTTGTCAGAAAGAAATTCACCTTCAGGCAAAGCTTCCAATTAATTTCTCCACTTTTATTCCCCTCCAGGTCTTTCTGGATTTATAAATCGCTCTAGACTCGCATTAAAAGCCAGAAGTGGTTATTATTGAGTGGACAACATCAAGTTGGTGATGAACAAGATGGTAAATGTGTAAATATGATGCCGCTCAATATTTTTGTTTGGAGGTGAGAAATTAAACCCATCAGGAGGGGAACAGAGCTCCTACAAGACATTTTATTGACTTTTCATTTTAGCTGTGAGGCTGATGGACTGTTTTTAGGCAGAATCTCATTTACTTTTGCAAGTGAGCAATTTCCTGCGGAGGACGACCCAGATATTGAAAGTAAGTAAGCAGGTTACATCAGGTTTCTTCAGCTCTTTTATTCACAGCTGAGGATTTCCATGACTACAGTAATTAATTATCCACAAAACTGCATCTACTACATTTTGAGCCGCAATAAGATATGTTTAGGGCTGAAGAATTCCCAAACAAACTGAAAATACACATCGACTGGATTCAGTCCAAAGTCTAATATTCTCTGTCTGTGTTACTGCAAGTTTCCCCAGATAACTCTACAACATTCAGATTAATGTTAAGTTGTCATAAAAAAACAGTTTTGTCTTCATTAATGCTTCACAAAATGATCACATTATTGTCTTAGCTCATGTCAAGCTGTTAAAACAAAGACATTTGTGTCTTGTTCGATGTCAAACTGGCATATGTCTTGGTTAATGTCAAGTTGTCATAACAAAGACATTTTTTTAACATTAGCTTGGGAAAGTAGAGCACTGCTTGGAAGTTTTGAGCATCTGGGTCAGATCTTTGGGTAAGAACTTTTGAGACCTGTGTCCAGCGGAAAGAGTGGAAAACCCCAAGAAACAAAGACCACGTCTTTGACTGAATATCAAGTGTGATAACAGATAGCCATGAAGTTTTGAGGTCATAGTAGACGTCTGACTTTCAGATGCCACTGTTTGAAGCAAAGATTCATAAGCCCTGAGAAAGGAGGTCCAACTGTCTGATGAAACAGCTCACAGTGTTAGAGGGCTGCTTGTCAGGTTTGAGATTCTGGGTTCCAGCACTAAATAGGTTTAGTCAAATTATGAAAGCTGGTGTACAAAAGAAAGACTGAAAAAAAAAAACAACAGAGGTCAACTGTGTGATTCAATAGCTTATGGTAATAGAAACTTCAAGGTCGTTGGTTCACTCCATGAGTCATATATGTAAGTGTTGAAGGCTGCTGCCCAAAGCAAAGACTCATAACTGCAAAAGAAAGGAAGAACAGGTATCCGATGAAATGACTGTCACTGTTATAGGGGTGGTAGGAAGGTTTGAGGGTGTGGGCTCAGCTGATTCAGTCAGTTTTGAAAGCTGAGCCGAAAGCTTTAAGAAAGAGATCTTGAGCATCTCTGATCCACAAATGTTGAGCAATGCTTTGATGTTTCGAGGAGTCAAGTTTGATCCTTGGGTCAAATTTGAGGCCCGTGAGAAGCTCTAAGAAACATAAAAAACAAAGTTTAAAAGACTCTGACCCAAGACCACAGTGTGGGGAAGGACTGCCATGAAGTCACTATTTGAGTTTCAAAGACCGCAGTCCAAAGCAAAGACTCATAAGTTGCAAGAAAAGATTTCTGAAGTCTGATGAAATGCTGTTAGAGGGCTGCTTGAAGCAATCAAATCATGCATTCAAGTTTGAAAGCTGATGTCTGAAAGAAAGGGAAGCTATAAGAAAGAGACTTTAAGTATCTCTAACCATTTAGGTCTGGTTTTTAAGATCTGGCCTTGATCTTTGGGTAAATTTTGAGGCCTGTGTCCAACAGAAATAGTGATAAGTTTCAAGAAACAGAGCCGATCAGACATCTCTGAACCATGTGTTGAAAGGGTGCCTGGCTTTTGTCTCTTGGAAAGACTTGTAAGCTTTAAGGAAGACCAGGTATCTGATCAAATACCTTGCGCTGTTAGAGGGCTTATTGTGAGCTTTGAGGTCGTGGGTTCAAATGCTCAGGGTATTTAGTCAATTTTGAAAGCTAGTCTCCAAGAAAAACAGTAAAAACTCTAAGTCTGAGTATCTCTGTACCTCAGGAAGGCACAGCATTGCTTGGGTCACGTTTGAGTGAAAAGCTCCAAAAAATGAATTCCATATGTCTTTGACCCAACAGCACATTCCGTTGAAGAACTGCCACGAAGTTTTGAGGTCATGGGTTCAAAGCATGAGCAGTTCTTTGACTTTTGAAGGCCACTGTCTAAAACAAAGACTCATAAACCCTCAGAAAGGAAGCCCAGCTATCTGAAGAAAAAGGCACACGCTGTTAGAGGGCTGGATTACAATGCTTCTGAAAGGGATACGACCAGACTGGAGCTGACGATTTAAAGGTACAGTGCTAGCTTTAGCCTTAAATTAATGTTAGCCATTACTGCTTGGCTCACTTCAGGGCTAATCCCATTACTTTTTCAGTGGCTGGTAAATAACAGACGAGACTTTTCTTCTTCGTGAGAACCTGCGGTGTTTATTAGCTGGAACACTGTAACCCGAACTGTACATTTACTGCCACACTGACAACTTACTGCTGAGTTTAAATTTCACTTGCACATGCTTACACACTGCCAGATTCCTAAAAAGAGCTACACTACTCTTATGATAATATATTTAAATAAAGTTAAAATGAAAAAAGTAATTTTATGGGCAGTCACAGTAAACTACTGTTGTTTAGTCATCTTAGTACAAAAAAATCCATATCGTCGTAGCCTTAACTGACATAAAAACCACCGGTGAGCTTCATAACTTCACATGTTGTTGAAGAATTTTCCAAAATAAATGAACAGAAGGAGGGCAGACGAATTGACAAAGCAAGACAGAACTAAAGACAGAAAGAAATGAAAGTGGAAAAACTACAGAGGCTGAGTGTAAATCAGAGATGACAGTCTAACATCCGTACTGCCACATCAGTTTGCAACACTGTCTGTGAGTTTGTACGAGTGTGTCAGGAAAAACACACCGATCAGAGGTGTCAGGGTGAGACGTCACCTCCTTCACTCCTGTGTCAGACATCCTTCACTCTGACTTTACACCCCTCTGTAAATGAGGATGCTGTTCAGCTTGAATGACTCTGATTCTGTTTGTGACTCACCGTGTCTTAGAGGCAACTGCATGACATCCTACTCCACAAGACATAAAGTAACAAACACTGTAATATCAACATGCAGTCAAGACAACATAATCTGTCTAAGTCTTTGTTAAGACAATTTGACAACTAGTACTGAGGTAAGGTAGAGTTTCCCGATCGACAAATAGCTTTTTTTTTTTTCTCGTTAACTAACTGTAGCTGCCATTAGCAGCAAGTTAGCTTGGTTAGCTTTGCAGATGATGGTTCCATTAGCTGACTGCTAATAGCAAAACAAATACAAAGAAAACCACCTCAGTACTGTATTCCCTGTTGTCAAACTGTCCTCCGTGTTCAGTCCCAGTGCGGTCATGTCCACTACAGATTTTTATTACTTTGTCCTCATACAGAATCTTTATGGAAAGACATTACAAGTTTCATAAGACAGTTGCCCTGACCTGAAGATGGCTTTTGGCTGCTTTTTTCATGTTCTCCTCTGGTTTTGTTGTTGTTAATGACTAGTTTTTCTGAGTAAAGCTGAAGCACTCTTCTGCTCCACTCTGGCTGATTTTCAGATGTGTTTAACGGGGCAGATGCCGTGTTTCATTTTTATTTAACAACACCGAAATCATCAATATGTATTGTGTTGTAAACAGGTGTGAAGGCTCTGATTATCAGATATGTGTGTGGTGTGTTTCGCTCTTTTCTCTCTGCCTCTGGCTGTTCTGTGACTCTTAAAGAATTTTAACATTCAAAGCGTCTCTTCTTCTTGTTCTTCTTCCTCCTCTGTTCTTCTTGTGAATGTGGAGCAGCCGTTATCAGAGCGAGCGGAAGATAATTGTGGACAAGTGCAGTTCGACTGGAGAGAGACGGTGCATTTAAATGCGTTTTTCCATTCAGGAAAAAATCTCTGAATCTTTGTGTCACTGAGAAACATTACTGCGTGCTGCTGTTAGCATGCTAACAACACAATCTCTACAAGCTAAGTGAAGCATTTTTGTGTGAATGAAGTAGAACATGTTTCTGATTGTTTAACTGCGGCACTGTGATTCTTTTTTGCTTGAACTCTCCACTTAAAACATGACAGAGTAATCAGCATAATCCACCTTAAACCAGACTGCCTCATTTGTATTTCACCCTCAACTCGGACCAGTCACGTTTTCATTTCCCTACGGCAAACCAATCAGTTCCGCTGTCCGAGCCTCAGTCATGTGCATAATGAGCTGTCAGCCAATCACATTCAGCCTGGGGGCAGACACTGCTACATGATTGGATGTTGGTTTTTGTGCCGCAGTGTTTAGTGTCTGATTCTTTAGTAGCCTAAACACACAATTAATAAAATCTTGCCTCTTTTTAGCTAAAAACAACAGTCAGAGAAGCTGATTTGTGATTGGTGAGTAGTTGGATTTCTTTTTCATAAAATAAAGCCACTTTCATACTTGCTCACCTTATTGTTCAGGAAGAGGCACTTTGAGGCATTCATAGTCGATATTTGAGTAGTTGAGGGACACTACTTCAGTCTCTGACAACACAAAGCACAAAGAAAAGGAAGAAGTTGTTCACAGTTGGAAAATAAATTGTGAAAGGCAGTGAAACAGTTGCAACATGTTCAAGGAAACCAAAGAAAGACGTGTTAAAGGGAAGGAAAAAATATTTGTATGTCTGTTTGTAAAGTTTCATTGACTGTGACATTCCGGAGTTGCAGTTTGTCCAAAGTTATTTGCTGTTTGTATAAAATGGTAAAGTTGGGATGTTGTGTTAAACATAAATAAACAGAATGCAATGATTTCCACAAACTTTTCAACCGATATTCAGTTGAATACAGAACCAAGACAAGATATTTATGGTTCAAACTGATTAATGTTATTGTTTTTTGTAAATTTGTAAAAGTGTCATGAATACTTCCCTCAGCTACAGAGGAACCATTTCATTAAAATGTCATTAAATGTTATAAGGTCAGTTTGATGACAGGGAATACAGTACTGAGGTGATTTGTGATGTTTCCTGGTGGACAGATAGCCAGCTTTAATTGCTGCTAACGTTCCACCAACTGCTGCTAACTATAGCTGATGTTAGCTGTGCAGCTACTGGCCCTATTAGCTAACTGCTAGGAGCCAAACTGGGCAAGAAAACCACCCCAGTACTGTATTCCCTGCCATCAGACTGGCCTCCTTCGGCCCCAGATGCTGTGTTCAATCCCGGTAGGTCCCAACTTTTTTGAAATTGGGGTTGTACTTCTGAAACTTTAATCTTTAAGATTTTGATAACATGACTTTTGCTTGTAACAGGGAATTTTTAATCACTTCCTGGTTTGTTTTAAAAAGCATTAACCCGAATGTGAAACGTGTTTGCGCTGCTCCTGAACGCACCGTCATACATCGATCTGAAGTATGAGTGAGTCTTCTGTCCGTGTTAGAGAACAAACAGACTGAAGAAAGATAATTAGATCAAATTAGGAGCATCTGCGCTCAAATAAACACACATGCTGACTGTCCTCGTCCAGCCTTCGGCGTGTGTGTGTGTGTGTGTTTTTCCATCTGCAGCAGCTGTTTTTCAGTCTCCAGGCCAATAAAAACCTCTGTTTCTCTCTTCTCCATCATCCCTCCATCTTTCTTTTTTTTTTCTTCTGTCACACTTCTCATTCTCTCTGATTTTTTTTTCTTCTTCTCCCTTACTGGTTTGAATTTATTTCCTCAGGTTTTTCTCAACACTTCACGCCTCCACACACACACACACACACACACACACACACACACACACGCAGTGAGCAGTCTGCCAGGCTGTGATTAGAGAGGAAGGATGGAGGGGATAAAGAACGAGAGGAAAAAGACGCTCAGATGCTTTGAGCAACGAACACAGCTGATAGACTCTATACGTGTGTGTGTGTGTGTGTGTGTGTGTGTGTGTGTGTGTGTGTGTGTGTATAAGCTCACTTTTCAGCAACAGCTACATTTAAATAATTTACCTCAGCTATTTTCTGTATTTCTTTCTTTCAGATGGACAGAAAGACGGACAGGTGTGTCAGCTTGATTGATTTCTTTTGGCCGGAGGAAAAGCTCTTCCTCCTTCTTTTATTCTCTAATTCTTTTTGGTTTCTTTCCTGGAGGGAGAAAAAAAAAAAGATTTCTCTCCTCTTCCTCCTTCGTTCTCCACCTTTCAACAGCAGCAATTTATAGGTGCAGAGAGTAAAAGCATGAATCAAACCGAGCCAGTAGAGAGAAATTCCACTCCAGCCGCCCCAGCTTATTTAAAACCAAGCCGTCTGATTGGTGGAGGGGGGAGATGGCTCTAAGGGAGCCATTTTGGATCCTTTACACAGTCATCATACGTTCCCGCAGCAAGTCTCGCAAAGACCAAAACTAATGGTGCGTTCAGGCTCTTTTCAGTGACTTGCAAAGTCAGAGTTTTCCCAGATTACCAGCAGGCAGTTCTTTTTTTTTTTTCTTTCTTTGTCCAGGAGCAGCCAGTGAAGTGTTGAGTCCCAGTGGACTGTTTTATAATGTGTCCATAAAACATCATTTTCTTTGTGATAATGTGTCCAAATGACTTTAATAGTCTTGGGGTTATTATGAACAATCTGTCCAAAGTGTTTAAGAGGAGAGTTTAACCTTCACTTCCACTTTTCACATCTTCAAAGAGGATTTTCATCAGCGGTCCAAGCAGCATCACTCGCTGTGGAACCCTGCTGGTTTTATTCTTTCCACCCGAACTCAGGCAACAAAAATGACACTCGTTGACCTCAAGGTGACGCTGTAACAATCAAGTTTATAACATTTCTGCAGTTATCTTCAAAACAGCTTAACCTAGACTCAAAATTATTTCACCATTTTAATCGTTCAGTTCATCAGATTTCCTCAACATTATTGTCTCCACTGATAAACAAATGAGAGTAGCAGAGGTATTTTATTTTGGCGAGATGGAGCGGTGCCTCTCAGCCAAAAGTGCAGGGAAAAGTACATCCTGTAGTACAGCAGCTTCCTGTTGACCTTCATTTCACTGTAATTCACTTCGGATACTTTTTTCATGAGTTGCTTCCTCCATTATTTTTAATGATTGATAAAAATCGTTGGATTTGAGACGTGAACTTTTTTTCAGCCAGAAAAAGTTTGCTGTAGGCGATGAAATAAACTTAATGAAGCCCTGAGATATACCAGACATTTTCATTCAGTAACTGTTTTATTTATTATTTCTTTATCGGCTGGGAGAGTGAATAACATTTCCATTCAGTGTTGTTTTCCAACCAAAGATAAAATTAATGGTTTCTTCAATAAATCAAAAGACAAAAAGCTCAGAAATGACTGGAATTCAAACATTATTATTATTATTATTATTATTATTATTTAGTTTATAGAGGTTTGGAGTTTGATTTAAATTTTCTTTCATATTTGTTTCATTTACTATCTAAGATACTCATCTTGTGTTTTGTTTTATTTTGTAAAAAAACCCAAAAATATATTAATTGACTAGTTAACTGTTGATTCAGTGCATAATAAAGGATTTATTCACCTTAATTAACACGTCATCCTGTAGCCACAAAATGTTACACAAATGCATAGTTAACTCCTAATAAATCCATTTTTAAGTTTGCAGAAATTTTAATGAAGCCACAAAAAACCTTATAATAAATATGTTTGTAATGCTTTTATAAACAATTATAAGAAACACCTTTTACCTACTAACTAATGCTTATTATAGGCAGCTTAATTTAAAGTGTTAATAATTTCATATTATATAGGTAATTAAACAAAAGGAAAAAAATGTGTAAACTGTAACACGATGCAAAAATCCGAGTGAAAGAGCAGCACAATACTTTTGTTTTATATAATTATATCTTCTGTTGCAGCAGCCTGGAAACTTTTTTCTGATCAATTTTACCGTCGATTCTCTGATCCAGCACAAAACACACACACACACACACACACACACACACACACACACAGACTGAAGTGTGTGTGTGTTGCTGTAAATCACGGCACTGACAGATTGGTGTTGCCAAGAGGAAAACATATAGCAATTTAAACATCACATTCTCACAGGGTGAGTAATGGCAGCGCAGGACGACTGACAGCAAAACAAGAATAGAGAGAGAAAGCAGAGAAACTGACAAACTGTCTGTCTGCGCTCATCTGTCTCTGTCTGTCACCGTTTATCTGTCTGTAGACTTATCTCTGCACATCCGTCAGTCTGTCTGTTGCTCGCTGTCTCTGCGTATGAAGTTTGGATTTTTTTTTCATAATATGAACATGACAGACACGGAGCACGGAGGTCACAGTTTGCAGACCGCGGAGGAAAAACTGACATGAAAATGAACAGTTTGACCGCCAGAACAGTTATCACATCCAGTTATAATCTCGTTATTTTTGCAAGATTCTGATTTAAATGTCTAGAAATGTCTGATGCAAAACATGTGCATGTAATTTTGCATAAATTCATATATTTTCTGGCCAAAAGGGCTTAACCACGCCCCTTAGAGAGCAGCCCCCGCGCCACATTTCACCGACATGCACAAAAATCGGCACGCCCATGTATCATGTCGAGATGCACAAAAAAGTTTCTTGGACCCAGAGGCCAGACCAAACAGGAAGTCGGCCATTTTGAGTTGTGTGGTCAAGTTTGGCATTTTCCACGAGTCGTATTTTAACAACCCCCTCTCACAGAAATGATCTCACTGACTTCAAAGTAGGTGTTTAAAATCAAGACAAGGTTGTGATCAAACGTTATCAGAGTTGGTCAGTGTTGAACGGTGTGCCCGATGCGTGGCGTCGAGTTTTGATGTCTCGCCATCAAACAGGTTATTGCTATAAGTTTGCTGTAAATGGTCCAATCTGCTCCAAACTTCACGTGTTTCATAAAATTCCCGGCCTGCACACATCTACCTGGAGACAGGAAGTGACATCAGTTTCCTTCCTGAGGTGTCTTAGAGCCTCTTCAACCAGGACGAACACGGTCACGAGGCTGCGGCTGCCTGAACCCCGACTGGCGTGGGGGTGCGAGGTCCCGTTCAGCGCTGCTTGCAGCTTTATTTAATGTTACTTTTTCAGTTGCTGTTTGTCAGATTTGTTTATTTTATTTTATTTTCCTTGTTTTTCTGTGTTTTTCTTTTCCCTTTACCATTTCTTTCTTTGCGAGGCTGCGGTGAATCATATATATAGTTTGTGTTTAACAGTTTATGGGAATGAAAACTCTTGTTTTCCACTCAATAAAAAGTTGATCACAAAAAACCCAAAACAATTCAGGTAGTTCCCACTGTACTGGAGACAAGGCAGACATCTCTATGTCCGATCTCTCAAAAACTCTGCAACTCACACCAAAACTATCTATATGGATAAATAACACAACAGGTGAGAGGGCAAGAAACAGGTGAGAGGGGAAGAAACAGGTGAGAGGGGAAGAAACAGGTGAGAGGGGAAGAAACAGGTGAGAGGGGAAGAATGCGGTTTTGATTTTGGGGTGAACTGTCCCTTTAAAGAGTGAGAGGGTCTGGAGTGAACGGACGGATTAAACAGACATGGAAATATTTCAGCCCTCATAAGAAGATTCATCTGCCCAGGATGTCCTCCAACATGTGATCGATCGATTGATTAATAATATTGATCCTATTGATGATAGTAACTCTGAGAGAGGAGCAGGAGTTCAGCCTTTAAACCAGAACTTTTTTTTTAAATGAAAACTTGTGTTTGTTTGCGGTGAATGAACACTTTCGGTTGTCCTGACCTTTAAAAAGACGTCCGTTTATCTCGGGAACTTTACAAATGCCAATAAAATATTTGTTTTGTCGTTACCGTTTAGTTTTTATCTTTAAATCATCATTACGGTCCCCCCTGTGTCTGCAGTTTTCTGAGCGAGCGATGTGACATTTTTAAATTCCTGTTACAGCCGTTCTGCTCGGCTGGACGCTTTAATAGAAACACACAGTTTCTGTTCCTCTAATAACGAACACAACAATGACAAACTATTTCATTCGTCTGCTCTTTATTTAAAAAAAAAAAAAAAGCAGCGCTGCGGGGAGAAAAACACCTAAAACAGAAAACATGGAACAGGAATGTGTAATTAGGGAGAAATAAGAAGTTTCTGTTGTTCCCCTTTTTTATTTTCCAGATAGTAACAAGGTGTCCACATCAGATTCAGTTAAGAACAAAGACCCACAGAGAAAACACATTAACCTCTCACCACACGCTGTTCTGTCGGCAGGATACTGAAGACTAAAGGTAGAATTTTTATGGACTAAGACGACGAAGGCCTGCATTTAAATCAACCTGATATTAAATTAGACTTTTGTCTTTTCGGTCACTGTGGTCGTTTTCACAAAGAGCGTCCTGTCGTGAAAATAATTTAGGAACAGTGTTCAACTAAAAACATGTTTCAGTACATTTAAAGCAGCTCAGCAGACTGAAACTGTGATCAGACATTTAAAACTTTTCCTCAGTGGCAGGATTAAAGTAACAACCGAACCACAAGAAACACTGCAAAGTGCATTTACTCAAATACTTTACTTAAGTACAATTTTCATGTACTTGAGTATTCCAGTACATCATATATATTGTACTTTTCACTGCATGAAGTTTTTTGACAGCTAATCTGTCACCGTTTCAGGGTTTATCTGCTCATTTCCTGTTTTATTTTGTAGTCCTGGTCCATCATGTTGTCCTGTCTTTACTTCCTGTCTTTGTCCTTTCCCCGCCCCTTTTTGATTTAGTATTTTGAACAGTTTCTGTTTCTGCGTCGCTCCGTCTGCATTTTTAGGTCCAGCTTGTTCTGTTTTACACACGTCTAACACACTGATCAGAAAATAAGCGACGACGTATTATTATTATAGATTAAAACAAAACTTTATTGATCCCTGTGCTGTAAAACAGGAACCTGTTAACAGTTTTACCACATGGCTTTGTTAAATACTCGATTCCGATTGGTCAGCTGCAGCATTCTATCATCTGTTAATTCTGTTAACAGACCGTTGCTATGGACACGACTCTGATCATAGACTGTAGAGGAACATTAAAATCATTTTAAAATTAATATTTTGTGTTGTTTTTGAATTTTGTCTCTTTCATTTATTCTTATTGTCATGTTTTTATTGTTTTCAAGTTTTTTTTTGTACTGTTTTATCTTTTTTTCCTATGTTTTAGTGTCTTTCTTCTTAGTTTTACTTCAATTTTAGCTTAATTTTTTTCTTGCTCCAGTTTTTTTTGCCTTATTGTGTTGAACTTCTGTTGTTATTTTGCTTCGTCTGTCAAAGCACTTATTATTTTGAAATTTTGCATTCTGCAAAATAAATACTTTTACGTGTTGTACTTTAAGTACATTCTGATTGTAATACTTTTGTATTTGCTCTTATCGTTCTGAAACAGCAGCAGCTCAGCTGGAACTGTCCGTGGTGCTGAAGCTGAACGCCTCTTCACTCAGTTTGATGAAGCATCTCTTTTTTTTTTACCACTACTTTTGTGAAGGAACAACACTAGAGAAACATGTTACAGAGATAAAAGACACATATTCAAAATATTTGCCCCAACATCAACATTTTGTCCATTTCAGTGAAGCCTATCAGAGATCCTCCTCATGATGTTGCCTCTGTCTGAGCACATGGTTTATGTTCAGCATGTGAAGTAGAATGGATCCATTTGTTAAGAAAAAATTACTGTGATTGTGATGCAAATTTCTGTTACCGCCTCAACGGGAAATCCAATTATGTGTTAGCATTGAGCCGACTTGACTGAGCGCTAATTATTTATTTATGTGTGTGTATGTTTTTGCTCCAGATCCAATAATTTATGTGATAATTACCAAGTAATGAATTTGAAATTTCTTAGAAATTACCCACAAATTATCTCCAAATTACTCCACACAAATTTAGGTGATAATTAGTAAGTACTATGTCATGTAGTTGGTGCTAATAACAAAGTAAACCAGCTAATCTTACAGTCAGTTCATCGTCATGATGTCAACAGTTTGTCTTTAAAGAAGAAAAGAAAAACAACGTCACAGTCCAGTGACAGTTCAGCCATCAGCTGAGAAATTACTGTCATCATCCAACAACTCAGCATCTAATTAAAAGAAACATTCACAGGTCACACCAACCGCTAA
Organism: Lutjanus erythropterus; assembly: GCF_056507025.1. Lineage (NCBI taxonomy): Eukaryota > Metazoa > Chordata > Actinopteri > Lutjaniformes > Lutjanidae > Lutjanus > Lutjanus erythropterus. The sequence continues at coordinate 27,696,347 of NC_139338.1, read as the reverse complement.
CGTTAGCTACACAGACCAACCGCTAACGTTAGCTACACAGACCAACCGCTAACATTAGCTACACACACCAACCGCTAACGTTAGCTACACACACCAACCGCTAACGTTAGCTACACAGACCAACGGCTAACGTCAGCTACACAGACCAACCGCTAATGTTAGCTACACAGGCCAGCTGCTAACGTGAGCTCCACAAATATTGAGTTTAAGCTAGCTAACCTGTCAGTACTACTACAACTACTGATGGCAGTTGTGACTTCCTGTCTTTTTCAGTGAAGTCATATCAGAGACACACAGTTTCAGCATGTGAAGTAGAATGGATCCATTTGTTAAGAAAAAAATTATTGCCATTGTGATGCTAATTTATTTTAGCCCATCAATGGGAATTTGTATTATGTTTTAGCATCGAGCTAAATGACCAAACACTAGTTTCACTTTTAAGCTCCAGATCCAATAAATAATGTGATAATTACCAAGTAATATAGTTGAAATTTCTTAGAAATTACACAAGTACTATTTCTGTGTAGATGGTGGAAATAACAAAACAACATATTTGAAATTTCTCTGAATTTACCCATAAATTTCCCTCACATTTCATGCTAAGTGAGTGATAATTAGCAAATACTACTTACATGAAAATGACACGTGCAAATTATCACATAAATTGGAAGAAATTTGAAATGTGTTACTTGCTAATTATCACCCACTACATGACAACAGTACGTGCTAATTAATCACATAATTAAACGTGAAATTTGTGGTAATTTCCAAGTTACTTCAATTATATTACCTACCATGAAATTATTGGACCTGGAAATTAAAGTGTCACCAAAAAAATCAATGTAGGAATCCTGAAAGAAAGAATCATGATGCATAAGAGAATATTTATTTTTCTCACAGCCACATAAAACAGCATCAGCAGATAGTTGGAGCAGTGACGGAGTGTAAAACACGTTTTAGTGTAATTTGTTGACACTCTGACCTCCATCAGGTGAAGGTGATCAGAAAATGCTGTTTGCATGTTTCTGCTTCAGATTTTTGTCCTAATACGAGGTTCATATCTGCAGATTTGGTTCAGTCATTATCATTTTTATTTCATCTCTCTCTTGACTCTCCAGCTCTCCTGCTTTTATCTTCTGTCCTCGACCGTACTGTGAGTATGTAACGCTTTGATCTCGTCTCTCTCGCTGTATGTATAATGTATAGTGTCTGTAAAACCCTCTGCTACACTGGCCCCGTTTAAAGCTAAGAGGAGGAGGAGGAGGAGGAGGAGGAGGAAGGTATGAAAATAGACAAAGAGAAAGAGGAGAAGAAATAAATAAGAGCAGAACAAACAGACAGAAGAAGATGGAGATGTGAAGTAAAAAAAAAAAAATCCAACACTATGAAAAACGCACAGACACATAAATTAAGAGAAGAAAGAAGACGAAGGGCAGAAGACAGAGAAACAGAGTTGAACAGGGGTGAAGAGAAGCTGATGATAGAGTGAGGAGTGAAATAAGAAAAAGGGGAAGAGTGTAGTGGTGAAAAGACGAATCACATTCGGAGGTGACCTCCATTACCCTCTCTCCTCTCTGTGTTTGATGGATGGAGGGAGCGTGGGAGGAGAGCTGGAGGTGCAAAAACATTACTTAAGGACACTATAGAGAGAAAAGAGACAGAAGTGGATTTCATCAGGTCTTCATTAAAGCTGAAAATGTCCCTGAAGTTAAAAAAAAAAAAGAAAAGAAAAGATGGCTATTAATGTGAGAAAGTCACAGACAAAATGAAAAGTCAAAAAGGATGAAGGCGGGAAGTAACTAAGTACAAATACTTTGTTACTGCATGTAATAGAGTTTTGAAGTATCTGTACTTTAGCCATAACAAAACTAAAAGGACAAAACAGTGTAACAGGGAAAAAAACAATGTTAATGATGTAAGAAGATGAAAACAGTGAAAAGACATTAGATCGGATAAAAAATATGTAACAAGATTAAAAACAAGATAAAAGATGTAACAAGACATTATGACAAAAAATAAGTTAAGTAACAAAGTAACAAAACAAAATTAGCGTTACAAGAAAAAGGTGGTAACAATGAAAACTACAAATAAGATGTAAAATAATGAAAAGGATGTAAGAAGCATCACAAGATGAAAAAGACAAAAGACAAAAAACACGAGAGACAGAAGACATAAGAGACGTAACAAGATAAAAACAGACTAAGACTAAAACTAGACAACTGATCTAAAGGGAGAAAATAATCAATCAATTGATCAACAATGAAAATAACCGTCAGCTGCAGCCGCATTTAAAATGAAAAACAAAATCTAACAGAAAATCATCAGAGCAAACAAACTCCAGAGAAAATCTCACAGGCAGGAGAGATCGTTAATTATCACTTAACACACCTGAGGTGATGAGATCACAGCTGTACACTGTGTGTGTGTGTGTGTGTGTGTGTGTGTGTGTGTGTGTGTGTGTGTGTGACTGTGAGTGACATCAGCATCACTCTGTCACTCCAGCTGACATGAAAACAGACGGAGAAAGTAACAGACCACACACACACACACACACACACACACACACACACACACACACACACACACTGTTATCTCGTGTGTCATCTTGTTCCATTAAAGAGCTTCTTCTCTCCTTATCAGCTCCAACCTACACACACACACACACACACACACACACACACACACACACACACACACACACACACACACACGCTGCTATCAGTAGCAAACAGATTAAAGGAAGAGGGTTTTTATAATTTTTATTTTTCGCTGTAGGGAGAGCAGTCTGACTTTAGGAGAACAGAGGAGGATCTTCTGTTTATTTTTTACTCCGTTTTCCTTTTTTTAAAAAAAGAAAAAAAAGAAAAAACACACATCATATAAAAAAGGATCCTAACTAATTTAAAAACTAGTTGATGGTTTGTGACATTCAGACGAGATCATCTGATCTAATCCCTGGTTTATTATTAGGCTCTTTGTTTGAGGCCGAGGTGGAAACCAGCTGTCACACAGCTGAGCGTCTTCACACTTTGCAGTAAAACTGTTCATTTAGCAGCTCCTGTTTCATAATCAGAGAGCGGCTGCATTTACATCTCTTTGTCTGCAACAAATACAGTGTTTTCAGATTTTTTTGGGATACTGCGATTTTGTTTCTGTGTCAACAAAAATATGACTTAGGCTCCAGAGTGCTGCTGTGGTTCAGACCCACAACCTCACCCTGATTTCTGGCCAAAAAAAGAAAAGAAAATCTGTCTGGAGCCGAAACTATTACATTTTCTCTTTTCCCTGGAGACTGTTCTGTTTTTTTTGTCTGTCTGTTTGTTTTGTTTTGATTTGGTATCTATAGCGAGTTTATGGAGACTGAAGAAGTCGACAAAAAAGCACCGAGCTTTTGGGCTGTGACACATTTTTTATTTGACGAAATATTAAACTATTTTAAATTCACTGTATGAGCTACATGTTTTTACAGTCGGAGAACGTAACAGTCACTTTAAAATAATTTACAGCAAAACTTTTTTAGATAAACTTGAATGTTTGAGATTTGGAAACTGAAAAAAGTTTTGCCACCTAATAAAATTTATTTGAGATCATTTGCATTTCTTTTTTAGATAAACTTCAATCTTTGAGTTTTAGAACCTACAAAATTTACTTGAGGTAACTTATGTTTCTTCTTTAGATGAACTTTAATCTTTAAGTTTTAGAAATTAAAAAAAGTGGTGCAACATAGAAAATTCAGTTGAGATAATTTCTGTTTAATCTTCAAATAAACTTGATAAATGAATCTTCAAGTTTTAAAATTTGGTCACATTGAGCTGTGAACCTGATTTGTCATTATTTTCGTACCTGAAAAATAAATGTTTCTAATTGAAAATATTAAATTAATATATGTATAATGTAGTTTTTAAAACTCAAAGATTTAAGTTTATCATTTATTTAAAGTTTATTTATAGTTTACTCAAGTTTTCTCAACTTTTTTAGTTTTACAGTGTAGACCAAATTAAAATCTTAAAAAAAAAAAACTTTTATTCATTTTCATTTTTTGCCAGAGCTCTGCCACAGTGAGAACAGTATTGCTCTTCAAAATAAAAGCCCTGTAATCCTCTTGTATCTGTGACGTTTTCATGTTTTTATTAATATTTGTGACTTTAGTTTTGGTGCAGGAGAAACGTTCTGTGTTTGAGGATTTTTTTTGTTCTTCTATTGTTTTAGCAGAGTGTTGTTTGATCCACACTAAAGTATTTTCTCCCTCCACAAACACTGCCAGGGCCTTGATAGTGCAGAATCCAGTTTAATCCCAGTAAAGTTTGGTTTAATCCCACCCGAGCGTTGTTTAATCCCATTACTGATTGTGTCTTTAACGAGTTTATTTGTATGCAAAAGCAAACTTGCACAGCAGCAGGAACAATCCTGAGCTTTATACTTACAAGTGCTTGTTTTTTTTCCTCTGACAGACTCAGATTGTTTTTCTAAGAGCCCGAAAAAAAAAAATAAAAATGATTCCTGCAGAGAAAAAAACCTTTTTGAAGAATAAGATCCTTTTGTTTAACCAGGAACAGATGATTTATTTCTCTCGCCAAAGTCACAAAACAGTAAGATTATCACAATAAAACACAAAATATAAAACTCTCCAAAACCATCTTGGTCCATCTTTCCACTGTTTCATTAAAAATAAACTTTTATTCACAGAGTCAGATGTGAAAATATCAGGAGAGGAACGTCAGAGAACAAACAATTTCTTTTCCAGTTTGAAATCGTATCATAATATCAAGTTCATTCTGTTTTTGTTCTTTATCAGACCTACGTTCCGCGTATCTTTTCTAGTTTTTGTTGTACACTGTCTTTAAATACTCAGAAACCACGTTTCATGTGATGATCATCTTTCAAAGGTAACGAAGCAAAACCACAGTCATTATCAGTTTTTGTCTGTTATCTCATCAGCTCATAATGCTAATTACTCAAATTACCCAACATGCAACGCTTAGCAACCAAACTAAATCTCAGCTGATAAACCTGTTGATGGATTTTTAATCCTAAAACTTGCTGTACAGATGTTTCCAGTAAACTAAAACAGCTGGTAGATTTATTTAAGTCTGTGAACTAAAGGAGAAATACACTGTTTCTCAGGTACAGATAAAAGAATATCAACTTTGAATTAAAAATGACATATGTGACTAAATGACACTTAGTGACAATATAAACATTTATAGAGATTCTTTGATGTTCATGACGGGTGTCGTGACATGGTTATGCCGCCTGTGTTATGACAGTCTTATGCACACCCCTCCAAATGAAGTATTTGTTTTGTATTTTCAGTTTCAGAGCATCGCAGATGTTTTTCAGCCTGATGTGATCTGTGTTCCACCTCAGTCCCCAGCAGGACGATATTTTCTGTCTTTGACTTCTGTCTCTTTAAGATAAATGAATGTAAAAGTATCCGTATGCATTAGTTTCTTTCCTGCGGTGGAAAACTCACACCGAGCCTCGACTTCTGCGCACCTTTACATCCCTGTTAAATTCACTCTTGAACCTGAACACACAGGGTCATCCTCCACTTTGGGACCAGTGTGAGATAAAATATTCCCCTCGACTGTATCTCACGACCTTGTTCATATTCTCCTTTACATTAACATTTCAGAGGGAAATCGATGCATTCATCCAGGCCTGGATAAACATCTCATTTAAAAGTCAAAACAGTTTCCCTTCGGTGGAGCGTCTTTAAAGATGTCTGATGTTATTCTATAATATTTCTTTTTGTCAACAAATCCCACAAAAAGAGCAAAACTAACAATGTGTTAGTTTGTCTCACAACATTTTCTGCATGTCCTCAGCTGCAGGTCCACTGGCTCCAAGACTGAAGATGTAGATTTTATCAAACAGGAGAACACAGATAGAACCTCCGTCTGGCAGGAACACCGGAGTCTACATAACGACATCAAACTAAATGGTGCAAAATATTCATGATTTTCTATTAAAACATGAATACTGAATGGCCAGGATTACTTTAATCTTCAGTTATTAACAACAGTTTGAGAACGTTTCACACTACAGCAGACAGCAAACTTGAACATCAACCTGCTTTTGAAATTTTGCCTCTGGGAACTCAAAATTCCGACTTTGCAGTTCAAAGTGAACGCACCACAAAGGAATGAGAGCTGCGGGGAGATGGAGACGGAGACGAGACAGAGGACACGATGCGATCTGTCTGTCCTTTTCTAACTGTAACAGAGACTCCAGTCTGCAGTGTAGTTCACACACCTCATGATCAACCAAACTTTTTATATTTCTGTCCTTCACACTTCTGTTTTTATCACCTGACAGTGTGAGCGCCGTCATCGTACTGATCCGTTTAGTTCGCCGTTCACAAAAATATGAGCACGATCATTGAACGCTGCTTTTCAACGGTTCCCTTCTTCTTTGATTGACAGGTTTTTTTGTCAGATGATGCGTCACAGCGCCCCCCACTGCCTCGCAGTGAAAGCAGCAGTTGACGAGATAACTTGTCACCGGCAGGGAAAGACTTAATCATCAACTTTTTTGATAATCGATTAATCAGTGAGTCTTTTTTTCAGAAAAAAGTCAGAATTCTCTGATTTCAGCTTCTCAAATGTGAATATTTTTTGGTTTCTTTTCTACTCTATGACAGTAAACCTATCATTATTGGGTTGAGAGTAAAACAAGATATTTGGGAAACACTGATCGACATTTGTCACCATTTATTAATCGATTAAATGATTAAACGCCCTTCTATAAGAGTGACAATAAATTCCTGGTGGTTTGGTTAGGACACTGTCAGAGTTTTTTTTAGAATTAGAGTTTAGAACCAACAGTTCGGCAGCAGGAGACGAAGAACTTTAGTTTCCTGTTTCTGAAATTCAGTTTTTATCTGGACGAAGAAAATCCTGATTTACAGGTTTATCACTCTGCAGCCTCAGATTTGTTCCTCCAGTTCAGCCAACTGGATTTGTTTTGTTCCCAGTCAGTGTGTGTGTGTGTGTGTGTGTGTGTGTGTGTGTTGATAACAGTGCTCTGTCTGATAATCAGCCACAATTACATCCCAACAGAAAGAGACAGTGAAGAAGTGGGTGGAAGGAGGAGAGAACTATTGATATGGTAATATCTGTCGCACACACACGCGCAGAAGGAGGCCGACATTACAGTGTGACAGCCGGAGAATAGAAGGTTTCATTTTCTGTCTCACAAACCTTTTATTACAACAAGAGACTGGAACTACTCATTAGAGACAGAGAGGAGAGAGGTGTTGCATTCAAGTGAGTTTGTGCAAAATGAAATGCAGTGTAGGTGACGAAGCCTGACTGTTTAATTATTATTATTATCCGCCACATTTCGAGCCTTTAAAGTCTTTTCACACCAAATAAGACTTGCTAAAAGAACACTTAGATCCACTGAGATTGATTTCTGTATAATGAGCTTGTTCTCACATGAAGTTCATTGTTCTTAACAATAAGTCAGAGTCTTCAACACTTCAGCCCACAAACTGCGGAACATATCATCCAAACATAAGTGTTCTGTATTAAAAGCTGGTGTCTTGTCCCTGACAAACGAGTCTACTCATTAACCTGTAACTTCAGTTTGTGTCCCGCCTCAGAGACTTGATGTGTAGCATTTAGCGAGCAGCTGTGTTTTGGTGAAGTCGTGACCAGTTTTGTTTGCTGTGCTGCACAAACACACAATACCCACTCTTCAGAACTGAGATAAATCATGTTTTAGCAAAAAAATAACTTAAAAAACACACAATACAATACAGAAATCATCTGGAAACTCCTGCTGCGCGACATCATTTAAAAAATAAAATAGCTTACAAGGACGGGAAAAGGTGCAGGTGAGAAACAGGGTGCTACATGTGCATTTCTGTATGAGACACAGCTGTGCATCTGTGATTATTTAATTCTGTTTCTCTTTGAGACTTTCCTCTGACCTGTCAAGATCACATGCACCAGTGTGAGTTTACTTATTTGGGAATTCTCCTCAATTAGGATCATTAATGGGAAAATCTTGGGAAAGGTCGCACTTACAAGCCTTTAAACCATCTGGAAGTCAAAGCAGTACAGTGTAAAAAAAAAAAAAAAACAGGATTCAAACGTATAACAGCAATCAGTTCTGCTATTTAGAAAAAAAGATGAATGCCTTCCACATCGGATGTCTCTTATGATATGTTGCATCTTTTGGCCCGAAATGATATCCAGTGAGTTCAGGAAGGTGTTTAGATCAGACCTTCACACTAATTCAGGATACTTCCCAGACATTTCTTCCCATCATTTTCCTCTAAATTTGATCGTTTTCTTCTCGTCTCCAAACACTCATGAAGTGGAGTCACACAGCTGTGAGGTAGACGTCATATTCACGCTCAAGTTGACACACTGTCAACGAGCACAGTTGCATTTTTGCCTCGTTTTGCACCACTTAGAGTCGGTCTTTGTTTTTTCTTTCCACCCACTTTGCATCCAATCACGCCACCTGCAGAATTCGCTTTGTTGTTTAGTCTGAACGCAACAACAGGTGAGCAGGTGAGGAGTCTGCATCAACAATAACAGTTAGTCTGTGGGGACTCGCTGAGAGGAACCGCCGACTACCTTCAAGGGCATTTTTTCTGTCTGCATTCACAAAACCAGTAGGAGTGTTGAAGTGGCATAAACCAGCTGCAGCTGGTCTCACGACGTCACTTCAGTCCATTTGTTTGTGTTTTGTTGCATTTTTTAAGGCATTTTTAGAGACCTGGGTCTCTAAAAATGCCGGCTGCTGGTGTTCCATTTCCGAGTTGGAAATTTCAACTAGAACCCTCTTGGAACTTGGACTTCCTCTGAAAGTCAGGGGAACCTGTGGACAGTATATTCAGGGACAGAGCCACCATGATGTCACCCATTGGTTTGTGGACTACAGTGTTGAAACAATAAAAATGAGAATGGGGGACGGTTCTCCAACTGTTCTGGTCTGTAAACACTTAATGTTTGTGCTGGTGTTCGACATCAGTCAGCTGTTTTGGCGTTTATGGACCTTCACTCAGACTGACGTCAGTTTGGTTGGAACTTTCTTAAAATGTAGTCAACATTCTGCAAAAACACACACACACTTCCAACATAAATTGTTACATATAGGAAAGTGACACCCACACACACACGCACGCACGCACGCACGCACGCACACACTGCAATGTAGTGATGTCAGATTAATAGTACCGAGGTGCGTTCAGGGCCTCAGGCTGGAGATACAACCTCAATCATCCATCAACCCTGACTGCTGATATAATTACTACACACACACACACACACACACACACACACACACACACACACACACACACACACACACACACACACTCAAAGATTCTGTCATATTCCAGTGTTTTCTCCACTTGTCTCGAGGAAACAACCAATTTCCTCTGAACATTTCAATTTACCTCAGAGCTCTGTCTCTCTCTCTCTCTCTCTCTCTCTCTCTCTCTCTCTCTCTCTGTCTCTCTCTGTGTCAGCCTCGCTCTGCCTTCATCCTTATTGGCCATGATTTACACACTCACTATTGATTGGTCATTAATTAATGTCGAGTCGATCAGAGTTTCCTGATACAAACAACTCAAAGACTTCAGCAAAGCAAAGGTCAGCTGACAAAGAAAATCCCATGAAGTCAAATTAAAATGCACATTTTGTTCTGTTCTGTAAATCAGACGCTCAACAAATTGATGTTGTGTAAACAACACTTCATCTGAGGGGGTGTGCATAAGACTGTCATAGCTGGGGACTGAGGTAACACACTCACAGAAGGCGATAGATCACAACAGGCTATAAAACTGAAAAACATCTTGTATGCAAAGAAATTAAAAACAGAAAATGAATATAAGGTAAGGCTTTATTTGAAAGAGTGTGCATAAGACTGTCATTACTGTGTCATTTGGTCAGTTATGTCATCTTAAATGCAAAGTTGAGATCGATTGAGATGTCTTTGACAACTTGACATTAACCAAGACATCTTTGTTATGACAGCCTGACTTTACCAAAGACAGCAGAACCTGTCAATGTTTTTGTTATGACAATTTGACATTAATCAAAACAGTATCTTTGCTATAACAACTTGACATTACCCAAGACAACATTGCTGTCATTATGTCATAACAAAGACGTCTCAGAAAATGTCAGCTTTGAATTGAAAATTCCAAATGGACCAAATGATACTTAATAACAACAGCCGTAAACATTCAGAAAGATTTATTCATGTTCATGACAGGTGTCATGACATGGTTATGAGAGTGTAATGTCAGCCTTATGCACACTTTCAAATGAAGTGTTACAGTTGGTTTTATACCTGCAGGATTTGAGATGATAAAAGTTAATCTGACGTGTTTTGTTTCCTGTTCAGCTCTGACATCACATCCAACCCTTCATAAACACTTATTAAAACCCACGTCTGCTCACAACACTGACGCCGTCATGTGCTGCGGCGCACGCAAAATCAATACTTTTGATTACCTCACGAGGGAAAGCCGAGATAAAATATAAATCAAGGAATAAAAAAAAGCAAACATGCCTCACAAAGTGAAGTGTGGAGACGCTGCAGAGACAAGCTGCTCCTCTAATGAGCGTCGGCTCGTTAAAAGAGACAACTGAGAGAGAAATAGTGATTTAATCAAGGCTTAAATGTCATCTGAGCTGCTGCACCGCGATGCTGATGGAGGACGTCTTCAGATCCTTTGTTTCAGTAGAAGTACTAATACTACACTGTAAAAATATTCTGTAATTCTGTCAAAGTCCTGCGTTGAAAATATTACTCAAGTAAAAGTATGTAATTAAGTATTAAAACTATTCGGTGCAGTAAAATGTCCCAGCTTATATCTGATCTGATTACATTTGACTCCTGCATTAATGTAAAAGCAGGACTGGACTCTTGCCGTCTGCAACTAATTACTATTTTCATTATGGATCATTCTGCTGATTATTTTCTCCATTAATTGATTGATTTTTTTGGTTTGTAAGAATTCTGAAAATACTGAGAAATGCCATCAAAATGAGCCAAAATGAGTGTTTGTTTTTGTCCAACTAACAATCCAGACCTCAACAATAATACAAATATACTGTAATTATTACAATCATTCACAGGAAAATGGTGCGGTGGGATTTTAATTAATTAATTTATTAATCTGCAGATGCTCCGGTTTAAGACGAGACCAAACTTTTTGATGGACGTCAGTTTTTGAGCCCTAATGAAGGCTAAAAAAATGTGGCCTGCAACCGACCAGGTAAGACTTATTTTTAGCCTGGCAGCTGTTGATAATTTGTGGCGCCTACCGGCCCTTTAAGAGGAGGGAAGCGTCAGCAGCATCACTGCAACCATGAGAGGTCCTTGAACATACAGTCATACATGTGAACAGAAAATTTCAAGTTGATGGGTCCAGTAGGATGAGAGATAAACTGTGGACAGATACACAAACACACACACACACACACACACACACACACACACACACACACACACACACACACACACACACACACACACACACACACATACAACCAGCATGATCCCCTTGATGTGTGTTAAAGGAGACGGGTTGAAGCAGTGAACTGAAGCTGGTTTAAACTCTCAGCTGACTGCATTCAGAGTCATGAAGAGAAGACAAGCTGCATGTTGTTGAGCAGAGCAGATGTAAATCGTTACAGCAGCAGAGTGAGACGTCTTTCCACAGAAACACTCTGAGGCTCAACCAACCAAACTCCTGTCTGTGTGTGTCTGAAATGTGCCTGGAGACTTTTTGCAAAATGAGAACAAATCGGAAAAACCGTGAATAAGTGTGCGTGTCAAAATGATTCAGATTGTGCATCTTGTGGTTTGTGTTGCTCCTGCCAACTGTTTTGTAAATCCTCTCATGTTTCATCTATTTTCTCCAAAGAAGACGCTAAAGCGCTGTGTGTGTATGTGTGTGTCTGTGTGTATCAGACTGTGTGTGTGTGTGTGTGTGTGTGTGTGTGTGTGTTCAGTATCCAGACTGACCACATTAATATGCAGCAGATCTTCGTCGTCTCTTCCTCGCCTCGTGGTTTGGATTTCTATGAATGGATCTTCAGAAAACAGTCGCTGCGTTCAGTTTTCCCACATCATACAGAGCATTTGAACGCCTCCTTCGCTCTAATATCTAAACATCTGTCATTCTGCGAGCAGCTGTGGAAACTGATGATGTTTTCAGTTATTATCCAGTTATTAACGAACACATGACACTTTATGCTGCTTAGTTTTATTTTTAGTCAGTGAGATAAAAGTGAATTGATCTGATAATTGATCAGATTGATTAATTATGTCATTTTCCAGTGTTTTTGTGTTGCTCATAAAATGTTCCATTATCTATCAGCGCTGAATGTTGAAAATTACAACTTAATTATCTCCCTGTCTGAAAGTAACATATTTCTGTAGTTTTTTAGTTTCACTGAGAAACCTTTTTTCTGAAACAAACATCAGTGTCAAACTGATTCATCATCAATAAAAATGTAATAAAATTTTGATCAGTTTTCACAGATGCACAAAACAACTTTTTCCTTACAGTCAAAGTTAAGGTTTCCTTAAAATAAGATGGTTGTATGTTGTAGACATGTAGTGTTCATTTCTGAGGACGCACACAGCTGACGCTCCTGATGGACGCAGGATATGACGCAGACATCATGTGAGCGCCAACGTGTAGGAAAAAACAAATATATCTCCGCCCTTATATGAATGGGATAATCAATCAGGGATAATCAATGAGCAGGTGTGTGTTGATGATGAGTTGAATGATTGCAGCTCTCAGTGTTTTATGTTCGTTGTTGGGTTTTATTAGTTTGTTGTTGTTTCTTTATTTATTGTGCACAATTTATTTATCGATTTATTGATTTAAAGACAAAAAAAGATAAAATTTCCACCTGGGTTTTCACTAGAGGCCATTTTAAAATTGTAATCCTACTCACAATCCACATTTTTACTAAACGTATCAGCAATTTTTTTTTATCTGTAACTGTAGCAGAATACAGTTACCTTCTTTTGTATCCAGATTACATAATCCTGTTACATGTAATCTGTTACTCCCCAAACCTGCTGATAAATGTGTGAATGTTGTTGTTGTTGTTGTTGGCAAGAGCACAATGTGTTCTTTTTTTTTTTTGAATAAAACATCCTTGAAATGTAAAAAACTTGAGGTGAAGGTCCTGTTGGCTTTTTGTGAGATCGTTTGAAATTCTTTTTTAAAAAAATGAACAATGAAATGAAAAGCTCACTCTTCATCGTCTCCTCTGCCTCTCCACTGAAGTGCCTCGTGAAGTTGTGGAAATATTCTGACACTGAATCAGAAATTTGAAATTATGCAAAAGCCTCAGAGTCCAGGACTCTGTTGCCATGGTGAGACGGTATAATACTCTGTTGTTGTTGGACTCTGCTGCTGCTGCTGCTGTGATTCTCCTCTCATTAGACTGAAACAAAGGCAGAGGATACTGTGGATGACTCACACACACACACACACACACACACACACACACACACACACACACACACACACACACACACACTTTGTCTCCTGCAGTTATATTAATTTATATTAATGCTCTAAAAACTCAATTTACACACACACACACACACACACACACACACACACACACACAGACAGAAGTCAGTGAGTTCAGTTTTAGCGTCTCAGTGTGAACGAAGCCGAACAGAAATTAAATTAATTCAGTTTGCAGGGATGAAAAAATGCAAAGTGAATGTGTGTGTGTGTGTGTGTGTGTGTGTGTGTGTGTGAGTGTTTTCGCCTCGAGGAAAATCAGCTCAACTTTCATTCATATTGAAATGAACCAGAGAGAGAGGAGAGAAGAAAGGAGGATTAGGAGGAGATAAGAGAGGAGGAGAGGAGGTAAGGAGGAGGATGAGAAGGAAGGGAGGTGAGGAAGAGGAAGGGAGAGGAGATGAAGAGGAGGAGTGGGGAGATAGAGGAGGAGAGGAGGAGCTGGGAGGCGAAGAGAGTAAAGAGGAGGAGATAGGAGGAGTCAGCGTGACATTATCTGTGTTTCCTTGTTTCACTGCTGTCACAGAGAAAGCTAATCCACTGTCAACACACACACACACACACACACACACACACACACACACACACACACACACACACACACACACACACACACGTTCACAGTCTCTGCAGTGCAAAGGAAAAATGAGTTTCCACATAGAAATAAAGTTTTGTGAGAGGTCTCAGTAAATTTTTAATTACGCAGAATACGAAGTACAGGTTCATTCACTAAACAGTAAACACACACACACACACACACACACACACACACACACAGACTGCGTGCTCACAGCTCAAGTTCACACTAAATGCTAGAAATGTCAGGTCAGGTGTGTTTACCTGAGGATTTATACAGCGTTCTTACAACCTTCTCACATATTTCACAGTTTTACGTTGGACTCAGTTCTTATTATTATTATTGTTGTTAATAATTTTTACCAGTCAGGTTTGGAGCCCACATTTCTCCTTGTTACATACAGCACTGCCTGAAATATGACCTGTCTATTATCTGGTGGTATTACTAATTATCGAGGCAGAAAAACGCCATTTCAACATTAATCAAGATAATAATGAACAGAATATAAATTGTGCAGCAGCTTGACCTTTGCTGCAGCTGCAATGCCAAGTTTACTGCCTGTGATCTGTCACTGTCTGACTGAACAGCCTCATGGAGGAGATTTTACACTTCTTCATATTATAAAATAATGAAATTCGTTAAAACAAGTTATTTGGTGTTTTTAAAGTCATTCTATTAACTTGAGACAGATTCCATATTCTGTTCGTGTTCAGAGGCTGTGTGTCTCCAGCAGGAGGCTGTGCTGTTAGATAGTCGACTTAGTTAAGTCTGATCACTCAAAGCTAAAAAGCAAAGCCGTGAAAAATCTCTCATTGACTTTGTTTGAGATTTCAGATGGATTCTTAAGGAGATTTAATCGTCTTTCTTCAGTGACAGCTGCATTCTGCCAACTGTTGAAGGTTAATCCATCATAAGCTGCATTCTGCCAGAAGTGATTTGGATAAATTCTGAATTGCCTGTTTTTGCAGACTTTGGGCTTCTCTTGGAGTTCTGAGATTTTACGTGTTGCTCGTTGATCCTCAGTGCAGCGCATTTCATCCCTCGTTCAGGCAGCGCAGCGCACACTTTATATCCTTACTATATCACTGTCAGTTGTTTCGGTATTACTAATTATTGAGGCAGACGAACGCCATTTCAACATTAATCAAATAATAATGAACAGAATATAAATTGCGCAGCTTGACCTTCAAAGTAGCTGTGATGTCACTGTCTGACTGAACAGCCACATGGAAGAGATATTTTAATTCTTCATATTATAAACTAATGAAATTCATTAAAACAAGTCATTTGGTGTTTTTAAAGTCATTCTATTAACCTGAGACAGATTCCATATTCTGTTCGTGCTCAGAGGCTGCGGGTGTGGGTGCTGCCATGCTGTTAGATGTACTCGGTTTAATTAAGCCAGCAATCACTGAAAGTTAAAAAGCAAAACTAAAAAATCTCCCACTCACTTGGTGTAGGGTATCAGCAGCTGCATTTCGTATCCCAACCATTATGCCAGATGAGTGATGAATATTGCGCAAAACTGCAAAACCCAGCTGTTCATTTCTCCACAGATGAGACTGCAGGCTCATTGACAGCTTTGTTTCTCTCTCTCTCTCTCTCACACACACACACACACACACACACACAAATGATTCATCCTTCACATCTTACCAGTGAATTTTAACAGAATAGCAGCCTTCCTGTGGAGTCCACAGCTCCAGGATTTAAAATGATTAGACACATTCTGAGTACCGATCAACTGAGCTGAGAGCGCACTGGATGCGCTGGACGCTGGTTAGGGTTAGGGGTTAGATAGATAGAGGGTGATATTTCACGCAGTGTTTTTATAAGTTATGAATAACTTCGAACCGCTGCTTTGTCACCTGACCCACCTGCACAAACCCATAATATTTTCTAGTAAGTTGACTCACAACTGTCAACCCGTGCATCACTACAGTCTGCACAGAGCAGATCGCGCAGGCAAGAACTCACCGGTCAATTTTCAAAATAAGACTCCTGATCATAAAAACAGACAAAAAAGAAACTACTTAACTACTGTATGTAGTCCACTTACCCATGGAAGTAGCGCAAAAAGCAAGGAGAGAGGACCAAATCAACAAAATCAACAAAAAAGACATGATGTGCCTGGTAGAATCAGGGCAGCAGACTGTCCTCACCGCTAGAAAATTAGTTTGGCCTCTATCTGCCTCTACATGGTCAAACAGTGTGCTTTTATTTCAGGGGTGTGGTAGTTATACTTCATATCTGAAACACATCATTTTTACTCTTGGAGCTGTTTTGCCATGAATGCATCACAACTTTCTCCAGCTGGTGCCCTTTGGAGCAGACCGCTCAACAGAGAAAATGAAATGCTGCTGAAACGGTTCGAGTCTGCACAGACTGAGAAACGTGAGGTCCATTCAAGACAGTCAGGAGAGACTGCAGCGAGTGAGACGGGCTCACAGTGAATACATATGATTCTCCCTCCGTCAGTCACTGACAGATAACCAGCACTTCTGTCTCCTTAAAAGCTCCTATATAAAAATTAGATGTCTAAAATAAAACTTTGGCGCAGCTGTAATACAAATTCTTTGACGTGTTTTCAGTCACAAATCACAGAAAGCACTTTCACTCTATATGAATTCTTTTTTTAATGCTAAAAAATCTTTTTTGCTCCCTCTCTCTGATCATTTCTCCACACTTTACCTCCCTGTTTCTTTTCTTTAGCTGAAAATATGCCTCATGTCTCCTTTCTGAGGACAAATCTGGACAATTTTGTGCCACAATATTGTGAAATAATATTTATACAATAACATCCTTTTGTTTTTAAACAGACTTGGATTATAAAGCCTCATTAATGAGCACATGCAGAGTCGACTGTGTCCCTCTGACAGCCGACACACAGTGTTCTGAATATTCCTACTAAAGTCAGCGTATAATAATATAATAATAATATATTTACAGTTTAATACTCAGCTCGGTCATGTAATGTAGAACGCTTTTATTATTTTAGTGTTTCTACTCTTTTCCGTGACTGTAGTGAAGCTGTTACCATGGTGACCATGGATTATACTTGTTATCAGAAAATGAATTACAGTTTTCTCTGGCTGTCTTCCTGTCCTCCATTAAACTGTGTGTGAGCGTGTGTGAGTGTGTGTGTGTGTGTGTGTGTGTGTGTGTGTGTGTGTGTGTGTGTGTGTGTTATCTAAAATGAGATTCTTCTGAACAGACAGAAGACATTTAGAATAATAACAACCTGCACACTGCTGCTCTTATTCTGTCTCTTCCATCCTTGTTTCCTCCTTTAACTCGTCCTCCTGCCCTTCTTTCTTCAGTCCCTCATTTCCTTATTTTCCGGCCTGCTGTCCTCCTCTCCTTTTGTTTTACCTCCCTCCATCCTTTCCTTCTTTCCTCAAAACTCTTCAAAACTTCAACAATTAGACTCAGTGCAGTTAAAAGAAGATATGATGTATCACAGTAGTAAACATGCTGCTGTCCCAGCATTTTTTGGAACAAGCTGCAGGCTCAGAATTCAGAAATAGTGTGTTTTAAAAAAAACACCCTTTGTGTCTTCACAGGTCTGCTAAAAAAATCAATCAGACGGCTGCAGCTCGTCCAGAACGCTGCCACTGACATCAAGAAAGTGGAGCACCAGCTTAAATCACTGCACCGACTTCCTGTGTGTCAAACGATAGATTTTAAAATCTTATTTCTTGTCTATAAAGCAATAAATGGTCTCGGGCCTCAGTACATCTCTGATTTACTTTATGAAGCAGAAACACCCTTCACATCCTCTGGAACAGGTTCTCTCAGCGTTCCCAGGATCAAAACCAAACAAGGTGGAGCAGCCTTTAGTTTCTCTGCTCGCCACCTGTGGAACAAACGTCCTGAATACCTGAAACTGTCAGCTCATTTAAATCAGGCTTTAAAACATCACTGTTTACTGCAGCTTTACAGTAATAGATAAGTAATAGATAATCTGTAACTGTTGTTTTTACATTTTTTAAATTAAATTTCTGTAACGTTTTAACTATTTATTGTGTTGCTTTTAGCTTTTGTTTTTATGGTCTCAAATGCAATTTTTTATGTGTTTTAACTTTTTATTTTAATGTATTTCTGTGCTCTTGTAAAGCATCTTGAATTGCCTCGTGTCTGAATGGTGCTATATACATAAACTTACATTTTCTATTCAGTTGAACTTTGGTCTGAAAGTTTTTGCAAATCATTGCATTATGTTGCAATAAGTTTAACATCCAAACTTTTTGTTTGTACCAGTTATTAATGAGGGTTATTATCTAATCTTACCAAATTGACATATTTCATTGTGAAAAACATTTAGTTGACTCCTTCTACTGATGATGAACTTGAATCTGTCACGTCCCCATATAAACAGTCTCATGTAAAAAGCCACATCATCTGCATATAATGACACTCAGATCATCTCTGTTGGTTTTTTGGACATTTTCTTGCCCCAGTTTTACAACTGATCTGAGGACAGAGAAAAGGACGGACTAAAACCTAATCACTGACTGCCTAAAAAAAAACAAAAAAAACCTTTCTGTCCAGCAGCTGAAAGAACTTTGTGCTTTTGTGAAACCACAGAGATCTGTCGAGTTTTGATCAGGGTTTTAATCTCCGAGGTTGCAGTCAGTCGGGAAGGTTGTCATAGCAACTCGGTCAGTTCTGTAGTCCTCTCAGGAGTTCAGGGCCGTCCACACAGGAAGGAGAACTACAATAATTAGCTGCAAACACTTTTATATCGTCTTTGTTGACTGAAAATGGCGACAGGTGCGTCACTCGCTCGGATTGATTGAGATGAAACAAAATACAAGAAACAAAGACTCGGCTTGTTTTGTCTCTTCCATACTTCTCGTCCTGTTACCTTCCTCTTGTATCTTTTCTTCCATACTTTCCTTCTATATCTCCTCTCCTCTCTGTGTCCTTCTTCCTTCAACCTTCCTCCACAAGCAGCTCTTCTTCCTGGTTATAAACTCGCTATTTTGCTTGAGCAAACGACAGATTCAATTTGGTTTCTGGAGTAAACTGGCAGACTGACTCTCTTTTCTCTCGTTTCCATTCATACAACACCAAAGTACTCCTCTATCTCCCTCCGTCTCTCTCTCTCTATCATCTGTTTAGCTCATTTCTCTCTCTGTCACATCCTTTCCGAGTCCCATTAATCTCCCCGAAACACACAAACACACACACACAGTGTAAACTCTCGCTGTGTATCCACGGCGAGATTTCCCATGATGCCGTGGGAAAAACAGTGGAGTCATTCATCATCTGGGATGAAGTTTAGAGAGATGTCACGGTCACATACGCAGCTCCGGAGGTTGCTGGTTCGAATCCCGTCACTCTGTCCGCTCGTCTTCCTCCCTGAAGTTGAATGACGACACGAACTGCCAGACGAAATTTGTCTCGATGTATTTTGGAAAAAGTAGGGCGCATGCCTGTTCACATTGTTACCATAGCAACCGGTGACAGCACTGATGAGAAAAGTGTCAAGACACTTCAGCACTACTACCAACTTCATCATGGCTAACAGCTGTTTTTAACACAGTTAACACTTAAAGCTCTACGGGAAAGATCACTTGTGACAACTTTCATGAATTACTTATCGCCTTGTGCGGCCAAAAATAACATCAAAGTGATTTTTATATTCATTTTTTTAATTCTTAAAAAGAAGAACAAAGGTCTTTGATGAATTATAAGAAATTCTTCTTGTCCTCTCAGCCTTTGTGTCATTGCCGTCGTCTGCAGCTGTGGGCAGCAGCTTGCAGGCTGAGCCCCAGCAGGGAACCAAATAAATGGGCCATGGAAGTGACGCATCATGTACTGCATGGCAGGGTTGGGGGGGATTTTTTATCTGCTACAAATACTCTGTCTTTGTAGCGTGTGGTTGTGTGCCACTGCCAGTATTTCTCCACACAAATGATCAGTTCTGAAGTTTGTCGAGTGATAATGCAGTTGGTTAAAAAGGGTTTGGAAGCAAAACTACAGGGAGCATGTTAGAGAAATGTTCTTTCTTAAGTCTTAAGATTAGAACAAGAAGACTCAATGACAAAGTTATTCCCAGTTTGGTATTACAGAACAAAAAAATCTAAATTAAAAAGCATATCTTATCTTACTTCATCCTATCTTGATTAAGAAATCCTAAATGCTCAGTCCAACACCGAGCTAAACAACTTTGTTATTATGATTATTTTTAATCACTGAATCGTACTGGAGCATTTGGGAACATACATGAGCACTTAACTTCAAGACAGATGAGTTAGAGGTGTTGGTGACATCTGCAGAAATAAAAGAGTGCAGAGACATTCATGTTGTGCAAAAGCAATTAAAGAGCAGCGATACAGATCAAACAAGTTATTTAACACTACCATTATCTACGGTTACTTTTACACCAGAATCGATGTGAATGAGCGAACAGCTGATTGCTTCTGTTGTTTTTGAATGAGGACGTCCTAACCTGCTCTGTGCATTAACAAACAGGCTCAGCGCTGTGTCCCTCTGTGCGCTTTATTATAGAAAAGTTTTGCACACTTGCCTCCAACCCGTTTTCTTTGGTCAGAATCGATGTTGACGTCTTTGACACGTCTATTTCCCCTCATCAAAGCAGTCAATAGGGAGGACGAGAGACTAATAAAGAGGTTTGAGAAGCAGCGTCTTTTTATTTTATCATGTTAGTTATGATTAAATAACTTACTCATCTGAGACCCCGCTAGTTTTATATTTCATCCTCTATCTGCTCACCTTCGCTCATTTGTTTTCAGTCACTGAAACCTTCTGCCTCTGGCAGTACAGGGACTTTTTTCATAATAGAAATAAGGTTTAAAATGAAACAATCTGATTGGTATGTATGAACTAAATTAAAAATTATTATAAACAAAACTTTACAATTGTAATTTACAGTCAGGAATAATATAATTATATGGACTTCTGCCTTTTCATCTTACCATCGTCTGTAGTAAATAGAATTTACTCAGTTGTCTTAAATTCATCTCGGTTGTCATGGTGATAATTCATGAGTCATCATGTGTTTTATGTGAAACTGAAAAGGCAAAAAATGATGAGGAGGGTTTCTTATGACTTGTCCCCTTATTCAGTACAAAATATTGGATGGAAACAGACTGGATCTCACACACACACACACACACACACACACACACACAAGGTTAACCATTTTAATATCATCCAATCAGAAAACACAGGAAACCACAGCAGTGTAAACAGGAAGTAGGATTAAACTCTGCTCTGCAACTTCCTGTTTCTGTCACATTTTGGTCCCACGTTGTCATCATCGTCATTACCTCTTCGTTACCATCATCATTATGATTATAATCATCATGAACACCGTTTTCATCCACCTCAACACCTCCAGGTTCTTCATTTTAACTTTAAATATTCTATTTGTATGATTTACATGTTTTATTGTACATGGGGCAGATTGGTTGTGTGCTTTATGTCCATAAAGCAAAATTTCCCTGACAGAACAAGACAGGTTCAAAATGCACTGAATAATTAGCAGAATAATTATAATAATACTAATTAGCTTTTTCACATCATCAACAATTATCATTACTGATTCAAACATCATCATTGTCCTCAGTCCTGATCATAATCATAATAATTTTAATTATCATAATTTTAATCATCGTGACTGTCACAGCAGTCATCAGCACCACCAATACTGCTGTTATCTTCACCATCATCTTCATCACACACACACACACGCACACACACATACACGCACACACACACATCACTGGACACACAGTGTATAGAAGCAGGCAGGCCCATTAATTCATATATGGCTCAATTATTAACATCAAAGCCGGATCTAACAGAAGAGGAATAACTTCAAAAAGTCTGTTCAACAGGACGGAGGCTCAACGCACCAGACTCTTCAAAAGTTCATTATGATTCATCTTTTCCAAAATTCTTAAAAGTTGCCCCCCCCCCAAAAAAAAAATCATGAGGGTGCATTTGTCCAGCACTTCCTGTTCAAACGTTTCCAAGACTCTCGACTCCACAGTTCAGTCTAACGTCCGTATCATTTACATTTAAGGGGAAAAGCACAGATCCAGACCCTGTAAAATCCACTGTCCTGTAAAATCCGTCACACGACGGACTGAAGCTCTGCGGCGCCAGTTACACTGTGAAAAACCTGCTGACCTGTAGAGTCCGTCAAACTTTCTGTCACACCTTTGCAAAATAATTTGCGTCATATATTCCATCACGCAGAAGAAACTCTCGCACTGAGGACTTCATCGCATCGCAGAGCTCACGCTGTGATTTCCATCTCGCCATGAAGTCCGTCAGTTTCCGTCTTATCATAGAAGTCATCACTCTGCAAACAACGTCGTCCATTGACGAATCAGTCACATCAAACTGTAAAATTCAAAGCCTTTCAAGGTCCGTCAGGTTTCTTTGTAGAATCCATGACCCTGTCACACTGAAAAGTCCTTCACGCCACAGAATCCATCATGCTGCAGAATCTGTCATGGTATAAATTCGTCCCTCATGTCCAATCTTGTCTCATGACCTGTAAACGTCCACTGACGATGAACGTGTCCCCATATGAACAGTCTCACGTAAAAAGCCACATCATCTGCATACAGTGAAACTCAGTTGTCTTGTTTGCCGTTTTCTTGCCCCAATTTTACAACTCTCATTTACAACTTTTTTTTTTTCATAAATCTGGGGACAGAAAAAAGGGGCCGACTAAAAGCTAACCACTGATTGCCTAAAAAAAAATCCCTCTGTCCAGCAGATGAAGCCGATGTGCTTCATCCAAGAACTTTCTGGTTTTGTGCTTTTGTGAAACCACAGAGATCTGTTGAGTTTTGGTCAGGGTTTTAATCTCCGAGGTTGCAGTCAGTCAGAAAGGTTGTCATAGTAACTTGGCCAGTTTTATAGCCCCGACTCTCAGGAGTTAAGGGGCGTCCACACCAGAACCATAACTATAATAATAATGACGTGAGCATCCACAGTGGTGACAACTGAAGAAAACCAAAACAATATGAGTTCATGAAGTCTTTAACGTGTAATTTGTGGTCTAAAGTTAAGTTATATAAGTGTTTAATAAGTTTTATACCCTGCAAATTCAAGTGGATTTCGAATAATGTTGGGTACTGTTTTTTTTGTTTTTTGCTGTCGTTGTTGTTATAGTTATTGTGTGTCTCTACTTGAGTTAGAGTGATTTTTAAAATGGTATATTTATGGTTATTGTTAAAGTTATGGTTCTTGGTGTAGACGGCCCTTCACTGTCTCGTCAGGTCGCCAAATACGCAGCAAGTTCATTAGCTGTTAACATGTTAAAATCATTCACGATTTTTGTTCACTGCTATGTTCACCTCATGCAGTATCTGAACTGTAAATGTGTAACACGTACTTTGTTGCGTCCAACAATTAAATTAGAATTGCAGCGTCCAGAGAACGAGCAGTTTGGGCTAAAAACTGAATTATGCGAGGGTTTGTCTATGCTGATGAAACCATGTCAGCGGTGATCCAACATTATGATGTTTGATATTTCTCTGCAACCTTAATTTATGTATTTCAGAATTAACAGCTAAAAAAGAAAAGTCAGTGAGTAAAAAGGGGTGTGACTTAAACCATAGCTATGTTTGACATTTATAATTTAAGAAGAACAAAGTTTAATGCCTGTGGAGCTTTTTAATTCATGGAATATTCTCTGTCTTTTGTTTTGTTTATTCCTAAAGCCAACAACAGATAACGAGGAAGAAAATACCGGCTAGAAAACACAACTACTGTGTCTCATCTTTGTCCCTTTTGCTCTTATTAATCACCAACATTTATCTTGTCCTTTTAAAAATTGATTTGGTGGATTTTCATGGCTGAAACTGTTTAGTTTGACCAAAGGTTCTTGTTTTTAATTTATTGTTTCATTGTTCTGTTGAGTGTTTCTTCTGACCTTGATGCACTTAGTGCATTTGCTTTGAAAAGTAAATTATTATTTTGATTTCAAAACTCATTTGGTCTTTAATTTGTGGGTGATACAGCAGACAGTTATTTTCTTGACTGGAAAATGTAAACTGGAACTTTCAGACGACCTCAGTTTAAAAAAAAGCTGGGACAATTAAGAACAAAATGCGTTGTTGCGTTGAGTTTTATTCAATTGAGTGCGGCGCAAAGACAAGATATTTAATTCATCCTGTAATGTGCATACAGGTTTTGTCTTTTTGAGAGACGTCCCTGCTTACTAAGACACATTGTGGACGTGTTCCAACAGTGTGTCTTCGTTCAGGTCCTAGACTGACCTGCCTGCAGTCCAGACCCGACTCCCATTGAAAATGTGTGGTGCATTATGAAGAACAAAAGACGACAACAGAGACTGTGGACTGTTGAGAAGCTGAAGTCGAATGACTTCCCACTTAAAACTTCCAACAATTAGTGTCCTCAGTTCACAAACGCTGACCGAGTGTCTCGTCTGACATGGCTGACATGTTTTTTACAACGTCCCAGTTTTTTTTTTTTTTTTTTTTTTAATGGCATTGTAAGTTTTGTCTCCACTACACCTTTGCTGCATCCCAACAAGCCTTTTTTTGTGAGAAAACTTTCTTGTCTTGTTAATTTGTTTTCACTTCAGGATTTGTTTTCCGGCTCTGCTGGTTCGACCACAAAACAGACCAAAGCATCACTGCTTTTTAGTTGTTCCCCCACATGTTGTGTCCTCTGTGGTGTAGAACAAAATTTTGAAGTTAGCTCGAGCTTTTATATGCTCAAAGTACATTTCTAGAATCAAGGCTCAAAAAGCCCACTGATATTTTCCAAACTACTGTAGTTTTTTGATCATTACGGGGAAAAAAAAAAACAAAGCTGCTTTTAAAATTTCGAGCTGAAGGAGTGTGAATGTTGTGGAGAGTTAATGAGTTTGAATGAGTCCTCTGAGTGCTGTGATCAGAGGACACAGAGTCCATGTAGTGTTAATTACAGCTCTGTTCAGTGATCGACATGCAGCTGACTGCTGGGAAATCTGCTTATACTGTCAGCTGGTTTAATGTAGCGAACAGAGGAGGGTCTGATTTAAACAGCTCCCTGGTTAGTGAAGAATTTGGATTAGAGAAGAGAGGGACACAAAAAACACAAGTTTCATCTTTAGTCAGCCAATCCAAATTAAAAAATGTCGAAATGTCTTCATCGTGGTGGAGACTGTGATACATTTTGTTCTGCTTGTCTTCTCTCATTTGTTTTGGCTGATTTAAGGTCAGTTTCAGGTTGGAATTAGTTTGTACACGACTGAGCGGGACAGTTTACTGCCTTGCGGTGGTGATGCTGATGAGACAAACGTCTGCGTCACCTGACCAAACATCTAACTTCATGTAAGGTCACAGCACAAAGCATGTCGTTCTTCTAACTTTCAGGAAGTTTCCACAAAGTTCATTATTACGATTACTACCTCTACCATAGAGGTTATGCTTTTGGTGCCATTTGTTTGTCCGTTTGTCTGTTTGTCCACAGGATTATGAAAGAAGTACTGGCCTGATTTTTATGAAACTTAGTGGAATTGTGTAGCATGAGCCAAGGAAGAACCCTTTATATTGATGGAGCAGATCTGAATCACAGGTTGGCTACAAAAATTATTTTTTACTTCACATTGTGATTGTAAGATGGGGCATTTGGCCTTGGTGGAGGTCTGGGCTCTCTGAGTGCCCTTGTAGTTGATAGTGTATTCAGTTGGTTATTTTGTAGTTTCCAGAAAAGCTAATGAAAACATAGTTTCAGTTTTTTTCAACCAATATCTTCTGCTGTAGTATCCAATGTCAAGAATTTTCTGATAATAACTGTAATGTTTTGGGGCTAACTGCAAGCTATTAATTACTGAATCAGTTACTGTTAGCTAGTTAGAAGCTTCACTTTTTCACAGCGCAGAAACCAGTTTACCCACATTAGCCACACAAATACTCCATCTGAAATAAAAAGTCTGGAAATAAATTTCTTCAAAAGCAAAAACCAGTAGAGAAACCAGCTGAATAACCAGTCAAGTCGGTCTCTCTCTTCATTCGGTCATTTTTTTTTTTCATTCTCTATGACTGCATCTGTAAGCTAGCAGTGCATTAGCATTAGCTTAGCAGTCAGTTTGCAGTCGCTTCATTCTAGCTCGCTGGTGCAGCGTTAGCCGAGGGCGGGGCTCGGAGGTTTGCGCAGCCACTGGTAGAACTGCCGCCGGTGGAGGCGGTGCCAGCGCACGTTGCCCTCAACGATCTCCAGCGCCCGCGGCAACGCAGGCGCAGCCCCCACGCCACTGGCCTGGATGAACTCCTTTAACTAAGGAAAGAAAGTACAGAAACAAAGAGAAAGATGGGGAAACAATGGAGGGAAGAAGGTGTTGGGTAGACAAGGGAGGGTAGAGATGGTTGGAAAAGATATGAGAGAAGAAGAAAAGAAAAAGAGGTGACAGAAAAAGAATTAGGATATTAGAATTCCAAACACCGCTGTGACCCCAAGGTAGAAAAAAAGACAGAAATAAAGTAGTCCCCAAGTGGATAAAAAGTTTGACATCCCAGAAGACGACAATATGACTGTTGTCAGATCTGTTCATCCTGTCGCTTTCACAAGAATCCAATGGATGTGGAGTCATGGAGATCTTCACCTTTGACCATCAAAATCTAATCAGTTCATCCCTGAGTCCAAGTGGACATTTGTGCTAAATATGAAGACGTTCTGTCAAGGCATTCTTGAGATATTTATTGTGTTCACAGAAACGGGACAGACGTGGGGTGAAGGCAACATTTGCCACTGACATCTGATCACCAGAATCTTATCAGTATATCAGTCCAAGTGAACGTTTGTACCAAATTTGAACAAATTCCGTCAAGGCGTTCTCGAGGAACTGCACTCACGAGAATCAGACAGACACATCGAATCACTTCCTCCTTGAGTCCAAAGGCGAGTGTCCACGTGTTGACCATATATTATATCTTATTCCAGCCCAAAGTTAAAGACAGTCAGGCAGTCAGTAGGTCAAAGACTGAAGGTTCATTGATGTTTTAGTAAAAAGAAGAGTTTCTTTGAGTAGGCAGTTAAACGGAAACATTCCAGCAAGGAAATGTGAATTATTAAAGTTAAACTGTCCTTTAAAAGGTTTATAATTTAAGAGAAACTGGCTTTTAAGGGTCCATAATTAGAGGTAAAATTCCCAGCATGAAAGTGACGGTATCAAAGTGAAACTTTGTCTTAAAGGACGATAATTAAATGGAGTTTCCAGCATGAGAGGTGAGGTGTGAAAGAGAAACTTTTTTGTTGAAAGAGAAACTTTGAAGGAAGGGAATTAATTAGATTTTTTTTCCCAAAGTTAAGGACTGAAGAGGAAACTTGTTGTTCAGACTTTGACAGATTCACTGGAGCGAAATGGTGGAAATCCATCCCTTCAACTCACTTTATTACACTTCATATCGTTAACTCTTCTGCTGCTTCACTTTCCTGCCTCCTTCTCCCATATCCTGTACTTTCGGTTCCAGTTTCTTTCCACTTTCCAGACAGAAAACTTTTAAAGCCATATTATTCTTTTCATTCCAGGCAGTTTTTTTGTGTTCAAGGGGTCCCATTTTAATTCCTAATGATTCTGTTCAGATGCGGCACAGACACTCGAGCCCACGCCAAGGCTGTTGCCATACCAACAGAAGTGGTTGAGATCTCAAACAAAATGGTCTCATCACAAAACCGAAATGAAGAGACAGATTTCTGATTCAGAAACGCACTTGAACCCTTTATGTAGAAAATGTGAGGCTGTGAAACAAACTTCTGTTTTCATTTTATTTCTCGTTTTGTCCTTTCGGTAAAGCATCTCCACTACATCAACTACACCACTATAATGAATACACTTATTTTCTTTTGCTTTTTTCCCACAACTCTTCAGGCAGGAATGTGCATGTAAATTACTCATCTGTTTCTTGTCAGAGTTCAGGTGAAACAGGTGATTATTAATCTGTAAATCTGCCCTCAGTCACAGCAGAACCTCAATAATGTTTTAACACGTGTGTGTGTGTGTGTGTGTGTGTGTGTGTTTGTGTGTTTGTGTATTTACCTCATTGAGTTCTCTGTCCGTGTTCAGGAACTCTGTGACTCCACCGATGAGCTTTGAATTCATGAACAAGGCTTCACCATACCTGAGCGGAGACAGTGAGACAGAAGTTAGTTTCTTTACGGTTTCACATCGTCCACATGGACGGACTGACGGACCGTCTCTGTCCCTCACCGCGCGTTGAGGACGTCCCACTTTTCTCTGAAGTACTTCCAGGCGAGGTTTCTACCATGAGGGTTTCTGCCCACGTGGATGATGACATCGATCACGTCCTGCTCCGGGACCAGGTCAGAGGTCAGGGACAGATTCAGTAACCTGGGACGCACAGAGACACAAACAAGCTCGGTAACCATGGTGACAGTACGGATCTCAACAAACAACAAGAGACTAAATAGCAATTACCCATGAACTGAATGCTGCAGTGGGGAATTCCTATGTGTGCTACCAATTAGCATGCTAGAGATTCTCTTAAAAAATGTTAGCATGCTAAAGATGAGCGCGTAGATCACGTTTGTCAGGATCTGCAACACACTCCAAGCTTGTCTGAAACTCAGCTGCAAGAGTTGCAAAACTGAGACTAGTTTCACGTGTCATAGCATGCTAGAGGCTCTCCTGAACAAATATTAGCATGCCAGTATTTAGCATGCTAATATTTGCCAAAGATGGCTCTGTGGGTCATATTTGCAGGGTTTACTTAGGCTAGCATGTTAACAAACATTATGCTATTGCTCATATTTATGCAAAATGTTAGAATGCTAATGTTTTATGGCATGCTAAAACATTAGCCTGGAGGTTCTTGGCCTATCTTGAAATGTTTAAGCGTGCTAACAAACATCTAAAAATAAAAAATAAACTATTAAATTATATAAAATTAAACGTTAGTGCAACATTAACTTTGATCACACGGAAATGTAAGATTCTCCTGAACAAAAAAGCGTAAAGAAAAAATAAATTAGAGCAAAAAGACAAATATTTTCAAGCTGTCAGCCCGGTGAGATATTTTTCTTTTTCAACTCTTAATTGTCTTCTGAAAGCTGCAGTATTAAGATGCCAAACACACACACACACACACACACACACACACACACACACACACACACACACACTGCAGGCTGTAGATCTGTTTATGTAAAACAGGCAGAAAAGGTCAAGTTGTCTGATGGAAATTGGCATTTTGTAGTTTTTGTTTTGTTGTTAGGGAGCCCTGCTGGAGGGTGAATCCGTCAAACCACAAAATAACTCCTCTGAAATTGAGACACAATAAAGATGAGCCACAGTAATCTGATTACTCCCAGCTTGTGAGAGAGGCACAGAAAGGCGTTTGTTTGTAGGAGCCTGATGATTCGGATGGTAAACACGTTAAATCGAGTTTCTAAAGTGTTTCTGATGATGTGAGACTGAGCGAAACGAAGAGACAGAAAAAAGATGTTCATTCATCAAACATTGTGATCAGAGTTTACTTTCATCCTCTCTTACTTTCTGGTTCCAATTCTCTGTCTTTGTGTGTGTGTGTGTGTGTGTGTGTGTGTGTGTGTGTGTGTGTGAGTGTGAGTGTGTGTGTGTGTGTGTGTGTGTGTGTGTGTGAGTGTGAGTGTGTGTGTGTGTGTGTGTGTGTGTGTGTTAGTTGGTTGTTTGTAGCTGCTGTCTTTTCATTAAACCCCCCAAATCAATTTTCTCTCTCTTTTCCCACAATCCCTCTGCGCTGAAACCATTTCCTGTGTGACCAATCAGTGTGTTTCTGTGCTGCGGTTTTTGATTTTTTTTTTGTACGTGCCTTGGTGTGTGTGTGTGTGTGTGTGTGTGTGTGTGTGTGATAGCCACTATCTGAACATGCAGTACTACCTCTCTGATTGCAGAACAGTTTACTGTGGCTGGAAAATCAATACCTGACACACTCACACTCACACACGCACACTAAAACACACACACACACACACACACACACACACACACGAATCTATCTCACTGTACAGTTTGGAGTGTGTGAGATCCATTCTCGCTAGTTTTCTCAACAAGAGATAGCGGCAGTTAGCTCCTGATAAAATGCTCTGTACGCTGTTAATACACACATGTACACACACACATACACACACACACACACACACTCTTAGTCACACGGAGGGTCAGATTTATGCACATGTAAGGCCTCGGGCAAATTTTCAGTCCACCTTTCATTCCATTCGTAGGCGGTTTCTCTTTCCCTGCGCCACAAAAATCAACTTGCAGACTCAGAAAATCTATCATGTCAGGATTTAGTCACCTGAGGGTTTCAGTTTTGTCATTATCACCAGGTAATACAGCTGGGAGCTCCCTATATGTCAGCTTTTAAAGGGATAGTTTGTCCTCTGCAACATACTCGATTGTTAGCATGTTAAAGATGACCACGTGGGTCACATGTGACAGGATCTGCAACACACTCCAAGCTCATGTGAGACTCAGCTGCAACAGTTGGAAAACTTTGTGAGACTAGTTTCACGCAGCAGCCAGCATGCTAAATTATTAGGCACTGAGTCATTTACTTAAATTAGCAAAGTAAAAATGTCATTGTATTAACATATAAGAAATGTATTTTTACATAGCAGTTGTACTTTGACCCGACCACCACTTGAGGCTGCGACGGCCCACCTACAGGAAGTTCAGGGGAGTTTTCACTCAGACAAACTAACCAATTAAGGAAGTGGTAGACCAACAATTCCCAGGTTCTACACGGTAAAACGACTGATTTCGCCTATGAAGTTTGGTTGGTTTGGAGAGAGAGATATTTGACTTATATTCCCTTCAGAAAACTCTGTCTGATACCAAAATAAAGCTGTGAAAATATTCAAAATGTAGTGTACACTTTAACATATATTCACTTCTGTTAGGTGTCTAAAATACGTGTTGCTGCTGACCCCGTCCACAGCAGCACATTGCTTAGCTTCCTGCTACTTCCTTCTCTACCTCATTCAATCCCACTTAAAAAATCCAAACTATCCCTTTAAGGATGCTTCCACATCCAATATATGTGAGTCAAACTCTGCACTAAACAAATATGTGCACATAATAAGGCTCATGATATACAGCTGCACTCATCCATACTGTTGCATTTACGATATATATCCATGTAAAATGAACTGAGTCGCTAATATTGACAAACCTGCGAAGAATTATCACCAAACTCTGCAGTTTCCCCTCAGCTCTGTGAAGTGTTTTAGTGTTTCAATGTATTGTTTTAATTTTACAACCTGCAACTTTACTGTTTTGGTTCAGTCTCACAGCTCTCATTAATCTCCAGCAGGAGCAGCACCAGCAGCAGCAGGCAGCTGTTTCCAGCAAACAAGCTCTGATAAACCCTCTGCACACTACCTGCCCAGCACCAAGCAGCAGACAGACACAGCTACAGACAAAAGGGTGAAGAAAATTGAGCATATAGCCGCTAAACACAGAGATATTTCTGTCAGGAGATGGTGGAGACCAAAAACAGAGCAAAAAGACAGTAAATATCGGACTATTGGACTAATATTTCCCAAGGAAACTTCCAAAGTTGTGACTGCAGCTTGTTCCAGTTGCCAAAGAGATAAATTATAGCTGCATTCTTCTGGAGCGTTGTTGTGTGTCCTCATAAATTAATGCGCAGCCTGTCTGTAAGATGCAATTAACATAAATGGTGGGGGGAGATTATGGGGATGTAAAGTTAAGGTCAGCAGCAAACTCTGAACAAACCACAACAATAATGGAGGAACTTTCTGAAGAGGAACTAATGCCAAATTCAGACTGACAGCTTGATAATGACCTGACTTGACAGACGTGGGGCATCAGAGAAAACAATTATGGCTCTGAGTCACAATTTCTCTCTTGTCATGCAGCAAACATGACATTGCTTTGCAGTTAGTGGTGTAGGTAAGGTACACATTTTTGGGAATCTAGAGGAGGAATTTCTGCATTTTCTCTGGAAAAAGGAAAATAACTGCTGTTGTAATTTACACACAAACAGGACCAGCATGAAGTTGTTTTGTAAACTATCAGTTGACACATAATTTACTTTTAGTTGGCCACTTGGGAGCAGCACAACATCGACATATCACCTTTTAAACTGTTACAAGATGAGATAATCATTTATTTTATATTATATATACATACAGTTAATCCATCATCTCTAATATGAAACTATATCTACACTGTGAAATCATCCTGAGCAATAATTTACTTATCCTGTGAAACCACACCGTTAATTTCGCTACTTGTATCCTGTGCAACAAGTCTCTGAGCTCCATCTTACACCCGGCGCAAAGCCGATGCACCAGTGATGCAGGTGGCGCCGCTATCTTAAACCGGTGCAGCTGTCCTTTTTGCCACATCTGCAAGGTGGCAACTGAACTGACTTCCTGATAAATCCACCGTCATGCTGCCAACGCTTTCGCTCCAGGTGCACCAGCTTCTTAAAGGTGATGAGAGTCGACTTTCTGATTCGTTTGTTGCATGTTCGGCTTAAACTCACCCATGAATTAATCAAGACGCTTGTGCACAGCTGATAGATGTATCCCGCTGAGTGCTGCTGGCACAAGGGGCGGGACAGGGCAGAATACTCCTGCACCCTGTCTGTTCAATTATCCACTTTTTTAGACGGTAAGATTGATCTGTACTGAAGCTGTGGCCCCAGTGTGGGATCAATACAATTGATCTAGTCTTATTAATCCCACAATGGGGAAATTTGCAAACTCAGTTCACGGTTGCTAATTTACACAACCAGCAGTTATGGAGCAACAGGAGAAATTTATGTTGAGTCGTGTTTGTGTCACCATCTGTCATGTCTCTTGGTCAAGTAATGGCAAGACGTTAGGATTCAGTGATCAGCTAATGTGACCCTGAAAACTTAAAAGTATCTAAAAAAAATATCTGGAAGTTTAATTCCAGCATGAGAGTTTTGTTATCTATGCTTATACTTTGGTAAAAAGTTGCATCACAAACATTAGAAAACATAAACATTGTGAAAAATACTACTTTTTTCTTGCAACTTAAGAGAAACCTTCAACAAACCAAGAGGGAGAACTTACAAACATTGACCTCTGACTCAATGTTCAGATCAATAATGCTGATTATTGGAGTTTTCAAAGCAAGCAGTTTTAAAGTGAAGCTGCCTCATACATCAACATCAAAAGGCAGATTTTGTTTTGTTTCAAGGTTAATCCATCCATCATCCCGTTCTCAGACCTGACAAACAGAAACCGCCGTGTCGTTTGTTACCTGTTCAGGAGGAAGATGTTGTCCGAGCAGGTCAGGGCCTCCAGCAGGATCTTCTTCTCTGACACGGCGTTGGACGAGTGAAACTTCATCCAGATGAACTCCCACACGTCCTCGTCCATCAAACTGACCCCGGTGCAGTAAACTATGTCTCTGATGTTGGGAGGAATCCTACAAAAGACACAAAATCCAGCCCTCAGACGGACCCAGTCTGACGCAAGACATGTCCAAATACAGCGAAAGTTAAGTCTGCAACACTTTATTTGAAGGGGTGTGCATAAGACTGTCATAATCATGTCATTACACCTGTCAGGAAGAAAAACAAATCTTAATGAATGTTGTCATTGTTATTTTTGTTTGACATATCTTTGTCATGACATTGAATAAGACAAAATGACATAAAAAATGACACGACACTCATAGACATTCATAATGATCCTTCATGTTCATGCCAGATGTCATGACATGGTTGTGACAGTGTAATGACAGTCTTATGCACATCCTTTCAAACAAAGTAAGGTGTGAGTGACATTTTATGGATGGGTATTTGATTTGACTTGCAGCAGCAGTAAAAGCAACAGAGACAGGAAGTGGACCAGGAAAGGTAATAAAAGTGAAAACCCTGATAAGACACGTCGGCAGGATTAACCGGGACTCTCTCTCTGGATGCTAAGCGAGAAATTCTCATTCCATTAGGGAGCTCCATTAAAACATCCCTTCACTTCTCCTGCGAACTCGAGTCATAAAATGCAGAGACGAAGACACACTTACAGACACTTTCCCACCAACTGGGACTCCAGGAAGTCTCACGAACCCTAATGGACACGTGTACTTCTGAATACATTGTGTTTGAACACCTCTGGAGTTTATTACAGCAGTACGAATGATGAACATCGACTGTCTGATGATAGACGTGAATCTGTGTGTTCAGGCATCAAACAAATCTCCCATATCATGTTCAAATGAATGTTCATGTCATCACTGATGCATCATTATTGGTTCTCAGACACCGAAAATGTTTACTACCTGCCTCATGTTTCACTCAGTTGAATTTAATAAATCACCAGATAAAACAAGCGCCACATTTATTCACTCAATACGGAGCTAAAATTAATACAGAATTATTTTAAATGTTTGCCAGATGAGTTAGTTTCTGTTTTATGAGTCATGAGAAATCATAGATAATCTTTTAGGAGGAGGAAATGTTCACCGTGAAATCAGCTCTTCTGAATTTAACAATATATTAATGGGGGAAGGCAGCGCGCCATGAATCCACACAGAACTTTGAGCAAACTTTACATTTAGTCCTAAAAATGAATTGACTGCATGTTATTGAGTCAATCAGCTCCTAGTAATGATCTGTACCTCAGCAGACTCTGTGTTTTCAGGTGCCTTTTCAAACTGGTTGTTTTCTGCGCACATCTTTAATCTACAAGCTCTACTCCGACTTCATTTCAGTTTCTTTTCTTTTCTTTTCTTTTCAAGCTGGCTAACAGGTTTGATCGCCCGAACGCAGCCATTATAGTTTTCTGTCAATATTTTTTTTTTCATTTTCAGTGTTGTTCAGTCAATTTTATAATTTTTAATGCAAAGTTAATATTGTTTGAAATGTCTTTGTCATGACAACTTGACATTAACCAAGAACTTTTAACTGTTTCCACAATTTAGACATAAAATAAAAGGAAGTTAATTAATCAAAGTTTTCAGTTAGCTGTGAGTTTGCAGAACCTTCGATGTCGTCAAAAGATGAGAAATCGTACATCTAGAGTCAGCGCGTGGTTTGTCCCTGGTGGGCTGCTGTAGAAACATGGCGGTCACCTCCTGTCTGCTGGGGAAGGAGGTGGAGCTTGTGTTGGAGGGCGGAGCGATAAGAAGATCTACAGCACATCAAGGTGGATCACGTCATGATGCGAAACGGCGTGCAACAGGCTTCGACATCCATTTCCTCGTGTTTGATTGGCGTGCTGCAGGTGTAACCCAATCAGCAGCAACGTGCACGTAAACATACGGTGGCTGTATCAAAAAGGCGCTGCGACGCCGCGCTCTTGGTACACGACAGGATGTTCAGTGTTTAAATATACGTTTTGTCAGGGTACAAAACATACTCATAGAACTGGAGTTACTATCGGTAACCACTATTTCTGTTGTTTTTATACAGCACACACACACACACACACACACACACACACACACACACACACACACACACACACACACACACACACACACACACACACAGTGCCCCAGCTGGTTACTGGCCTGAATCATCAGTAAGGCAAAAAGGTGAATATTTCCTTCACACTATAATGTGTGTGTGTGTGTGTGTGTGTGTGTGTTTGTTTGTGTGTAATGTGTGTGTGTGTGTGTGTTTGTTTGTGTGTAATGTGTGTGTGTGTGTACTTGACCTAAATTGTCAGTAAACCAAAACTAAAAACTTTCATCACAATACAGTGAGCTCAGCTGGCAGCAAAAAATTATATACTGAACGCCGTGTGTGTGTGTGTGTGTGTGTGTGTGTGTGTGTGTGTGTGTGTGTGTGTGTGTGTGTAATATGTGTGTGTGTGCACAGAGTGAGTGATGCAGGGACAATTACATCATTCACCGACCTGGGAAATCATTTTAGAGATGCTCCACTTAAGAGCAAGCTTCTACACACACACACACACACACACACACACACACACACACACACACACACACTGGCTAACTTCCACATTACTGCTGACTGTGGCGTTAAAGTCCTTCTCAGACAACATCTGCCAAACACTGTGTGCTCAAGTGTGTGTATTTAAGAATGCGAGTGTGTTAAAGCAGATAACATGATGTTTGAGTTCTACCAGTTTATTTATCTGTAAAACATTAAGTAGAACCGACTGTACTGCTGCTGTTCTTATTTTATCACCTTTCCTGCCTGTTTCTGATACTTTCTCAGATATAAGGGTTCTAAAATGGTTCTACCTGAAGGGCTGGGGTCCTACCTCGAACTATTTGCTTCTGAAGACCCCATTTTATAAAGAAAGTGTTCATCAAGAGTGTTCTGTAAGACTAAAGGTTCCATTAAGAACCCCTTTCATCCAAAGAACCCTTTTTGGAACAAAGAGTTCTTCATGGATTGTTGAAGGTGTAAAAAGATCATCACCCTCAAATATTCAAATGTTTCTAAAAGTATTTTTAAATGTAAAAGTATCTGGAACTTGAATCTTGATAAATTCATTTTATTTGTGTTCTTGTGTCATCTGCAGAATATAATTTAGTTGTGTGTAGAACCCTCAGAACGCAAGAGGGTTATAGCTGACCTTTTATAACAAAGGAAACTCTGTTGATGACATCCTTGATTACAATGGTTCCCTAGACAGCGCCAAGGTTCCCGGGATTTTTAACAGAGTTGGTTCAAGAACTTGAGTTACTTTGTTGGAAACGAGCCCCTACGGAGACAAGCTGAAGAACCCTGTCTGGTTCTAGTCAGCACCTTTATTTGTAAGTGTGTAGAAATAACAGTAATAATGTTGAGTTTTTCTCTGCAGAATATAAAATGGAGGAACAGAGTCTGTGGAAACCTCCAGATGGCTCTGATCCCATTAACTAACACACCGAGTGTGTGTGTGTGTGTGTGTGTGTGTGTGTGTGTGTGTGTGTTTTAACAGTCTGTAGAGGATGTTTTATGTCCTAAAGCTCTATCTTTCTCCTGAAATATCTCTCCCTCCCACTCAATTCCTCCTCTGCATCAAACTCTCTTTCTGACAGTAAACATGTCTCTACACCATCTGCTCCGTCGGTCTGTCCGCTCGTCTGCCTGTCTGTGCGTCTGTCCCCGACTCCGCAGCCTAAATGTCAGCCCAAATTTTTGAAAATCGCTCCGCCGCAGTGAGGATAAAACATTCGAGGTACCTGACGGAACAACGTGAGCTCGTTCAGGTGGTCGGGTAATTAAAGCGTGACTAAAAGTGACGCGCCGAAAGAAAATCAAGCACCTGTACGTTCAGTCCATACCGACTCCAACCTCTGTTACGTCTCAGGAGCAGCTGTCCTGTCAGCAGCACAGCTCCTGCAGCACTGAAAGCAGCTGCCCAGACTTAGTTTACAAGACCAACCAGCATAATAAAGTTAATGGACAGAAATGTTTTTTAAGTAGGCTCCATGAAGAGCTCCTTATGCTCATAGTCAAACTGTGGGCCTTAATTGATCGTTATAAATATATTATACCATATTTAAAGGGTACCTTCAATATTCTTCAACCCGTTTTTGTGTCTAACTGACCAATGTGGATAACAATTTTTGAAACCGGTCCAGTGTTAAGCAAGAACGCTGCAGTTACCAAACCCAGACCTGGGACCAGAGTTGAGCTGGACCCAAATTAAATTGGGCCAGGTTATAAAAGTCACAAAAAAACTCCAAGGCACTGTCTTTTTAAATAATTCAACTGTCTTTGTTGTCATGGCGTGGTCATGTTGGACCTTGAAACAAACTCTGACATATTTCGGCATCAAGCTTTCATTGGAGAGTCAAACAGATCCCACCGAAAGGCCATTTTATACTGGTTTTCCACCAACAGGAGGCTTCTACATGGACACAGCACTGAAGCCAGATTGTTGGTTTTGAAAAGTTACAGAAATGCTGTGACACAGACCCCCATAATCTGACACTGGAGGGGGGGGGCAAAGCTATTCAACCATCTGACAAGCAGTTCTGATAGAACATACTCTCCCCTTAATCGGCTCTGGGTGGGATCCTGTTCTGTTGCGACAGATCTTGGGTCCATTTTTCAATTTTCTAATACTCAACTGGAGTGACTCTCTGCTCTGGCCACATGGTGCACCATCGTAATCGCAGGAAAAAATCAAGTTATTTGAGGTGAAGTCCCCCTGCACCAAAGAATTCTCCAAGTCGACTCTGAGCAGACAGACGTCTGATATTTTTTCGTTTTAATAAATACTTCATCACTGATGTTTTTTGAGAAATACATTATTCACAGCTGCCACCAAACATCAGATTTATAAGCAGTCAGAGAAATAAAAGAAGTGTTGGTCCTGGTCGTAGTTCAGATGTAAAGTCCTCGTGGGTCCTGACAGCTCTGACAGCTGGACACTGGACAGCAGCAGCAGGACGGTCTACCAGTGTCCTGTTCATGAGAAGTTTAGCTGACTTCAGCACCAAAGCTGACAGCGAATCACGCTGCTCTACTTCTATTACAGTTAGTTTTATACAAACCCCAATTCCTAAAAAGTTAGGACTGCAAAAAGTTTGGACAGGAGTGTGTTTACCACCGTGATACGTCACCTTTTCGGATCGTCCCGAGAAATAAAATGCACTTTTCCTTACTAAGTCACTCTGATGCATACACCACGTTCTCACACGCTGGCAAGGACATAAGGAATAATAAAACCAGTTTACTGGGTCATAGCAGAAAATTATTACTGCAGAATGACAGACAAGTTGTCTGTCACGCCACCTCTTGTTGCCCTGGTTACAGAGACTTGGCCTGTGGATGGTCTCATTGGCTCTATATTTCCTTTACAAGGGGGAACAGGCCTTGCCATCCCAGAAACTCCCTACTTGATTTGTGTCCTTTGGCCACGGGGCCGCTGGCAAAGTGTCCCTTTTTTTCATACTGAAGGTGGCAACCCAACTCTCAGCAATCCAGAGCTGAGTCATGGCTAACCGTGCTAATGCCAGTTAGCAGGAAGGAAAGGAAATTTTTAAGGAAACTCCATAAACAACCTCAGTACTGTACCCACTGTCTGTCTCAGAGGCTCTGTTAGTCTTTGTGACTGGCTGGGTTTACTGGAAAGCTGCTGAGCCCTTTAGCTAACGGCTACAGTTAGCTATCTTTACAACAAGTAAGCTAAAGCCATCGTCAGCTTTGCTGAAGTCACACAATAACACAGACTGATGTAGGCAGTGGTAAACCGGGAACTCCATGTTCTGTGAGGTAAAGTGACTCACCAATGGCGTCTGGTTTGCTTTGAAGAGAGCGAATATTTGACTCATTTAACAGTTTTTCCCATCAGAAAAGTCTGTCTGACGGCAAGGTAAAGGTACACTTTAACCGATATTGATTTTTTCAGGTGGATCTGGAAACTGGAGGAACATTTACTATAGATACAACCCTGACTATGAATAAATCCCTCATGCAGCCACACTTCAAGTCATCCAAACAATCCTTTTAACAGTTCGGACAATGCCACCCCCAGAGCTGTGCTATGACCATCATTAGTTTAAAACTGTGCTTAATATGTTGCATATTTGTAAATAAAAGTGTGCTTAATCAAAGCAGCAGCTTTACCCAGGTAGTGTTCCAGCATAGAAATACCGAATACAATACACAGAGGGTGGAAGGAACAGGGGGTTAATGGGGGCTCAGTGGTTCATTGTTGCCCCAGGACCTCCTACCAGGTTAATCCATCAACGGCTGCAGCCACACCAAGATAAATTTAAAAACTGAGCTTTTTTTTTTTTTTTTTTTTTTTCTTGATCCATTTAGAGGGCTCATTTACAACGAATCCCCAGTGGGACATGATTAATATTCCAGGGGGGATACGGGCGCTAAAATATCAGCTGTGTTCTCCGGTAATTACTCTCATTGTTCTGGACGGGATTTTAGCCAGAGTCACATTACAGCAGGTGGTTTCTAACAGGAGACGCAGGTGTGACGCAGGTCTGGCTGTTTGACTCGTTAGTATCAAAGGATCGTCTCTTTCGGTTCTCCGGGACTGTAACTGTAGCTCCGTCCACATCGCTGCAGAAGCACAGAGCTAATGTACTGAGAATTACATGAGGGCTAAATAAAGTTCAGTTTCACGTGTTCTCCGTTTTCTTTCTCTTTTTCAGGTGATCATGAAGTCGGGTCAGATGAGCTCCCCCCCGATGAGACTTCAATTATTGTAGCATTCTGATTAAAAAGCGGATCTGTAATTAATACTCTGGCACAGGGAGGAAATCCACATACATGTGCTCTCCAGATGGGATTAAAATCACTGAATAGAGCATGAAATATTAAAAAATCACCCCTGGAGAGATTAATCCTGCATGAATGTGGACTTACAACTGAAAGTGGAGCATTTCCAAATTGCTTCTCAAATTTTAAAAGGGCCGCAGTTGTGCTGTAGCGAGGACGGATGAACGGAGCTTTTCCAAAACGCTGCCATATGGTTGTCATGAGAACGGCTCAGGGGGAGAAAAAAAAAAGGATTAAAGGTAGTGACTCCAGAAATATTTAGTTCTGGACCTTGAACTTTGAGAAAGTAACACGTGTCTGACATCAGCGAGGACGTGGCCTTCTCAGAGCTCCTTCTCCAGGATTCCATTCATAAAATCTGCTGGATGGAGTCTGAAACAGTGTTTAATTTAGTGTTTTTTAATTTAAGCGCGCCTCTTATCATCAGCTCCCTGCTGTCCTCTACAGAACACCAGCATCTGTTTCTATTTAATTTGCTGTTTGAAATCTAATTTTGCAGATCTCGTTAAGGACCCAGAGGGAGAGAATGAGCCAGC
Organism: Lutjanus erythropterus; assembly: GCF_056507025.1. Lineage (NCBI taxonomy): Eukaryota > Metazoa > Chordata > Actinopteri > Lutjaniformes > Lutjanidae > Lutjanus > Lutjanus erythropterus. Next base: position 27,655,499 of record NC_139338.1, on the reverse strand, counting down.
AGCACATGACAGGAAAAAAAAAAGTTAGAGGCAGAGAGGAAGACAGAGAGGGAAAAAAAAGTAAAGTAAAACAAATGGATTATGGATGTTGTGTGTCACTCGGTGTCAGACATGGTTTTACGCAACTTCAAATTTTGAGATACTTAAATTATATTTGGCAGAAGTTTTTGTTCAAAGCAACTTTGGGGCTTTTCAGACCTGACAGTCTGGACCAAGGTGCACATTTCTGTTACGCTGGAAACACATGATCCGATTAGTTTGGGTTTCACATCATAATTACTCAAGTGCACTAAAGAGCTATTTATTAAGAGTTGCACATGGCGCTTTCCTCTGCCATGCTAGCTTTGTCAGCGTCCAGCTGATCCTGACCGGACTGGAGATCGCAGCCGGACGGGAACTGAACGCAGCCTCCGAGAACAACTGTGGCCGGTGTGACAGGGAGTACAGTACCAAAGGTGGTTTTCTTGGCACCCCAAAGCTGAGTCAGCTAATTAGGAGGCTAGCTCCACAGCTAACTGAGCTAACTAGCTAACAGCAACAACAGACAGTGGTTAGAAAACTTCAGCACCAAGTAAACTAGATAACTACTGTCTGTCAAGTTCATCTCAAACAATGTCAATTTTTTTTAAAAGATGACATGATTGACTGAATGACACTTAATGACAACAGTTACAAACATTCATAAAGACTGCCATGTTCATGGCAGGAGACATGGCATGGTTATGACAGTGTAATGACAGTCTTATGCACACCCCTTCAAATAAAGTGTTAACAAACACCAACATGGTTATACAATAAATCCAGTTTCAGTGCCTAAAAATTCTCAGTATTTGCCTCAACAGTTCTTCTTAAGCTGCAATAGAAAAAAGTTTTAAACACTTTTTGAAGGTATATGATGCTTCAACCGAGTAAAATATTCAAACCTAAAGGTGCGTTCAGACATAAGTGATGCAAATTCTTGTCTGTGGGAGTGTTTCTGTCTGTGTCTGTGCTCGGCTCAGACTCTGACTGAACTCAGACGTGCAACACAGAAAGAGTCCGTGTTTTTGACAACTGCAACATCCAATCAGACATCAATATTTTAGTTTTCCTTTGCATTACTTTATATCCCAGAGGTCGCTGTAGTTCTGGCAGCGGTCCAAAGGTTAAATGAAACCAATCAGTTGTACAGGATGTGTGTGTGTGTGTGTGTGTGTGTGTGTGTGTGTGTGTGTGTGTGTGTGTGTGTGTGTGTGTGTCTATTCGTACCTGTTCTTGTTGCTGGAGATCCAGTCAGAGATGTAGGTGATGGCCTGACGGTGGCACTGTTTGTTCCCGAAGCTACACGCTAACATGATGAGCTCCCTCTGTAACTCCCTGTGGAGAAACAAAGAGGACGAACACATTTCATACATTCTTTTCAGACTCTCAAAGGAACATTCTGACATTTTCCATTTTCTGAAAAACACAGCAAAGACAATCCAACTAAGCAACCGAGCGCATCTTCGACACTTTGTGTTCTTACTGTGTTGTTTCATGCAGGTATATAAATGTGGCCAACCTGCCAAAAAACAAAATCGTTTCCAAGGTTGGAACTGAAATAAAAATGGAATTTGGGCTTGAGAACCGAATCCAGTCCTGCAGGGACGAGACATTTTTGTAGTCCAACCTGGAAGTTGGAATCGTTTTGGTTCCCTCTACAAAAAGCCAATGGTATTTTTCCAGGGATGTTGGATTAGTGCAAAAAATAAACTTTGTGGTGAACAACAGTTTATCATAATTACATGTTTTTTTCATGAAAGATATTCCACTTTTATGATTTTTGAAGGTTAATGAGATATAAAGCTAATCTGCTCTATAATGAAAAAAGATGTTTTATTTGGAGAAAATGGGAGTTCAAACATTACAGTAACTGCAAAAAGCCACAGAGAAACCACAACAAACCAGCATAACTTCAGTTATTGTGTTCTAACATGTAAAATATCTGCAAGAAAATGAAGAAATATGTCAAGTATGTGCATTAAACTGCAATATATAACAACAGTATAGAAAAACATGAAAATAAGACCACAGAGTCACAACTGTCAGACTCACCTCAGACTCCCAGCTGTGAAGATGCATCAGAATTAATCAGTCAGTGTCGTATTTTATCAGAAAAGGTCTGATGGTATTTAATATTTTTTTTTTCTGTTGCAGCATTATCAGACTGAGGATTTTGTCATATTTGTCATTATTCAGATAAAATGGAAGTTTCTGCCTTTTGCTTTGGTATGACCCAGTACTTTTTGTTAAACTCTATAAAGGCAGATTCCAAATAAGGTCAAAGGTTAAATCAGAGGTCAGGATTAACCTGACATTAACTGATAAAACTGCCACATATCCAATCATCTGCCTGCAACTATTTTGGATCAACAAAAGAAAACTTTAGTCATTTTTCTCAATTCCGCCTTCTGGGAAGTTCCCGCCCTTTTCCCTTGTAGGACCATAATGTTACCGTAACGGCTGCATGACTTCAGCGTCACCATCATTAAGTGACATCCTCAGCTGCAGATAGAGGAACAAAAACAGGTACCGTCCCTGGAAACGAAGACATCTGGTCACTCTAGTTTCCAGGTTTGAGCAGGTTTTTTACTTTTTTGCCCTTGAGCTAAGCTAGGCAGTGATGTGACTGACTGAGAACGTACTTATTAATCATTAAACCATCCAATTTATATTCCGCTTCACCCCGAACCTTTTGTATTTTACGCCACTGCACATACATGAACCAAATTAGCAGGTGAGCTTGGAGACGCTCACGCAGTCAGTGACCCACGACCTACCACTTGTCATTTGTGATTCAAATGGGATCCTCCATGTTGTTAGTGTGACAGGATTAATAAGAGTGTGTGACAGTGTGTGTGTGTGTGTGTGTGTGTGTGTGTGTGGTGTGTTGCATACTCAGTCTGGTAGGACGCCTGCAGCACGTTGCCCTCGTTGCCGGGGCCGTTTGTTGGCCAACCCATCTGATGGTACCGTGATGCAACCTGCTTCAGCACATAATCCTGATAACACACACACACACACACACACACACACACACACACACACACACACACACACACACACACACAGCATTAAGTATTAATTAACAGACACCCAGCTGTCAGCGCTGAAGGGACAGTTTATTCTGCTAACACGAAGCTGTTGCTGACTGACTGATTGATTGACTGAAGGACTGATGGAGATAGTAATTGATTGATTGGGTGTTTACACTGAACAGGCTGTATTCGTCTGTGCGGTCCAGCAGTTTGTCCAGCTGGTAGAGCGCCCGGCTGGCGGCGTGCCACGGCAGGAAGGACGTCTCCTCCGGCAGATAGCCAATCAGCTGCAAGGGAACACCTTGCGGGAGGTACCCGGCCCTGAGACAGAGACAGAGAGCAGAAGGAAGGACAGTCAAGTTTTGATCCCAACAGATTCAAACCCAGATTCATACGACCGCTCTGCAACAAACACTGTTCACAATGACACAAACTTTAATAATGACACAAGCTGGATTTTCCACAGTGACACCACGATACCTTTAGCTTAATTGTTTCAACCATAGCTGCCAAAAACAAGGAAAAACCCAACAAAAAACATTTCAGTCAATTCAAAACCTTTAAAGTGAATCACTTCAAAGTAAACTGTAAGTTTCAGCTGATCCCAATTATACGTTTGACCCTTTCGAAGTTCTGCCTGTCAGTGTGAAAGCTTCCTTAGCCTACAGCTAACAGCTTCCTTAGCCTACAGCTAACAGCTCCCTTAGCCTACAGCTAACAGCTTCCTTAGCCTACAGCTAACAGCTACTTTAGTCTGAGGCTAAGTGCAGTGTGAAAAGTGCCAACTTCAAATTGAGGTTTTCATTTCAACACAGACGAACCAAACAAACAGAATATTTAAGTACAGAAAACAGGAAAAGAGAAAGTTGGCCGAGGTTCAACGCGTACCAAGCCTGCTCTACTGTTATTGGAGCACAGAGCAAAAAGGGGCGGGACTTAGGAAGAGTAAATTTCCCAGGTCAACTCTCAAGGTTTGTTGAACTTGGTCCCTGGATTGGCACATCCCAGCTGCCATACTTCAGCTCTGTATTTTCAGTGTTACCAAATTACATTATGTTTTATTTTCTTTCCTTTTCTTGACCGTTTTTCTCTTCCTGGACACTGAGCTTTTTTATGAGGACACACAGGAGGTGAAATCTTGTATGTTAATTAAATTTGAAGCCTGATCCTGATGTACATTTGCTCTTTAACCCTCAGATGTTACCCTCAGTCCACACAGTGTGTGTGTGTGTGTGTGTGTGTGTGTGTGTGTGTGTGTGTGTGTGTGTGTGTGTGTGTGTGTGAATAAACTACATTATGAACACATTAAGAAATAACTTGGCCTCTAAATGCCATCGGGGCTCTTTAGCTGCCCGGGTTACAGCCACCGCCTCATGAATATTAATGAGCTTCTTTTGTGCATTCATTAACATTCATGATGTTTTGGTGGCGGCGGCGGCGGTGGCAGTAGTGGGTGGTGGGGGGTTCACCTGCTTCCTGCATCGACCTTCAGCCCCACCCACAGCTCATGAATATTAATGAGGCACAGAGTCGAGGACAGAAAGTGAACTTCGAGAGGTGATGTTAGTTTTATTGGTTTTATTCTGATTATTGATCGAAGTGACCGAAGTACGGCTGAGAAATTTCTGATGGAGGCCTCGAGTTGACCTTTACTGACGAGCTGTCAATCAAAGTGACGGACAGACGAGGTGAAGGAATTAATGTTCTCGGGCTGAGAGGGGGTTTTGATTGTTTTTTAATTTACAGAGTCAGAGACACTCTAAGAAATAAGGGTTCCAGAAAGGTTCCTCCTGTAGGGCTGAGGTTCTACCGAGAACCATTTTTTAGAAGGTTCTTTGTGAGACTGAAGGGTCCATTAAGAACCCTTTTCATCCAAAGAACCGTTCGAAAGAAAGAGTTCTTCAAGGATTGTTGAGATCCTTAATAAACTTGTGGGTGGAGCCATTGAAGCATAGTAAGGTTCTCCCTGTGGCTCATAGTGGGGAACCTTTCACAAATGGTTCTAATATTAGCCTTTATGTTGGGTTCTAGGTCCAATTCTCTGAAAGATTTCTAAGTGGAACCTTTCTAAAATGATCTACCAGGCACCAAAAAGTGTTCTCTTATGGGGACAAGCTGAAGAACACTTTATGGTTCTAGTTAGCACCTTTATTGCTCAGAGTGCAGACAGGTTGAGAGAGTGAGCTGGACCTTAATCTGTTTAAGATAAGACTCTCTAAGTCTTTGAGCAGCCGAGGAAACTCTAAATTCCAGACCTTCGTATTTCCATAATCTGCCTCATATCCGACTCCACCAACCTCCACACGCTCATCTCCATTCCCATCATGCACCTGGCCTCGGAGAAATTACCATAATCCACCCTGCTCACAGAGACTTCCTGTTTACACCGCTCCGAACGAGTGATGGGGACCAAACACGAAGGCACGGGGGGGGTTCGGGGGTTGCAGTGGTCACCGTGGCAACAGCATCCAGCTATCAATCTGTTTCCCTGTTTATTTGGACCTCAGTGTTTTCCATTCCTCGACATCCACTGTCACGCCACGCTTCATACTGGCTTTAGTTTGAGTCGTCGTCGTCGTGGCAATGACAAACAACAAAATAACAGAAAGCGTGTTCCTTTTGTCTACTTGTTGTTCTGTGAAGGTCTTTTTCTGCTTTCTTTTAAAAAATCCTGAGAGGCAACAATTTTCAGATGCATCTGAAAAGTCCGGCGATCTATAATGAATACCATCTGTCTCTCTCCATTGTCCACTGCCTAAAAAACGTTTATCTGTTCCAGCTCCTGAACGCCATCATTAAGAATCTCACAAGCCCTGAGAACACTCGAACTCGAACTTTTAAAACACTCTTTTTTGAAAAGCTTCAAATTGTGAGAAGTGCTAAAGTTTGAATTCCTGAAATAAAACCCTGAAAAAGCACCTCTATCTCTACTTCTAATATTTTTTGAACCTTTAAAGGAATATCTTTGAGGAAATATTCTTATTTCTGAGAGTTAGAAAAGCAGGATTGAAGACCTTATCATGCCTGTACAGAAAATATAAAGCTACCAGTTAGCTTAGCATTAGGTTCACAACTGAATTTATCAGCAAGTTAACCAATTAATGGTCCACCATCACGTCACAGGTGCATGTCGGGGCTTTAGGAGACTTTGATGAGCAGTATGGAGGATCTTCTGTTCTGGTCACTGGAGATTCCTAGACTGAAAAACTAAACCGGACCTTCAATCAGCACGAGGGTGATGTCATTGAATGACATGATTTATTTTGAAATTATTAATTACAACTGTGTCTTTTTAAAAGCTGGGGTGGGACATGTCCCCTCCGTCCCGGATCTGCGCTCAAGCAGTGAAGCCCTCCTCATTCCTGCCCTCATAAACCCTCTTACTTAGCGATTGTTCACCTCTGAACTTCGTCACAGCTGCAGTCTCAGAACAGAGCTGCTGCAGCTCTGGAGACGCTAACCGAGCTTGAAACTGTTGTTCTGTTCACACAGAAGCAGGAAGGTGCAGAGTTTATAGATTTTCAATTTTCCCTCTCATTTACAGTCTGTGTGTGTATGTGCTCGCGTGTACGTGTGTGTCTCTCTCTCGCAGACTTAACGAGCTCATTAACTCGTTAACTTCGTTAAGGGCCAGTTAATTGTTTGTCCATTAGCCATTAGCAAGGCTCAGTGGAGAGCTAACGAGGGACTGCTGCGGTCACACACACACATAAATACACACGCGTGCACACACACACAGGCGACATCCATCACTGTTTAAGTGCACACTCACAGAGACACAGTCATTTATTACTGCTAAACTAGCTTCACACACACACACACACACACACACACACACACAGTCCCGCCGCCACCAATCAGCATTAAGCGCTGTGTGAATTGCTCAGGCTTCAGCCAATCGAACTGTGAGCAGAGGAAGAATCGGCATCACTCAAATGAATTCGGAGATTAAAGATCTCTCAGAGTGGAATCGATGATTGGTAATCAGAGAAAAATGCTGAAACAACATCTGGGCGTTTTGTCACTTTTGTGTCGGCGAGCAGCTTTTTTCCCCGCTTGAAGTCTTTGTGCTAAAACGAGGCTAAACACACCCAGGACCTCTCTCTGTACCGAACAAACACACCAAACTGTTCTCGAGCTTTTCATCCGACAACAACAAGAACAAGTGAGCGCTGACAGCTGATTTGTTTGTCCCAGATATGGCTGTCACGAGCTGCATCGTCTTAGTTTGATCCATAATTTCTACCAACAATATGAACATATTGTACACTCAAAAAACATAGAAATGCAATACTTTAGTTTTTGCTCGCATTTTTCATGAGTTGAAACCAAAAAACAACAAATCCAGCCCCCTGACCAGACCGCAAGCAAGAGACAATCATGTGCACAATTATGTGCATCATAACATGGTAGTTGAGTTTACAAAATTATCAGCTGAGAAAAAATAAATGCACACTCAGTTCAAGAGAAAAGGAAAAAAAAATCAAATTACAATGAAAAAAAGACCATGAATACTTCTTTGTTGCATTTGGAGCAGCAACTAATGATTATTAAAATATTCAGACCCCTGAACCTGAAGCGGAGAATTTAAATGTTTTTTTTTTCCTCTTGAAAAAAAAAATTACTCAAACCCACCGACTGATTTTCAAATTATTTAGATCAAATTAGTTAGATCAGCTCGCTCTCCTGTCACTTCACCCGCAGAAACCTGATGTGGGAACCTCGTGAACTTCTTCTGCAGTGTTTATTCATGAACAAACTGTACATTTACTGCCACTAGACAACTTCCCAGACACCTGTCTGCTCTGAGCGCAGCCAACGTCACAATAAAAACCTCTCACTCTAAAAATTGTGATGCACGCTGCAATGTTTTGAGGTGTTTTATTAAATGAAATTTTGGGAGTAAGTTAAACGACTATAACAAATCTTGTCTTCTTTTCAGTACCTGCGACAGAATGAAAAAATAAAAGTGAAAAAATATAGTAAACAATAAAACATTGAGTCGCTTCATTGAGACATACACGTGTGAAGTTTGAACAAAGGACTGCTATGATTGGTACAAGTCTTTGGATGCGAAGATTGTTGGTCAAATTTGTGGAAAAATTGCAGCGATTGCACAAAACTGCAAGGTCGTACAAAATTATGGGGCATTTCTGGAGGCACTTGCCCCAATGCAATGGTTGTGAGTATAATTTAATTAGCGCATTAAATCAGGACAGTCAGCAGAACTCACAGCAGTTAGCAGTTGGTAGAAAGTCCAACGATAACAACTTTAAAATAAAATCTCTCTGAACTACTATGAGGAGTACGAAACCCCCCAAAGATCACCACATCAGCAACAAAACCACCACCACGTTGTTTCTTCTAATGTGGTGTGGTGATGTTCGGCGTTACCATGGTGACAGATGAAGGCTGAAGTAAGAGCGTCTTCTCCTGTCAGCGTGAATATTAATGGATCTGTACTTGTGTTTCTTTTTCTGTACGGATGGAAACCTCCTGCTGAGTGCCTAACTCATCAGCACACACACGCTCAAACACACACACACACACACACACACACACACACACACACTGGAGCAGAGGACGGCGGCGCAGTCTCTAGCTGTTGCTCATTCAACATGACAGTAGACAGATGGCTGAGGGAGAGCGCGGTACAGGAAGAAGAAAGGGAGAGGGGGGTAGATTGAGCTATAGGGTCGGTGTCAGAGTCGATTTTGGTTACAGTGCTCAAAAAGCTCCGGGCTGAACACATCACGATGAAGAACGACACACTCCTCCACCTCCCTCTCCGAGGCTGCAGCCTCGCTGATCGCTCATTCATCACAGAGTTTCCGTCTGGCTCTCAGGTTGTTTTTGAGTTTCTTTTCACACAACGCTCTTACGCAGGCAGTCTGCTCTGAATGCAGCAGCATGGACGGTCATCTCGCAGAGCCAGATGTGCTTCTGTCGCTTTGGGACGCCACAGTGTAATCCAGGCTCCTTATAGCTTTAGCGTCTTGCTTAAAGGAATACTTCTGTTTTCCTGAGGTGGGGTTGTATGAGGTACTGAGCAGTAAGCAGTGTATCACCTACAGCAGGTGGCGGCTGGGAGTTAGGAGAAGCAGAGAGTGACACCATCATGGAAGACAAGCGAAGAACTGCTTCAAACCAACTTCAGACTGGATCTTCATGATGCTAAACCATCTTTATCTCTTAAATGTTTTTTTTTCCATCGAACGGCATGTCCACAGTGTGGTGTTGAACTTTAATGTTTCACCATGAAACAGGAAGTTGCTTTAACTCAAATATACATTTTCCAATCTGCCTCAAACTTCACATTTGAAGTCCTGGTCTGAAAGCATCTACATGCCAATACTGAGTCATAGTCATAGCACCACCTACTGGCAACAGGAAATGACGTCAGGAAAATCTTACAACCTTGACGATGTTATACTGTAAAGCTTGCAACTTTCTGGCATCAAATGTCAGTGTTACGCCATGAAACAGGAAGTTGTTGTATCACAACCCCAGACTGTTGCATCTTTTCCAAGTTTCCCAGCCTGGAAACATGTCCGGGCCAGAGTCGTGTTGATGTACCTCTGGCAACGAGACTCACGGCTGCATCTCCCCTGACACGTTCAGGGTGCAAGGGCACGTTCAATGCTGCTTGCAGCTTTAATTGCAGCCTGATTTCGATTTAGCTCATCTGCCTGCTTAAGCAATACTGTAGGAGTGAATGCAACAGCATGATTTGTATCTGCAAGTTTCCAAATGGCAAGCACACTGAGCCTTTTTTCGACTAAATAGCTCCATTAACTACAGAACCAGAGGAGTGAGACTCCGAGACAAAACTAGGAGCTAAATGTCCCTTTTACAACTCGCGTCTCGCGTCATTGAGACTCAGAACTTTTAATACTGGGTAAATCAGACTGATGACGCATTAGAAAACCAATGGTGACATTTGAATCGCCGTCGTCACACATGAGAAATCAACAACAGAGTCATCCTGTTGTATTTACTGCCGTGTGACTCCGACGTGTGAATAGATGTGACGAATGAATGAAACAGAGAGAAGCAGAGGAGGAGAAGAGATTGAAAACTCCAAAGCATCGGATGATGATCTGCTGAGTGTTTGATGGTTATTTATTTCTGCTTCAGAACGTGACCGACATGAAACTCTCTCATTTACTCATTCCCTCAGCTCATTCACACACTCCGACTCTTTTCACTCCTTTTAAAGCTTGTTGGAAATCTCACAATTTAACTGGTTAAGCGTCAGTAAACATTACAAGAAATGTCCGTCATTCTAATGTTTATAGGAGTGGCACCCAGGGGCCTTATTTATGAATGAAGGCGCGCACAAGTTGTAGCTTTCAACTCTATCCAGCCTTCACGGATCCACCTATACGGATTTCCTGACTTTTCTGACTTTATTTTCCAAAATCACAACCAGAGGCAGTTTTATTCTCTAAAACAGATGTGAAAATGACTTTAATCTCCTTAAAGAGAACCAGAATGAGTTTTACTCTAAAATGAATGCTGTGTGAGCTGTATTCCTGAAAAAGTGATAGAAAGAAAGCTTTATTTTCTGAGTTCTGTCCTCAAAAAACAGACCCAGAATTCCCTTTTCTCCTCTAAAACTGAAGCAAAACCAACTTTATTCCTCAAGACAAAGTTCCAGGCAAAGTTCATTAAAGTTTTCTGCAAAGCTACTGAAGTGTAAAGCTTGTTTCCCCCTATAATTGCTGTTCTTACTGGAGGTTGCATTTCAAACATCTTTAAACTGAAAATGGTGAATAAATAAATGGTGTTAATGGACAAAATATGAGAATAAAATACAGGTTAGTAACTCCCTTTGGCAGCTGCAGCGGCATATTTGCTACATGTGTTGGAGATTGTGCAAAAAAAAAAAAAAAAAAAAAGGGAAAAGACTCAGGATAACCCTCTGCTGCAAGTCAACAGTGTTAATCCTCGAGCGACCGAGTTGCACTTATCTAGTGGTTGCGGATGTGTAGGAATCAGCCGCTGGCAAAGCTCCATCCCGGCGTCTTGGGTGTGAATGTAAATGTGTGTACGGAAATCCATAGGTCTTAGCTGAACTTGCATACACTCTATAAACCTCAGCTGACTCTGCCAGACTACATGTACAGCAGCACAAAACCACCTCCTCCATGAGACTCGGCTGAACGGATGACGACAACCCTGAAATATATCCGCCCGTTGAACAAATTCAGTCCATCAAAAGAGACATATCTGAAGGAGGCAGACACATCATCACTCCTGTTCAACAAAGAGGCGCTCCTTATTGCGAGGCAATTAAAGACAAACAGAAACAGACAGAGACAATGGATCAGCCTGGCTGCACTCTCCCTCTGTGTGTCCAGGTGTCTCACGGGCTGAGTGACAGATGAGCCTCTCAGAAAGACAGACAGAGATCTTTTGTCCACCACTTTCCTCTGTTAGAACGAACTGTCCATTCCACTGTGTGCGGCCAGCCATCAGTCTTTGAAAAGGCAATTTTAAACCAAATCTATTTTCTGAAAGACCCACCTGGCCAGGTTGAAGGCATCATCGATAAGTCCTGCCCTGTTTCCGACGGAGATGATCTGGGAGACAGAAAGAAAGGCACAGAGTGAGACAGACGGACGGACAGACAGACAGAGGAAATCAAAGACAGAGTTAAACAGGACGAGAGAAAAGCCAGACAGACGTACTTGAGGGTTGACGTGGAGCTGCTGAATCAGCAGTTTCCAGTTCTGGAGGTCATAGTTCACTCTGAAGTAGCCTGTCTGGTTGATGTTGCCTAGCAACCAGGTCTTGTCATCCATCCGACCAATCCTGTGGGTCTCTGAGACAAAATGGAAAAATAAGTCAACAGTTACTCCCTGATAAAATAAAACACCACAGGCAGTAAAACCAAATTTAATTGATACTTTACAAAAAGTGTTTTTGAACTTTACATGTACAAATCTGCCATCATACAACGATCATGAATTGTCCAATAATCACACTTGTGGACTCGAGTCAGACTTGAATCACAAATTTGATGACTTCAGATTTGACCTGATAAATTCAAAAACAACGTGCTGCTTGACGTGGACGTTCACGTCGATGACTCGTGACTTAACCTGGACTTTTGACTTGAAAATACTTGACACCTTCCCCAAACAAAACCAGGAATCCAGGATTAAGGTTATTTGTCCTCATTCCCTGAATCGGGTAAAATTATCGCTATTCATTTTAAGAAAGTCGACGCTTAATTCACCAGATCCACTTTGTTTAGAACCAATCTGACAACATCCAATCAAGTTGCAGGACTGAACCATGAAGAACTAACATTACGTGACTGAGCTCCAGTTGAAAAAAATTATACCAGCAGAACATTAAACATCAGTACTCTTTCCACCGCTGCATATGACTCGCAAAACAATAACTTGGTCCCTCCTCTGCCAGTGACATGAATTATTTGCAAGTTGATAACAGAATAACTTACAAAGAAAATTAAACTGCACTCTATGATGCATTTATTTCTCCTTGGTATAAATACTAAACAGAACATGTGCTACATTTACCAAACTAAATGCAGCAGAGACATTAAAAACTGGAAAGAACTAAATATAAACTCCATGATCCACACCACCTTTTACACCGTCACACTGAAAGCAAAGATTGTGTTGATTATAGTGGCATCACAGCCTCTCACAGAAAAACAAGAACATCCTCCGAGGCTGTAAAATTAGGTTGTAAGCTTTAGTGGAACAGCTTTGGGGATCTTTCAGACTTTGTCTAACAACCAGGTGAGGAAAACAAGGAAAATAGCCGCTGACCCAAGTCTGGCCCACTTCCTCACTTCCCTCCCTGCAGTTGAAATTAAACTGTCTTAAAGTTTTGAACTCGGAGACTGTCTCCTTTCACCGAGCGCTCTGCGGGCAGGAGGAGTCACACCAGAACCCAGTCCAACACCCGTCAACAGCTGTTAATAAACACAATCAGAGCGAGCTTGGTTCCTCAGAAACAGAACCATAATTGGCTGTATCCTCCAAATTCTGAAGCAAAACGAGCTTTATTTTCCAAAAAACACAACCAGAAAGAGTTTTATTCTCTAAAACAGAAAAAAAGGTCATTTATGTTCCATAAAAAAAAACAGAATTAGTTTTTATTCTCCAAAATTGAACCAGTTTATACTTCGATTGCAACAGAGAACCTCTGGTAGAGATAATAACCACACACACTACACTCAGGGTTCCAAAAGGGTTCTTCTTGACAGGCTTGGTGGGTTTTTAATTTATCCTTTGGGATAAAAAAAAAAGGTACATGGAGTAGAGGCTCCACAGAGAACCCTTCTATAGTGGAATGATTCCACGCAGAACCCCCTCTTGAGGTTCTATGTAGACAAGTACCCCAGCAGGGGGATCTACCAAGACTCCTTTTATATTCCAAGGTTTTTTTTTTTATCAAGAACCCAACTAAGGGGTTCTACCAAGATCATATTATATACAGTGCTTTCATCCAGAATCCACCCTGGTGGTTCTACCAGGAACCTCTTTATATTCCAATGTTTTAATTTAATCTCTTCATTACTCTCTCTTTAACAAAAAAAAAAACAAGCCAGAATTATCGTCTTTGAAACCAGAGCTGAAATTAGTTTTATTTTCCAGAAACCAAAGAACAGCCAGCTTTATTCATCAAAAATCGCAATCTAGGATTTTCTTTTTCTTCCAAAAACTTAAGAAAAAAGAGCTTTACTCTCCAAAAAACAGGGGCAGAATAAATATTTCCTAAAAACTAATGCAAACAAAGAAACTGTATTGTCTAAAAACCATAGGAGACCTAGCTTTATTTTCAAAAAACAGCACAAAAGAGAGATTTATTCTCCGGGAGACAGAGACAGAATAGGCTCTATTCCTAAAAAAAACTGAACCAGAATGAGTTTTTTCTCCATACAAAGGAAAAAAGACAGAAAGAGCTTTATTTTGAAAGAAAAAACAGAATAAACCTTCATAAACAGATACAGATGCTCTCAAAAACAAGAAGAGAATGAGGTTTATTCCCACTGCTGACAGAACACTGAGCAGAGCTTTTTTTTTCTATCAAAGGAATATACCTGTGAGTCTGCATTTTTTAGTCCATTAAGCACAAATCACATATCTGGAGATAATGAGATAATTAATTCATGATCATAAGACATTTTGCTCTGTTAACACAACAAAATAATCCCAAGATAACGCCTAGTTATCTCAAGTGTAACGAGACAATTAAAAAGAACTTTTAGGGCGATGTTCAATAAATGAGTATTTCATGGTGTGAGCACTGGAAGCAGACAGGCTTTATAGCGTACCTGTCTTGTTGTTGATCCAGATGAGGCTCTCTGAACCAACAGAGGATGCATTTCCCACAGCGATCGTCAATGGCACCTGCCACTGTAAGCTGCAGAGAGGGGAGAGTGATGTCAGTAATGGTCTTTGGGACTGGATTGAGTTTTATTGCCTCGGTTATCAGATAGAGAGACATTAGAGGGAGAGAGTGATGGTCAGCGATGATCATTCAACATCAGTCAGCTGGAAATGGAGCGAGAGACACCGGCTCGGTTAGAAGAGAGCGAGGGAGGAGCAGAAAGCGAGAGTGTAATAGCTGCGGCAGCCGGCGAGCATCAGTCAGCTGGAAGTGGCTGAGGGTTATTGTCTCTCTCAGAGAGGCAGGGAGGTTAAATGTGCTGTCCAGTGAAAACTGCGTGGAGTGATTTTTTCTTTTTTTTACATTTTCAGATGAGCTGAAAAATACTCTACAGCTGGCGTGAACTCCCCAAACGATCCAGACTCGTGAAGCAGTTTAAAAAACGACTGATTATCCCCAAATTGCATCACCGCCGAGCTCAAACAGTTCCTGAGAAGTTGATTTTAAGGAGATAAGTGGTTTTTTTGAAGAGCAGCACAATAGACAGAATGATGTGGGAGTATCTCAGCACTGCAGGGAAAAAAAAAAAAGATTTCTACCCAACGAAACTGAGAGCAACTGGACCTGAACACAAAAACAGACCCATAAAAATTAGATGAGTTGGTTTAGAGCCCATCTAATTGATGTTTTATGGTCCAAGTGTTGAATAGAACCTATTTGCTAATGATGTTAGAAGTTTGGAGTTCTCCTATTAGCAGAATCATATGATCATTTAATTTTCAGGAGTTGTAAAACACATCCCCGGTCTTTCTGTTTTCCACTGAAGTTTCAAAATTACGTCTACGTTTTAAAATCCTTTGATTACAACAGAGAACCTCGGGAAGAGATAATAACTACACTCCAAAAGGGTTCTTCCTAAAGCGGTGAGGTTCTATCCAGAATCATTTGCTTCTGAAAAACCCTTTGATGAAGAAAGAGTTCATCAAGGGTTTTTTTTATAAGACTGAAGGTTCCATCCAAAAAACTTTGGACTGAGTTCCTCAGTTTTATCTAGAACTGTGTGGGTTCTAGATAAAACCTTTGGATTATTAAAGGGTTTTTGGTAGAACTCCCTGGGTGGGTTTTAGATTAAATGTTTGGAATATTAAAAAAAAAGTTCTCAGTAGAACCCCCCTTGACAGACCCTTTTATATTGCAATGGTTTCATCAAGAAAGGGTTCTTAATAGGTCCCCTAGTTTTAGAAAGAACCCTCGACCATCAACCCTTTAGGAAGAACCCTTTAGGAACCCTTATCTTTAAGAGCGTACGGCAGCGGATGCAGCAGCTGCTCATCCACAATGAATGTGTTCATTCACAGTAACGCTGTTCATGTTACGTGTCATGTTATGACAGCGTTCACAGCTAAATACACAATTACGCACTTATGTGCAAAAGAGGGAAGACAAGAACGTCTACAAGAACGTAAACAAACATTTATGTTCATACAGGCGGTGTCTGTTCCATCAAAGAACATCAGGCTCAGAACATGCATCCTGTTTGGACAGTGTTAATGTGAGCGTACTGCGAGAACAAACTTCCCCTCAAACATTCATATGGACATAAAACAGGACAGGAATACTTTGCTGACTGACTATTGTTGCATTCACATCCATCCATCTTTTATCCAGGGATCTTATCGCAGGCTAAGCGAGGTCTCCCAGACTTCCCCCTCCCCAACAATGTTTTCCACCTCCTCCTGGGGGATCCCGAGGTCTCTCCAAGCCAGATGAGATATATTACCTCCTCCCAGCATGTTCTGAAACACGTATCTCCTACCAGCCGGACGTGCCCAGAAAGTCTCCGAGAGAAGGAACCCCGGACGAATCCTGATCACCGCCTTAACCGGCTCCTTTCGATGCGAAGGAGCAGCTGCTCTACTCTGAGCTCCCTCAGGACGTCTGAGCTCCTACACCCCGTCTTTGAGGCTGAGCCCAGCCGCCCCACAGAGGAATCTCATTCTGGACGCGGCTGCATTCTTTCAGTCGGTACCCAAAGCTCATGACAACAGATGAGAGGGTTGGAACCGAGATCGACCGGTGAGCTCCCTCTTCATTAGAACAGTTCAGAACAAAGCCTGCATCACTACATTCATCACTCCAATTTACCCTCGCTCATGAACACGACCCTGAGATACTTGTCTTTAATAAGCTGGGTAAATATTGCCCTTAAAGAAAGCTCTGCCCTCTTAATGAACCTCTCCCACCCACGACTTTGATGTGAACAAACTGCCCTCAGGTGACGCTGTGTAAACAGATTTTTTTTAACTATTTGAGACGTTGAGCTCGTTTGCATCGACCCGTCCACTGTTATTACAACACTCTGTAAAAACTAATCAGATAAAACCTTTGCATTTTGATGCCAGTCAGCAACCAGGGGCGACACTACTAATAATAAAAATAATGATTATAATACAGCCCAAACGAAATATGTGATAAATAAAGCCGACCCAAACCCGTCGGGTTCGGGCACAGATGTCAAGCTTATTTAAGTTTGGTGCGCCTGCTGTGTTGCGATCAAAATGTGTGACTTTTCAAAGCTGGACCGGTGACGTTCCTCTGTCAGTCATCGTATCAAACCCGCCCCTTATTAAACAAACAGCACTGACTGTGGCGAAGAGATCGAAGACGGGTGGAAAACTGACTGAACCGGATGACGGCCAGACATCTGCAACATGAACTCAAACTTCTGTGTTCCAAGTATTTTAGTGGTGACTGCAACCAACTCCCCTCACGCTCCCCTTCCAAGCTTGTAGCTGAAACTACAGTGGCTGTGAGACAGGTGAGATCACACTCTGGACCTTTAAAATGCTGATTACCATGAATGTATAAATCATAATAATAAAATAATATAAAATATTGAAAGTGACCTGTGTTGCCTAATAAATAAGTACATTTATATTTGATAATGGCGTGCATTTTGCTGATAATTTAACTGTTTCAAAGCAGAACGTTACCTTGCAATGTAGTGTTTTATATTGAGCCTGTCTACTTTAATGTAAACGCACAATATGTCTGCCTCTAGGCGTCTCTTTCACATCAAAAATAACAAAATACATAATATGACAATCTTATGAGTTAGTGTGCAATCATGGGATCTTTGTTAAACAGCCAGTTTTACCTTGAAAAGACTCTGAACCATTGACATAAATAAAAATATCTGGATCACCCCCTGGTGGCTGGCTGCAGTATAGGTAATTAAACCCCGCCCCCTCTATGTTAGCAGACATGGGCCAAACTAAAACAAATCAAACTACACGTCAAACAAATGTTTCCCAATGATGGTTTCTGTCATTTTGGGTAGTTCTCATCATGCTGATGTTTATATTTCTGATCAGTTTGGTGTTAATTAGTTATCTGATGCTGTATGTGTCGTTCATCTTTATCAGTGGTTTGAACATTGAAGCATTTGGGACAATTTAAATGCAAGACTCGACAAAATATATAACATAAGTCTAGTGTTTTTTAATGTGGAAATGTTATTATACATTTACGTGAAGTATGTGAGTACCTCTTCCACCCCAGCTGGTTTGAGAAAATAACTATACATTTAAAACCACAAAGAGCTTTTACAAAGTAAATTACCCTGTGAGAAGAGAGTTAGCCGACGCTAAGAGCTCATTAGGAACAAATGGCTTCCTGATGCTCTTTGTTAGTGACCAGTAGATGCTGTTTAAAGCACACACACACACACACACACACACACACACTGCAGGGGCCTTATTTTAATCGGAACACTTACTGTATGTGAGCACTAATGACAAATAAAACAGTCTTTATAGTGAGACCTTCTCTTTAGTCCCATTTAAACCCACAGACTCAGTTTTTAATTGGACTCATTTTGATCAAATTGATTCATATTTTAATTAAAGTGGATTTTAATTGCAGACAGAAAACAATCTACAATGAATTCATTCATTTAAACAGAGAGAGAGAGTGTGTGTGTGTGTGTGTGTGCGTATGGTTGGGGTCATTGTAACACAATCAGCCAGAGAAAGACCCATTCACCAATCCCATAACAACCATCTGTCGCTGCGGGCAACCATGGATCAATACTGCTGCCTAGCAACCAAATATTTAATCTGATATTTATATCAACCTGATTGACAGAAATGCACCTCAATTTACACACACACACACACACACACACACACACACTTAAATCACACACAGTCAGCAGCAGCGCGGACAGCAGAATGTGTTTATTAATATTTGATCGAAATGAGGCGTGTTTATTTTAGACAACAGTGTGTGTGTGTGTGTGTGTGTGTGTGTGTGTGTGTGTGTGTGTGTGTGAGTTAATGGTTTATTCATCAAAGGCAGAAAGCAGCTGAAACACACACACACACACACACACTGTGGGCAGAGAGAAAGGCAACATGACTGTGTTGATACATCAACAAGGGAAACTTTAGAAAGTCCTCAGACAGATCTTCATCTCTCTGTCCCTCATCTTCCTCATCTTGCTCCATTCATACTTCACATTTCAAGTGTCTCACAATTTAGGGCTCTATCTTCCTGCACGGCGCACAACTCAGCGCACAGCTCAGGGCATAACAAGGCAGCTGTCATTGCTATTTTCTGACCAACAGAGGTGTCGTTTTCTTGCTCAGTGTCCACATTATGTAGGTAGCAAATGTACTTGTGCCCAATCTGTGCATCCATAGGTGTGTTGGACTTAAAATGAGGCGTGGTCAGGTGCATTTTTGGCGCATTGTTATCTTGAGGCAGCAGAAAGCGACTGACCAACAAAAACTTGGTCTAAAGTCAATGGCACAGCATTTTCCTGCTATTTAAAGGACGTATTATTCAGATAGTAAAGTTTGCACACAAATGGAATGAGCTCCAATAATATATAAATATGTTGCATTCTTTCATTTCACTTGAAATAGCACATCTATGAATTGCTTTCCTTAATTGGTAAAATGTATAATGTGTATCTGTGAATTATCTCTGCGCTTAAACTGTGTGTTTATCGGTTTTTGTGCTTTGGTCTCTCTTGAAAAGGAGATTCTGACCTCATTGAGACCACCTGTTAAAATAAAGGATTAAATAAAACTGAATTTCATGCTTCAGAACCACAGCTGCCCCGGAAAAAATAGGCCTGGTGTGTAAAGATAGAGGAGCAGAGGAAAAAAAAAGCACAGCTCACATGTGCAGAGGACACTGGCACATTGACACATTGGCGAGAATAGCAGGTGCATCCACGGACATTAGGGGCAACACCTTGTCTGTGCTTCACTTAGTGAAAGCAGCAGATCAGCGGTGACGGCTTCAGTCCTGCATGTTCCTACACAGGATTTGTTCATCCACAGTGCGGCTGCTGCTGTGGGCTCACAGGGGTTTTGGCAGCATTTGCTGTTTACCCACTTAAAACAAGAAGAAAATAGAGTGGGATTCTTTCATGATTCTTCAGGTTGCTGTCAAACACTTAAATGTGGGTGAAATATGTTGATGTATACAGATTTATATGTTTTTTTATGAGTAGCAAAGAACCACATCTAAATGTTGCTATGAAACCTTATTGTATAAAGATAAATAAATTAATCTTGTGTCTGTCCCGTCAAACCAGCCTACCCTTGACCTTGACCTCGACCCTTTCGTTTTACTGATTTTACTGAACGTACTTTTGGTCCAGTGTGTCTCCTGCTGACGATATTTTCCAACAGTCACCTGGGAGTCTTTGGCTATCGACCTGTTGTTGAGTTGCAGCAGCCACATACCTGTGCAGTGTGCACTTACTGTTTTTATTATATAAGGCATCTGCATTAACTGTAGTCTGTATTGCACTTTAAATTTTATTTAGCGCGTCTGCTTGTTATGTGTAGGACTACAGATGGAAACAAGCATCTTGCTAAATCTGGTGCAAGCATGTTTTCATTTCTCACAAATGATTAAAATCATTGCACGCTGTCCTTTTTATAAATCCAATAAACTAAACTAAAAAAAATACTACATGAGCTGCCTGTTAGTGCAGTCACTGCACAATCTTAGCAGTCTTAAGGCTCATTTATGCTAAACATTAGACACATACAAGCTTCTGTCTGAGGTTTGTGTTCATTTTGTCTGTATTTCTGCAAATTTTCTGAAAGCTTATGGAAAAATAACAGAGCAGTGCCACCAGAAAACAAGGGAGCAGAGTTTAAGATCAAGCAAGACACGACCAAAGGACACGACGAGAGACATACAACACTGTCTCCACTATTGTCTCTTTCACAAGAAGATCATTATTATAACCTCTTCAAGGGTTGCTATGTTTGTTGTTGTAAAATAATTACTGACAGTGTTTCCATTTTCTAAGAAAATTAACGAGGTTTTTTTTTCTGTTGTAGTTTTACGTCAGCTGTTTCTCTGCTTATTATGCATTTTAGTTATTTTTGTCTCTTTGTGATAAAGTTAAAGTGGTATATAAATAAACTTTACTTCCTTACATCTGTGGAATAATTTATCTCTGTCCTGTTTAGCATTAAAGCTAATTAAATCAAACACAGCTGCTCGTCCTCCAATCCCGTCTCTGTTTACCTGTCAGGTAACGAGGCGTCTTTTCTCTTTAGCTGGAATCACAGAGACGAGCTGTGATGTGTCTCAACGCAGCCTGAGATCCTGTTTGATTTATTTTCAGTATCATTAGCTCGACCTTATCGTTAGCTCGCGCCGTCCTCTGGTGTCTCCTTGTCTCTTCTTCTGTCAGCTCACTCCTTTAAGAGGCGTTTATTTGCCTCGCCGCGTTGGTTGTTTGATGGTGGGAAAAATAAAAGACCCAAATTTGAAACGTCTCCCTCAAACCGCCAGAGACGTGAGGAAGAGAGGAAGGTAAAGTGTTTGACAAGGAAATATACTGTGATCTTTAAAATGTCACCTTAACACTTTAAGTTAAAAAAATGCAAGAAAAAGTTTGAAAAGAACATTTTTATATTATTTTGTCTCAAAGAAAAAGCTTCTCTTCCCTTAATACCCTTCAAGAGACAGATGACTGGTTGTCAGGCAGTTAGTGAGAGGTGATTGGCTGTCAGTAGTTAGTCTGACGGTTGGCTGGTTGAGCTTCACGTATCATGTGTCTTCAACTTGTTCCAAAAACTGTTGGGACGGGACCATGTTTACCACCGTCATACATCACAGTGTTTGGGAACTCAGGACACTAATTGCAGAAGTTTTGAAAGCAGATTTTTCTTCACATTACAACGACACAATGCAGTCACACATTTACAGACACAAATGAAAACATTCACAGGTATTATTAAAGATATCAGTAAAATCCAGTTTGCGTTTTGGTTCATCCAGTTTTAAGGTGCATGTTACTGGAAACCAGTCCTCCCCAGTTCAGTGCTGCTATGAGTAACTTTGGTAACGCTTTATATTAAAGGGATAGTTCAGCCAAAAATTTAAATTCAGTCATTACCTACTCTTTCTCATGCCAACTGAAGATTGGGTTTAAATTTTTAGTCCACAAAACACTGCCGGAGTTTCACATGGAGGTGAATGATGACCAGTTTTCAAACAACAGAATAAAAACATAAAATGCCTCCGTACTTTCTCCTAAAGCTCCGACATGCCAAACTGACTAAATAAAATGTTATTCACACCATTTCAATTTCTTCTTCTATATTTCAGCATATTTCTAAGACTTCTATGATTCCCTGCATGTAAATAAAATAAAATACAAAACTAAATAAATCAGGGGTTTAAGTCAACAGTGTGTAACACAGTGGGACACTGCTGCGCCTCTGAACGCGGGATCAAACAGCAGTGTCGGCCTCTGATTCAATCCACTGCTGCCGCCGCTGCGTTCAGCCGTGTCGACGGTTCAGCTCTAAACACAATAACAGTTTCTTTTTTACAAGCGTTGGTGAATGCCCCGGGACCGTTGAGTGTTTCTGAACGCAGCCCCACGAGACTCGAAGAGAGCGAAAGAAAAGAGTCGAGCTCCACCTACAACAAACAGCTTCAGTTCATCAGCTGAGGAGACCTCGGGAGCGACTGAGAGCAGAGGAGCTCAAGTGAAACACAAAAGACTCCAGATGAAAGACGAAACAGAAAAGAGACGAAGAGGGAAAGATGAAATGAAAAAAGCCAAAGAAACTTTTGGTGAGAAACCGAGTAGGTCAGAGCGATTGTAAATGTCAGCTACAGTACAAAAACATGACAGAGAGAAGTGCAAAGAAGAGAGGAAATAAAAGAAGAAGAAGAACAACAGGTAAGAAAGAGGAAAGGCGCTGATGAAGTATTGATGGAGGAGAAAGTGGGTCGATAAAACAGCGAAGAGAATAAACTCCAGACGTTGTGAAGGATGTGAATAAAACATCAAGTGAATCAAATATAAATGAAATATAAATGATGTAAAGGTGGTAAAGAATGTGAAGAAAACTGGAAAAGTGCTTTTTCAGGAGAAAACAGAGGACAAACTTAGTGCTTATCGAGGTGTGAAACAAAGCAGGAGGATCCTCTCAGTGGTGAACGACTGAGATAATATTAAAAACAGATGGGGGGTCTAAAGGCCGGTTACTGTCCCCCGGAGACAGCGCTTATTCTTAGAGTGGTGAGGTTAAAATTGTTAAAGTTATTCAGAGGGTCACTGTAAAATAAAGTCACTGTTAATAAAAAACAGCATGACTTTATGTCTTCTATAAATTTCGTTTAGCCTCTGATTCCTCGGGCGTAGAGGCCGTAAAAGAATTGGAATCAGTGACCGTTCTGCAGACGGGTCATGATGGAAGACAGCGGAGGACGTGTGTCATACAACATAACCTCACTGTGGTCACTGTGGTCAGAATCAAGTCAAGTCAAGTCAAGTCAAGTCACTGCTCAGGTCAAACAAGTCTCAAGTCAAGTCATATGAAATTCTTATCGTCAACCCCTCAGGAACAGATGGACCCCTTCCTGATGTATTCTGGGAAATTAATTTGTTTCGGCTACAAAATCCACTGGTCATATTTCAGGCAACGATATGTGTAACAAGGAGGAATGTGGGTTCCAAAAGTGACCGCTTTAGTGCGTTATCTGTTGGTATTAACAATTATTTAGACACCATTATATATAAACTGCGCAGGAGCGCATGCAGCTTGAACTTTACTACAGGGAAGAAATTATTTTGACAGGTAGGAACAGGTGGAGTGGTTGTGTGATAAGCTGCGACTGATTCTGTGTAAAGCACAGAAACTGTTGAGCAGTAAAGGAAATTCTCCACATCTAAGATTCTGCAGTCAACAAATGTTTAGTATTTTCCCTTTAGTTTCAAAGGTCAGAGGTCATTTTTATTCATGTTTCCAGCATAAAACAGATTTTAAACTTTGTCTAACCTGTTGTTGTCCCTCACTTCCTGTCCATACAGGAAGTGCTCCTGGGTGACGGTGATGTAATGAGTGGGGAGCTGCTCTGATTGGTTCTTGCTGATGGTAACAATGGGGTAACCCATTTGTAGAGTCCATCTGTCCATCATCCCTCCGATGTCGATGTCCCGCCCCTCTGAGCGCATGGCCTGAAAAAAAACCAAAACAGAAGATAAATGAATAATTAAAGACTAATAATTTACACTAATTATTTCATTACTATTTTAAATGCTAATTGGGTTATTATCCATCATCAATAACTCGGTGCAAGATTAGCCAATCTTTATTTCAAAGTCACTTAATTAGAGAAAAATGACTGACTTTGAGGTAATTGTAGATCTGATTGGCCGCCAGCTAATTAAAGATCTGTCTCAGAACAGCACTAACGAAGATTAATCTAATTAAACAGGCTCCTTTCCAGTGTGACGGACAAACAAGAAAAAAATAATCCACGCCTCCACCTGTCAGCCAGGTTGCCACGGCAACGAGACTTCCCTCGTCTCCGTCTCATCAAGTCGGCCCTAACGAGCGTCTCTCCGGCCTTCATTAGAACTGCTTCGTTAAATAATTAACAGCTTCAGTCAGCGTGGCCGCTTTCATCCCTCAGGAGCAGAATGTGGAACAGTCGCAGGTTTACAGAGCAGTGAGAGGCGAGACGGTTCTGCCCCGCGAACAGACAGGTGAACAGACAGGTGAGTGTTACCTGAGACAGTTTGTTCCACAGGTCGTCTCTGGCTGCGTTGCTGTACATGTGACTCAGCAGATAATCCTGACAAAACAAAAAAGAACAGAACGTTCATCAGTTCATGGAACTTGTTGAAGTGACATCATTTGGTAGACTGTCATTGGCCAGACTTTCACCTTCCTGTGCTAAATGCAACAAGACACAGATATCCTTAGAACCATTTATATTCCAAGGGTTCTATCTATAACCCACCTAGGGGGTTTACCTGAGAACCCTTATATTTTATGGAACAAAGAACCTGTTACAAATGAGTCCTTCAAGCATTTCAACAATCCTTTAAAGACTTCGTTCCTAAAAAAGGTTATTTGGTTTAAAAGGGTTTTTAATTGAACACTTAGTCTTAGTCATAAAGAAACCTTGATGAACCCTGTCTTCAAAAAGGGTTCTTTAGAAGCAAATGGTTCTGGAAGAACCCTTTTGGAACCCTGTACTGAATACAAACAGCCCTACAGCAGTGTGAGCAGCTCTCTCTCACATCAGGAACTGACAGTTTTTGTTGCTGTAAGGTAATTCAGGTGGAAACTGTAGACTCTTAGAACCGTACCGCTTATACAGGCTGTGTGGCACCAGAAATAGTCACGAATCAGGGAGAATACAGGAGAACTGTATAACCCCGGGAGGGAACCAGGAGGGCAAAGAAAACCAGAAGTCTCTCACGAAAACCAGAAGGGTTGGCAAGTCTGATTGTTATGTCAATCAAAAGCACACCTCTTCAAATAAAGTGTTCCCCTTTAGGGCTTTGGAACAATATGTTGACAGAGAACAGTGTGAGTGTCGTTACATTTACACTTCAAAGAAGTGCAAATTAGTTGCATATGTTTGTAATAATATGAGACGGGTTTATGTACGTGACGATGAGGACATATGTCCGTGTGAATCCAGAGAGATTTTAGAAACAAAGAACCGACTGTAGAACTGTCAGAAAGATGTCTGAGTGGCATTAAAGGCCAGTACAATCTCAGAAATAAGGGTTCCCAAAGGGTTCTTCCCGGAGGGCTGAGAATCTACACAGAGCCATTAACTTCTGATGAACTTTTTTTTTTAAAGATAGGTTTGTCAAAGGTTCTTTTTAAGGTTTTGGGTTACATTCATAACCCTTTTCACCCAAAGAACCATTTATGGAAGAAAGGGTTCATCAGAGATTGTTGAAGTCCTCAAAGAACTTTTGTCAAGGGTTCTTTGTACCAAAAAAGCCCCTGTTTGGGTTCAAGATACAACAATTGGAATCTAAAAAGGTTCTATGTAGACCCACTGACTGTGTTCAGTAAAAAACCCTTGAATACAAAGGGTTCTCAGTAGAACCCCCCTGGGTGTGTTCTGGATAAAACCCTTAGAATATAAAAGGCTCTTGGTAGAACCCCTGCATATGTTCTAGATAAAAACCTTTAAATATAAAAAGGTTCTCAACAGAACCCACTTTGTTTGGTGTAAGTAAAACCCGTAGAATATACAAGGGTTCATGGTCATATCCCCTGTGTGGGTTCCTGTTAGCACCATGAAAATTTGTTTGGGGTTTGGGATAGAACGCACAGAGGTTCTGGGTTTAACTGTTACACCATAGAAGGGTTCTCTGTAGATCCTCTCATGGGGGGTTCTGGTTGAAACCTCTCACAGATCATTCCATTTTTAACCTTCTTTGTTTGGTTCTAGATTGAAAACTCTGAAAGAGTTCATAAAAGATTTGACCAGGAACCAGAAAGGGTTCTCTCTATGGAAACAAGCCACAGAACCCTTTATGGTTCTAGTTCTGCCTTTTATTTCTCAGAGTGCAGGCCTCGTGCTGCAGTGAGTCGGGTTTAAAGGGCTTTGGGTTCAATCCTCCCGCTGACTTCAGACTCTCAGTTTTATTTTCTGAGCTAATGAACAAGGTGACGCCTGAAAGGTTCCCTGACAGAATCAAAAGAACTCGATGTTGTGGCGGCTCAGTTTGTGCCAGCGACCGTCGTGTCTGGTTTGATCCCTTTCTGTTCCCAGTACAGAGGAGGGAACTCTTCCCGCTGCAGTGGATCTGTGTTCTAAAAGCTTTGGGAGTCTGTTGGATTGTTGGGATTTATGATAAAACAAGAAAAGGCAGGAAAGTAGCGCGAGATAACAGAGAACACCTACTGAGAACCCGCTCTAATCTGCTCCTCACTGAGACGAGATTCCTCACAAACAGTCAGTCAGCTGTCGTGGCGTGTTCCGAGGTTGATAAGGCAAGAGGCAGGTCTTTATTGGAACAAGATGACACACGTGATAAGATCGCAGAACGTGTTTGTGTGTGTGTGTCTTTGATAAGTTCGACTGTGTCACCTTCAGTAAAGCCGACAGGAACAGAGATAGAACGCCCCCCCGCCCAGCCTGATCCCGGTTCAGCAGCATGATACACCCCAAACAAACGGTCTCAGTAATAACAAGCCTTCTGTCAGGAGAAACATGGGAACACACTTAGGTACTGACGAGAACACTCTTCTGGTTAATGGTAGAACCTTTTATAAAGGTTCCATTTTGAAATCCATTCAGAGATTTCTACCTAAAACCCAAGATGATTGGATCAAACTGGAACTGGAATCACTGGAACATTTCAACTACAACCCCCCTATGAGAGGTTCTACAAAAGAACCCTTCTATGGTGTAATTGTTCCACCCAGAAACCTCTACGGCGGTTCTATTAAGAATATTTCCACCTTCTAAGGGTGCTAACAAGTACCCATCATGAGGGCTCTAAAGAGAAACCTTTTATATTCCAAGGGTTTTAATAAGAACAGACCTAAAGGGTTCTCCCAAGACCCCTCTTATATACAAAGGGTTTATCTAGAACCCACCAAGGAGGTTGTACCAAGAACATTTCTATAATCCAATGGTTTTATCTAGAACACAGCTGGAGGGTTCTATTGAGAGCCTTTTTATTTTCTAAGGGCTTTATGTAGGACCTACCAAGGGAGGTCTACTGAGAACCTTTTTATATTCCTAGGGTTTTACCTCAAGCGCACTCAGGGGGTTCTACAAAGAACCTGTTTACATTCAAAGGAGAAAGAACCCTTTTATATTCCAAGGATTTAACCTTGAATGTACCAAGGGGTTCTAAGCAGAACCTTTTATATTCCAAAGGTTTTATCAAGAACACAATCAGGAGATTCTAACAAGAACCTTTTCATAATCCAAGAGGGTTATATGGTTCTACCGAGAACCCTTCTGTATTATGATACAAAGAATCCTTGACGAGAGAGTTCCTCAAGGATTTCAACAATCCTTCAAGAACTCTTTCTTCCAAAAAGAGGTTCTTTGGATGAAAAGGGTTCTTGATGGAACCAATAAAGAACCCCTGACAAACCCTTTCCTCAAAGAACGGGTTCCTCAAAACGTCAGGCCTTCGGTGTGAACCGTTCTTTCTCAGAGTGTGTGAGTGAAAAGGTGGCATTAACAGATCAGCTGTGAGGTGTCTCGGTGGAACATTTCTGACGTTCTGGACGCGGTTTCAGCTCACAGGCTTTTAACGAGGCCTGTTTTCACACATCTGAGGATGAACCTCGACCTCCGTTCTCCACGTTCTCCTCAACAGCCTGCTGTGACTTTTTAATTCCGCCTTTTTTCTGCAGGCAGCAGGGTTCCTCTGGGCTTTAAAAAGGTTTCTGTCTGTTATTTACATCTATTACAGGCCCCATCAGTAAATGTCAGTGATAAAGTTCTTGGTATTTATTTCATCACAATAGTTTGAGCAGTTTTAACTCTTTGAATACCACAGAAACTAAACTAATATTCCACTGTGGTTCTTCGATCAGCGTCCGTGTGACTAAACAGAACATCAGCCTTTTTAACTCCCTGATTATCTCATTGCCACCAACTTCTAACACAACCAGTCGCTGTGCAACAAAAGCTTCAGAACACTCTGGATTTATCAAACGTCTTTCAAGCTTTAAGGTTGTAAAAAGTCCTTTTTACAAATAGACGCCGCCTCGTGTCACAAAAAAAATCACGTTCTGTGCATGAGGAAGAAAAGTCAACGGTTCAAACAGACTGAGAACTGAAAGGGCAAAAAGAAACACTGAAGCCTCTGAGCTTCAGTTAATTAAGAATATAAGAAATCATCAGTCACTGATGAAAGAAACTGGAAGCTTATCTTCAAGTTTATTTAAGCTCAGTTTTAACAAGTCCGGCTTTGGCTGATTTATTAAGGTTGAGACTCCCGTCGCTCCACAAATATCCAGAATGGTGAATAGTCTGTTACATGTCATATTTTATCTAATATTATATAAAATTCACAATTAATCGTGTTAGTGACGTGCACATTTTAATGAGTTGATAACTTATTTTAAGAAGTTTGTCAAAATTAAAACTAAGAAAACTGTCTTAACTCAGTAATATTTTGATTTTGAACAAACAACAGAACAGAGAGAACAGAAAGAATTAAATTAGAGCAACTCGGATACGTTGTTAAAAGGATTTGAATTTGTCCGGACAAGAGACAGGAGGGTGAAAGACAGGAGTTTGCTTTGAAAAAATAAACTATTTATAATTTATTTATATTTTATTTTGGGTACAGATGATGGTATAAAACTTGTTGCACATAAGTTGATTAAAGGTTTTAAAGTAACAGTTTGACTATAAAATTGGGATTGTCATGTGTGACTGAAATAAGTTCCTAATACTCAAATAAATTAAGGTAACAAGTTGCACGGACGTTTACTTAATTACAGCTGCGTTGGAGTTACTTAAAAATATCCAAGCAAATTGTTACCTTAATTTTTATAAGCTGAGCCAGTGTGTTCTTTTTTTAGAGTAAACAGTCTAATATAATCTAAATTACAACATCTGGTTGGAGTGTGTTTTGTTTTTTTTGCAGAGGAAATATGGGACGTTACTGAAGAAAATGTTTTCCCAAGTTGTTGTTTTTTTTGGGGTTTTTTTTTTATGCAGCTGAGGAACTGAACTTATAATGTAGTGTGGCGTAATGTTCAGCACACTGCATATATGGACTCCTGACACACACAAAGTATTCTCTCTGTGTTCTGTTGCTGGATCAGCAGTGTTTTATATAGAATCTGGTTCTCAGTGTGTTCCAGGTCACTGACAGTTTCTGCAGCAAAATCAGGACATTGTGTAGTGTGTGTGTGTGTGTGTGTGTGTGTGTGTGTGTGTGTGTGTGTGTGTGTGTGTGTGTGTGTGTGTGTGTGCTCAGGAGATTCATACATATTTCCACGACTGTACTGAGAACAAAAACTGTATTTAACCCACTTTCACCTCACATCATATGACATGATTTTCACAGTGACTGTCAGTTTATTTCTTCCACTTTTGTGGATAAAAAAGTGATTTACTGCTGTAGAATCAAGTCTTAACTGACTGAGTTCATCCCAGTTTTGTTGCTCTGATGTTTCTAAGACATTAACATTAACCAGTGTGCGCCATCAGAGAGCCACTTAGCAGCTACACACACCCGAATGATAAATAATGCAGCACACGCTGTCATTAACACCGTGTTATCTGCTCTACTGTATGCTTTAGTGGTTAAAGTCAAACAAGATGAATTCACGCCTGTTCTGTTTCAAAATTAAAACCTCCGGAGTAAAAAAAAAAAAAAAAAACTGATTATCAATATTATTAAAGCAAAGATTTTTTGTCCCCTCAAATGACTTCTTGCTTTCTGTCTGATTCATGTTTCGCTCCTTTGTGCGACAGCCAGCGCTGCTCCAGCGTGGATCAATTTATTGAATTCTACTTTGAACTCGTCCCTAAGTAAACTGAGAGGGAACCGAAAAAACATTATTCCCGGAAACTTATGGCTCCTCATTAACCGCAAGAGCAGGCTGTCACACTGCGTGAAAAAATTAAATTAAACATCCCCGAAACCGTCTTCCTCTGGGAGGCGTTCAGTTTTTTTTTTAAGGGGTGAATTTGGAGGTTTTAGGAAAAAGGGAGTCAGGGAAGTTTATATTATACAACTAAAACTGTGCACTATATTATTTTATTAGTTTATTATTAGTTTGTATTTGCAACCATGATGCCAAAAAAGTTAGGAAAAACAGAAACAGAATTCAATGATTTGCAAATACTTTTCCACTCATGTTCAACTGAATACAGAAGAAAGACAAGAAATTTAATGTTCAAACTGATTGAGCTTATTGTTTTTTGTAAATATACACTCATTCTGAATTTCCAAAAACAATGTGACAGAGTCATGTTCACTGCTGTGTCCGGCCTGAGGACACTAATGTCTTATTCTAAAGGCTCAGTCGCTCACAAACACGGATGAGGTGAGGTTCAAACTGCAAACAGACCAACAGTTTAAAAAAAACAATAAACTTAATTAGCTTGACCATTAAATATATTGTCTTTGTACTGAATTCAATTAATTACAGTTTGCAAAGTAATTGCAAATCATTGCATTCTGTTTTTATTTACCCTTCACACAGCGTCCAAACTTTTCCTCATATCTGTGTTGTGT
The DNA here is from genome assembly GCF_056507025.1 of Lutjanus erythropterus. Taxonomy (NCBI): domain Eukaryota; kingdom Metazoa; phylum Chordata; class Actinopteri; order Lutjaniformes; family Lutjanidae; genus Lutjanus; species Lutjanus erythropterus. The sequence goes on along the minus strand of NC_139338.1, from coordinate 27,624,539 downwards.
AATTTGACTAATTTTAGGCCGACAATAATTGTATTCCTCACAGTGCAGAACGGGTTTGAACTGCATTTTAACAGCTGAATAAATAAAAGATGAGAGCAAAAACTGAAAATTAGACACTTTAGTTTTGTGTCTGATGGTTGAGGTGATGTTCACTTCTGACCTCAGTATTTCAAAAATCCCTGTGACCAAAAATCTATCCTTTTTAAGCATCGACCCTGCACACTTAAATAGTGGCGGTGACGACGGCGACTGCGCTCAGCTTGAATTCGGGTCATTTACAGTGGATTCTCAAATTGCCAAGGTTTTACAGCAGAAAGCAAGTAGCAAAACTTCCTCTCTAACTACCCCTGCAGCCAAATCCACTTATTTGCTGCCCATCTGCATGCTCAGTGTGCTCCAAACAGCCAGGGTTTAGCCAAAATATGGCTTTACACACACACACACACACACACACACACACACACACACACACACACACACACACACACACACACACACACACACAGCCTCTGTCTGAATCCTGGTGACAAATCATTTTAAAGCCAAAACCCAGCGGTCCCTGCTGTCCTCAGATATATAAACCTTTTGTATGTACAGCTGGACCTGCAGGGCGACATGAACTTACGTTGAGTCCTTTCTGGAACAGCGGCTGTCCCATCACGTTCGCCAGCATCCGGATTAACGCCGCCCCCTACAGACGGCACAGAGACACACGCTCTCAAACATGATAACAAGTAAAAACATGCCCTCAATTGTTAACGGGACACAAATAATTTATATATATAAATAATTTCATCGGAGCTGCAGTGATCAGTGGATGCCGCCCACTTTAGCATGAGACTGGCCCTTCAAAATGAAATTTGCCGTGATGATGGTAACGAGCTCTGCCCTGCGGCGGGCATCACATGACCATGGCATTGCGGTGTGGTTACAATCACAGCCCAAGCTAAAGTTATGTTTCTGACACAGGCAACAACAACAACGACAATACAGGAAGTAGAAAGCTATGCAGCTAATGTATGTATAGTGACATCAACGTTAGCTGATGTCACTTGGTCTTGACTTGGTCTCAACCCCTCAAAGTTTTGTGCTGTGTCTCAATTTGCGTACATCTCTACTTACACTTCCTGTACATTGACATTTACGGCAAAACGAAGTGCACTGTGAGTCCCCGGCTGTTGGACAAAGCTTTGGTCTTGTCTCGGTCATGATAGACTCTGGTTCTGGTCATGACTTGGTCTCGGTTTACATGTTCTTGACTACAACACCGGTCCATGGTTAAAATGTGTCTCACAATTTAGCCAAATGCTTTAGCAAGTTGTTGGCTAGTTAGCATATTAACTCACAACTCACAGCAGCTCATCAACTTAAGACTATTTCAGTATATTTCATCAGGATTCATTGATTCATGAGGACTAATAAATTCCTCAGACACTTACTTTTTTGTAGGCGATCCAGTCGAAGACTCTGTCGATGTCCGTCGCCTGCTCCACTTCCTGTGAGATTGGGTGGGAGGAGCTTAGGCCATCCAACAGCATCACCTCATGAAGGACATCAGTCAGGAAGCGCTGCTTCTCCTGAAAACACACAGACAGTTGTCTTCGTCACTTATGTGGACATGGCAGTGACTGTCTTTCTCTGGAGGCTGAGCAGAACCCTTAAGACATTTAAAGAGTTTGACTTTGAAAAACTGGGATGGACATGTTTTATTTTTTTTAAATTATTTTCTGACACTTCATGGACAGTGCAGCTCGAGATTATTTCTGTCATATCCTGCCAATAAATCCCCATAAATAAAATGTAACTGTCCCTACAATGTGATGGATAATTGGCAGTGACTTTTGGATTTGATTTTGTTTTTCTTCCAGCACAGCCCACATATAAACACCTCTTAATTCTGAAAAATAAGGAGGACACATATTTGTCGTCTTATGGAAGGTGAGTCCTCGCTGGTGTTGGTGTGCGACTCCTCACAGTGTAACTTGTGATTTTTGGAATCCGGGCTCTGCGTTGGTTTTCTTCCAGCACAGCTTTGGGCAGATAAATAATTAAAGTTCGGAAAACAAAGTCGGTCAACAAATTGTCATTTAGTGGAACAGTTGGTACAGTAAACAAATGTTTAGTTGCGTAATTAGCCTGGTTTATCTTTGTTTATTCTGATCTTCGCTGTTCATTTCCAGCACTAATAATTTCTTTTCTTAATTCCTTTCATCCTTCCCTCCTCTTGTTTTCACTCTTCATTGATCTTTGCTCATCTTCATTCATTCGTTGATCTTGTCCCAGTTGCATCTCTAACCCCACAAACGCAGCACGCCGCCGCAACATTACACTTAAAACATTACGTTGCAACAACTTTAGTGCAACATCAAACTTAAAATGTTAGATTGCAGCACCATTACTGCAAAATTATACCAACAACGTTGACAATAATGTCCCTGCGACATGTTACTTTGTCATGATGTTATTGCAATATTACCTGCAGCATCACACTTAGAAAGCTATGTTGAACTGTCTTAGTCAGGATGTTGCATGTGACATCACAGCTGTATAAAGTCACGTCATAACATCTCCAAAAAGTGACGGAAATATCAGAGCAACATAGCGATGATATTTAAAATAACGCTCTGGGAACAACACTCTGCAATATGACGTTACAGCGATGTTCCTGCAACAACTTTGACTTAGTAAGGTCGTTTCCTCAGTTCCTTCATGTGCTTGTTTCCTCTCCTTATTTTACTTCATGATTTTCCTTCCCTGTTCCCTCCCTCCAGGGGCGTGGCTAGAGGGGTGGCCAGAATCTGGTTGGCCACCACAGTGGCCACCCCTAAAGCAGAACCTACGTCAAGTCCATCAACCCATACAGTCATACAGGGGACAAATGCTGATCTACTGATTCAGTGTCAGTTTGCCATTTCCAGCTACTGCAGTAAAGCTAAACTGAGTCCATAAGAACTGATTTCTGGTCAGCATAGTTTTGACCAATGAGAGCTGTGGAGCGGCGCAAAGTTTTTCACTGACAGTAGTTTGATGCTAAACGGCACCGGTCGTTGAGACGGATTAAACTACGGACTCCTGTTGACTGAGCGGCGTGTTAATGTGCGGTGAAGTTGACTTTTCTTCTGAATGTGTCAAAACTTTAACTAGTACAGTACAGCAGTTATACTGTGTGTACACAGACCAAACCTTAACTACACCGTACTGTTACTAGCTTGCTACGGCTAGGGTAACTCTAGCGGCAAACTCTTTTTTCTGAATTGAAGATTGACAATAAACACAAGACAAACAGTGTTAGCACGTTAGCTTGCTTAGCAAATAATATGGGACTCTTTTAACAATATAAAATTAAAAACACAGACAATAAACTTGAAGTTTTTGGACCCAGATAAATGCAGTAAACACACCTTGTTGCCGCTGTGGACTGGAACTAAACTCCTGTTTATGTTTATGACGTTGTTGTCGCTCGCGCTCCTTTCATCTCTACAACACTGTTTACAGTTTTTTAACTCTCGCGTCGCTACGTGTGTTCAGTGACCTTTCAAAATAAAACTTCCTTTTTCACCGGAAATGGCAACGTAAGAACATAACAAATACACTTCAAAATAAAACTCTTAACTCTTTTAACCACAGTGAATTGGGGTCATTTACACCCGTGGTTTGCAGAATTTCCGCAGAGAAATTATATAATAATAATAATAATAATAATAATAATAATAATTATTATTATTATTATTATTATTATTATTATTATTATGATATTAAAATAGACATGATAAAATAATCGCAGCTTCCCACAGACTGTGACGGGCGGCAGTATTGAATAGAATGGTAGTTGGTAGATGGTAGATTGTAATATCAGCTTTAGTTTTTGTGGTAGTGAGCACAGCACCGTTCATTAATTACAGTGAAATTTAATTATGATTCAACTTTGCGTTGGTTAAAGCAGTGCCATTCATTAAGGTTTGTTATGTCATGGCCACCTCACACTAGATCTGGTCCACCTTGGCCACCCCAGTAAAAATGTCCTGGACACGCCACTGCCTCCTTCATTCATCTTGTCGTCTCTCTGTCAGCTGTTTCTTCTGATTTGTTGTCTGTTCTTTTTGTCTGCTCATCCTTTCTTCCACTTCACTCAGTCCTCTGTGTTTGTGTCCATCTTTCCTCTCTTTGTTTCCTTTCTTCACTCCTTCCTCTGTTTCCTCTCCTCCCTTGTCCTCCTCTGCTCTCCTCGTTCCATGTTTTTAATAGACATCTGCAAACATGTTGAGCTTTAACAAGCTCTTTCTAAATTACTCCTGGGATGAGGCTAAATCCGGAGAAGTGCGGCTCTGTCTAATTCATGGATTACAGTGTTTACTATGGAGATTTGGTTTTAATGAACCTCCATCTTGTTAAGCAATAGAATTGTTGGCTTATTAAGTTTCAGTCGTTAATGAACAGAATGAAAAGGAACTTTTTTCCCATTAACAGTATCTTCTGGGATCTGGCTAATTCCTGGTCCAATGCGGCTGTGTGTAATTCATGGATTAAACTTGTTTATTAAGTAGATTTGGTTTTAATGAATCTACATCTAGTCAAACAAAAAGTTTCTGGAGATAATACATTTTTAATGGACACTGAAACAATTTAGCTTTTACGGGGCCTGCTGGGACCAGACTACTTCTTGGCAGGTGTGGCTGCTGATCTGAAAGACACTTTCATCTTGTTAAACAATATAATTAAAGTTTTAGTCTGAACTTAAGAGACAAACAGAAAATCTAATAATGTGATTCAGAGTTATGTTTCCTTTAGTCCCTGAAGCTAAATGCTAATGTGCCTCTGTGATATCTGATGTGAGAGTAATGACAGGAGGTCTAACAATAAGAAAATCATCTGACATCTATGCCTTTATCTGTGCATAATTTCTCACATTCTTTCACCTATAAATGCAGCCTGTCCTCTCAGTCTTCATGTTCAATAAGAACAATGTCCCTGTATTGTTTGTTAACTGACTGTGTGTAAATCTGATGTCAGAGGAAGGAAAAGTTTGCACCCCAGCGCACCACAGAGCGCCGCTCCTTCCTGCTCTTCACAGCAACATGATGGCTTTTACAAGGAAAGAAACAACTTCATGTTTTGCATTTGATGCCGAATTTACAAGAAGGCACAAAAGATTAAGATTTTGCCGGAGCCATTTCACACTCTGTATGCAAATACACACGTTTGCAAAATGCAGTGTTGTTTTTAACCGGCGGCTCAACAGTAGTAGCTAATAGATAAATGAACAAAATGGGGTTTTTTTTACACAAAAAGAAAAATATCTTAAGGCATAATATTTATCAAATTTACATGAAGGTCGTGGACAGTGTTTCATAAAGTTTATAAAGTTTATCCTCGTTCAGAAAGTCTAAAAATAGTGTGATTTTTAAGAGAGTTTGAGGTCACTTGTGTGCTCATAAACTGCTGCAGGTATGACAGATCATGTGAAACTTTAATGTGGCCCCGGACACGGTGCATACACACTGCTAACATGATCATGTTCAGCCAAGATCCTCTGAACGCGGTCTGAGCAATCGGATCTCAAATGCGGCCTGATATCAGGCCTGAAGAGATCCGATTGCTCAGACAAAATTCGAAGGTGGTCTGAGCTGCACATGATCGCATCCTTTACTGAAATGTGTCCTGGACTGCACTGAAGGACCGCCTTGTCAACCGACGTCCTGTAAGTCCACACGAAACAGCTGTCTGATCTTTATTTGCTTCTGTGTAATGACAATGACATGTTTGGGTTTTCTTACCCGCCAAGATCAGCAGCAGATGTTTGTGAACGTCTGTTTCAGCCGATTTCACCACTGAACTAATAACTGCAATATTCCAGACTCCCTTAAAAAAGCTTGAATACGAGTTCAAGAGGTGAAAATGTGACAGCAGTTGGTCATTCAGCTGCCGTAATGAGCCGCCCAAACTTCTGCAAACACCAACCTCCTGAAGAAAAACTCAGTGAATAACAATTCAGTGTGATCTTTGCTCAGTAAATAAATACTGGGGTAATATAATTTTAAACAGAACATCTGAGTTAAAGCTTGCATTTTAAAGCTTTAAAGTATTACTGCAGTTCTTTTAAACTTTGTTTTGGAGGCGATACATCGGTCATACAAACCAGTTTCAGGAGGCGGAGCTCCCTCAGTCAGTCCAGGCGAGTTTGTGTTACACAAATTACAACAGAAAACCTGACAAACGTTTATTTCTCATAAAAGTCTCTGCTGTAACACAGAAAAGTTCTGCTCCAGGCGTTTCTTACCCACACACTGATGCCACTGTTATGCTTCCTCTAATAATAATTTACACCAACACTAATCCATAAAACACTGAATGACATAAATTTAAAACTAAATTATTTGAATATCACTTAAACCAACCCTTTTACATACATTTGTTTACATCGGATCGACATAAAAGTTCGCTTTTCAGTAAAACTTGTTTTCATTGCAAAACTGTTGCAAGAAACTGCATGTAACTTCAAATCTCATGTAAAACACAACTTCTGGTTGACTGACAGACAAAAAGACATGAAAATCATTTTTTAAACACGAGTAAAGATAGAATAGCCAGGATCAAATGTCCTGGAAACTTCCCTAAATTCAAGCAAAATGCAGCAAAATATAAATCTACTGGCTGCGAGAGTCGGACATCAGGACAGTTTAAATTAGTCACGTATCTGTTATCACATTTCAATCGGGACAACATGAACTTACACTTATATTTATATGGAATCTGGAGGTGGGGTGAAAATTTTGCCACTCAGCGCCCACAGACGTTCTGTCTGTGCCAGGTGGAATTTTAGGAAAGTGTGTCTGAAATGATGCAGTGAACATCGAGGATATTTTTCATTTGATGGATCATAAAACAGAAATATTTAGTGTGAAAATCTGTCTGTGTTTTGTTTTTTTTATTTCAGAGTTATTAGGGTGAAATGTGGGGGTAAAATAGAATATATGATGGTTCCATTTTTTTTTTGTTCTTCTACTTGTCCTTGTATTTAGTTGTATCCTCCAGTTTACGCAACAGAACCAAAGTCAAGCAGATTCTTATTCATTTCCAGAAGTTACACCTTAAATTAGTAAATTAAATAAAAAATCTGACCCTGCACAGAAAATAAAAGTTTTATTCTTTGGTTTTCTTGTTTCTTTTGTTTTGTTTTTTTAATGTCTATTTATTTATTTATTCACGTTTTTTTTTTTCATGCTGATAAATTTGATGTTCTTAGTTTCTCTTCTTATTTTGTAGCCATGTAGATATATGGAGGGTTAGATGGGTGGGGGGTATTTTAAACGTGAAAATGTCCTCCGATGTTCATGATGTGACAAAAAAAGATAGTAGACACGCCCCGTCATGCAGTGTTGGTGGTCGGGCTGGAAACTGGGGCGGCTGGCAGCCAGGAAACCTCCGGCTGGGAGCGGTAATTTGGGGCGTCTGGGACTGTAAATGAACTAAATTATGTCTCAGATAAAGAGTTTGTTTTGCAATAAATCCTGTCTTGGCTGACAGGAGAGGGTCTGACTAATTCCTGGATGTTTTCTTTGTTTGTACAGGAGTTGAACTGATCCCTCTGCAAAGATTCGGGCTAACTCCTGGGTAAAGATAGACTACCGCTTTCATCTTCTAGTCAACAGAAACTCACACGTAGAGGTAAACAGCCAGAATCAGGGGACTCCACCACAAATTACACAATTAGTTAATTAGTTAAATGGCACATTTGGATGAAACCAAAATTACTCGGTGAGAAAGAAAGAAAAAATCAGACTAAATGAGACATCAGCTCTAATTAACAGAGACTTTAAGTCACCTGGGGAGCGAGAGAGGGGGTCCATCTGGTCCATATGGTCATTATGAACCAGATGGACCCACATGTGGAGGGACAGCTAATAGGCCAACAGTCAGTGTAAACACACACACACACACACACACACACACACACACACAGATGGAGGGACGGGGATGTGTTCAGGAGCAGCTGCTGAACTTTTTAAAATGTCTGCTCGTCTCCTCCCTCCTTCGCTCCTACTCTCCCTCCTGTTCACCTTCCTCCTCTCCTCTCCTCCTCCTCCTCTTTATTTCAGTGTCATGTAAACACGGCAGGTCTGGATGACAGACGGCTCCTTCGTGCTGAATACTAATCCACCGGCTGGCAGGTGTCACAAATCCAATCGAGTTTAACCTCTTTATTAAACTGAAAGCTGTCACTGCCGCCATACTGATGATTCACACTGAGATACGATACAGACGGTGACACAGTAAATATTTGTCAAACATTCATGAGAACCATTTATCAGGCCTGAGCGATATCGATGTAAAACCTATAGTGAAGTTTCATATTTGTTGATAATTATTGATCATGTAGGTTGTGACTGATGACATGTTGTGAACTCAAAGGAGTGTGAGCGGCTGAGTAAATGTTAGTTTAGATTTTTGACTGATGCAGCACACACAAGATTTGGAGCGACATGTGACGCCATCCCTGCTTATTTCAGTGAGACGATGCCAAGACATATATAAGTTCAGGTACTAGACTGACCTGCCTGCAGTCCAGACGTGTCTCCCACTGAGACTGTGGACTGTTGAGCAGCCGAAGTCGTATATCAAGAAAGAACTTCGGCAGTTAGCGTTCTTTGTGATGTGTCACAGTGGTAAACACGCTCCTGTTCAAACTTTTTTTGGAAGATGCTGCAGGCCTCAAATTCAGAATGAGTGCATATTTATAAAAAATAAGAAACAAGTTTATCATTTTGAACATTAAATATCTTGTCTTTGTACTTTATTCAACTGAACACATTCTATGGGACTGAGGCTTGAGGAGATTCCCTTTAGGAGCTGCGTTGTTGCTTTAAACATGTTTTAATTTGGAGGGGTAAGTGGCAGGAAGCTCAATCAGCTGAGGTTTTATTTTCCTTTCATTTAGAGCCAGGACCGTCAGACCTTTTAAAACGCCGCCTTCACTTTCATTTAATTCATTGATTTATCAACACCCACGGACCACTTCTCCTCTTTGTTGTTTTTCTCTGTCATTTGTAAACGTAAGTTATGAAACAATCAATCCTGCAATAAATAACTTTATTCGCCAAAAAAATCCATCTGGTTTTATGCTGCCTCCTGTTCCCGGGAGAACTCGGTCGTAACAATTAAATAGACCATTATGGGCGATGTTGCAAATCACTGAGCAAAACAAACAATACGTCAACCTCAGTACTTTATGTCTGTGACTTTAAAAACGCCTCGCAAAAATAAAGTTTAAACAGCTGCTCGCTCTGGTTTTCATAAAACAAACAGGAGGAAATAAAGTGGAGGATGAAGCTAAACTTGGTGCTTTGGAGGTTTGTGATATAAAATGAAATATATCAGGATAAAGGACTTTATTTACAAGCAGTTAACCTGCAGGTGGAAACAACTGCCTGCTGGAGGATGAAGATTTTAATACAGTCAATACAGCCTTGTCTCTCATTGGTTAATTTCTGAGAGGAGAAGAGAGCAGAAGATGAATATTGATCCTCCTCTGCTCTCTTTAACATGAATATTTCATATTTTCAATTCAAAGTCTATTTGTTTCACATCAGTTCTCCGTCGGTCGACATTTACCTGTTTTTTTTTTCTCTGCCTTTGAACGAACAGATTTAAAGATGTTTGTGAGTCGAGCAGCGGCGGAACAGTGAGTTCCAAAAGCCTAAAAAGGTTCTTGTTAAAACCCTTAGGGTGAGTTGTACATAAATCCCTTGAAATATAAAAAGGTTCTCAGTAGAACCCCGTGGGTGGCTTCTAAATGAAACCCTTGGAATATTAAAGAGTTCTCGGTAGAACCCCGGGGTGAGTTCTAGCTGAAACCCTTTGAATAGAAAAGGGTTCTCAGTAGAATCACCTAGGTGGGTTCTAGATAATCCCCTGGGTGTTTTCAAGATGAAAACATTGAAATATAAAAAGGTCAGTAGAACCCAGTAGGGTAGGTTCTTTTTAGTGCCCATAGAAAGTAGAAAGGTTCTTGATGGAAGGGGTTCTCCTGGGTGAAACCTTTCACGGGTTCTCAGTGCAGCCCTGTATGTTGGGTTCCTGATAGAAGTAAAAATAACTGAGTAAAAGTTCCAACTGAAGTTTAAGGTGAACGTACTGAAGTTAAGCCCAAGTACCTCAGAACTGTTCTAAAGCTCCGTGCGGGAACAGTTTAATTTCCGGCACTGTTGTTGTGTTTGTGTTGAGGTTCCACCCCGGCAGTCCCTCATTACTGATCTATTGTGTCCTTACAAAACAAATATTACGGCCGCGTCTCACTTTGGAAAAACAAACCGTATTAACATTTGGTAATTCAAATAAAGCTAATTAAAATGTTGGAGCACGTCTGCAGGAAAAAAAATCCCATTTTCATGATTTGTTCTTGTTTTGAACGTCATGTCAACAGAATTAGGGAAATGAAACGGCGCTCCAGACGTGGCCTCTTACTGAAAATACAGGAAAAGCAGGTGATTATTCTGCTGATGTCGTCGGGTAAAGATATACATGAGCTGAATCTTGGAGAGGTTTAATGTCACGTCTCGGGTTGTTTTCACTGCGACTCTGTCTGCTGTGTTCTCAGTATTTATGACATCCTGTATGAGGTCCAGCTGCAGCCTTGACTAAATCAATTATTTTTCTTAAAAGCTCTTTGTGACCATCAGATAAAATAAAAGAACCTATCAGGCTCAATAAAGAGCAGCAGGACTGACTTTCACCTTTGATTTTTTCCCCCGTGGCTCCATGTAGCGTTCATGATTCAATATGACTCAAAGTGATTCTCTTGTTTTCTTTGTAATAAGTCGGTAAAAACATGAATCACACCAAGACGACAATGCATTAGTCTTTTCTGTTTGATGTGAAAGTGACCTTAAAATATTAAATTACAAACTGCCAGCGCACAATGTTCCGTCAAAGGCTCCTTTCAGGTTTGTTCATGGCGTCTTTTTTCACGTTCTCGCATTTGATTTTTTCCTATATTGTGTCCCACATGCTGCTGCCGTGCAGCTGTGAGCGCCACATCTGTCTCTTTAGGTCCGTGTCAAACTGATGTGACCTCGTTTATTTTGAAGGTGTCGTGTGTAACAACTGGCCAGCTGTTTTAGGGTTTTATCTAGAATACACTATCAAGAACCTTTTTATATTCCAAAGGTTTTATCTAGAACACACCCAGGGGGTTCTAATGAGAGCAGTTTTATATTACAAAGGCTTAATCTAAAACAGAGGGTTCTACTGAGAACCTTTTTATTCTAGGGGTCCAAGGACCCCTTCTACAAAGGGTTCTTTGGATGAAAGGGGTTCTTAATGGAATAAAGAACCCTTGAAACCCCTTTCTTGGGGTCTTTGTTAGGACCTCAGCCCCTCAGGAAGAACCCTTCAGGAAGAACCGTTCTTTCTCAAAGCGTACCCGGCTGGCAGGAGGTGATGACACAGTATGACCTGATTAGCTCAGTGATTGATCGATCGGTTGTGATACACAGATGATCCTCTGTGTGGTTCCTCGTTTGTCATATTTTGATTTGTGTTCCATTTCCTCGGCTGTGTTTTGTTCTTCTCCCTGCAGCGCAGCGTGACTCACTGCTGATGGAAAACAGCTTTTTAAATAAAAAACCTGTATTGTAAATAAATTGCTTTATCACGGACAGACCGCTTTATCATCGTTGTGCTTGTTATTGGAGAAACACTTTGTTTCTATTAAAGCGTCCAGCCGTGCAGAACCTCAGTAACGGGGATTTAAAAATGCCATGTCGCTCACAAACAGGCCGTGTGTGCGCGCGGCAGATAAGGTGTTTTGGTGTAACATGTTCTCTATTGGAAGTAAATCACATCGTACTTCGGTGGAGACAAAGCAGGAAGTGTGTGTCTGTGGTGTAATTTAAAGTTCTGCGGCATTCTCTCGCTGAGTTTGTCCGTCCGTCTGGGAGTTTTTGAGCAAATTTGAGGAAGAATTCATTTCTAATTTTATTGTGTTTTGAGCTGACTCACTCCCTGCGTCAATTTGTTTTGCCGACCAGAGCAGGATAAAATAAAACAAGGTTTTCACCTGCTGCGGATTCGGGCTGAATGTGATCTGCTGAACTGCAGGGAAACACTTTTAGAAAAGGAGGAATCAGATATTGATCCGAGCGAGTGGAGCGAGGTGGAAGAGTTCAGGAGGAGACCTCGCAGTCAGGACTTCCTCCTCCTCAAAAGCCGCTTTTAACTTTCTTCCTATGCGCTGTACGTCCAAATGATGGTAAAGCTTACATAAAGTTTTATACAGTGAAGACAAACAAGACGTCTGAGCAGCAGACAGATGTTCTTGTTTCAAACATTCCCACTGGGTGAATTTATCCTCAGAGGTGGAACATTTACTCAAACCAGAACGGATCATTTAACGAGGACTAAATATGAATTAATCCGCCGCTGAAAATAGATCCCAATTACATTATTTATTATTGATAAAGTGATGATTATAGTGAGGAGCTGAGCCTTATTTAAATATGAAACTATACATTTGTGAGCTGATTTTAAAGGTTAAAGGGATAGTTCAGATTTTTTGACGTGGTTGTATGTGGTAAAATTTATATTTCAGATATTTTAACCCCTTTGCCTTTTTCTGCCTTTTTTCTGATATTTGGGAACCTGGGAACCTGCTGCTGGTCTACAACCAATCAGGAGAGGATATGGAGGGTTTGAGATGAAGTCCTTGTCATATAAAAGGATTCTCAGCAGAACCACTTGGGTAGGTTCTAGATGAACATGAAAAGGTTCTCATTAGAACTCCCTGGTGAGTCCTAGATGAAACCCTTGGAAAACAAAGGGGTTCTTGGTAAGACTTCCTAGGTGAGTTCTAGATGAAACCCTTGGAATGTAAAGGGATTCTCAGTAGAACTCTGTGGTGGGTTTTAGATGAAACCCTTGGAACATAAAAAGGTTCTCTGTAGTACCCCTGAGTGGTGAAACTCTTGGCATATAAAGGGGCTTGGGGTAGAACCTCCTGGGTTGGTTCTAGAGGAAATCTGAATAATATCAATGGATTCTGGATAGAATGGCCTGGGTAGGTTCTTGATAGCACCCCCTTAGAAAGGTTCTAGATGAAATCCTTGTAACATTAAAAAGGTTCTCAGTAGGGTGGGTTCCTGTTTGCATCAATGGAAGGTGGAAAGGTCCTGGGTGCAAACATTATGCCATACAAGGGTTCTCTATAGAACCTCTCATGGGGGTTCTGGGTGGAATCTGTCACAGATGGTTTTAGATGTAACTTTTGTATGTAGGGTTTACACAAAACCTCCTGATCAGACTCCACGGGGAAACGTTATGAAGGGCTCTAACAGGAACCAAAAAGGGGACAAGCTGAAGAACCTTATATGGTTCTAGTTAGCACCTTTTCTTCTACAAGTGCAGAAAATGATTGGAACATCCCTTTAAGCAAGTTAGCCCACTCCTTCTTTTGTACAGTCAGCGTTGTGTTTGGTTCTAAAAGGGCTGGTTCCATTAAATCATTTAAGAAAAACTCATTTTTCTGTTTGACAGAACCGACATGTTGGGTTTTATTCTGACACCAGGCCTCAACACAATCGAGCTGAATGGGGTTTTGTTACCAAAGCATTCAGAAAAAGAGTCCCGGTTGTTCTGGATAATCCTCCGACCTCTCCGTCAACACGTTCCACCGGGAATCATTTTCTGCCAAAAGAACAATAAAGACCGTCTACAGAGAGGTCGTCTGCTTCTCATCTCCAAGTTTGATTCAATATCCACAGTTTTGTTTCTTGTTTCTTGTTTTCTGTCTGTGCCGTGTTCAGTGTCTGGAGATTTTTTTTTGTTCCACTCTGAAAAAAAAAAAAAATTGAAATTCATATCTTATCGACTGGAGCCTTGAGCTGGAATTCTGACTCGCCTGAAACCTTCAAAGGGCAAAAAAAAAAAAATCCAATTTCCTGAGTGAACAGTCAGATTTTCAGAACATCTGAGTGCACTTCAACATGCTAAACTGAATGTTTTATTTCCTGTTTGTGTTGAATAAAAGGTCAGATTCATATTATCACATAATAAAATCTGCAGCAGCAGGCAGTTTCACGGCAGCCATGACCGCTCAGTTTGGTCTCATGCCCTTGAAAAAAAATTATGCACAGTGACCTTGGTGCCCCGCCTGCACAGCTTCAGCTGAACTCACAGTTTTTCTCCACCTCGTTTTTCGACATCAGTGATTCTGATTGACATCACGCGGTGCACATAAGCAGTGATTGGTTAGATCTGGAGCCTGGTATGAACCGCGGGAAAACCGCCGGGCTGTGCATGAATGTGGACTGAAGTGTCGACGTGATATAAACTTTCTTTGACCAAAAAGCCTGTGGTTTACACTGCAGACTGGAGTCTCTGTTCCGCGTTATATCCCCTCTTCTCCTGTGTTTAAACGTCGGTTAAATGTGATCAAAAACAAGAAGATCCTGTAAGTCACTATGATGAGAAACCTTTGCAAAATGAGCAAGTGCCTCAAAATAATGAGATACTTCCTTAAAATAATGATGCATTTTCTCAAATATATGACTTACCTCAAAATAATGGGTTAGTATCTCAAAATTATTGTGAGCTTTGATTATTTGGATTTTTAAAAAATCTAAAATCTAAAGCACAATTTCAAAAAAAGTGTTTAAGAAAATCAAAAATCTGATTTAAAGAAATAAAGTTCAAAGTGTGAGGACTAATTCTGAGTTTAAATCCAGTTCTTAGATGAAAGAATGTTCAAGTAATATGAGTTCAAAAAGAAGTGTTTTTCAGCTTTTCTTCTAACAACTCGAGAAAACGTTCTTTACTCACCATGTTCCACTTTGGGAAGAGGAAGTCGGTGCCAACGTACTCGAAGAAATGAGCAAAACCTTCTTTTAACCAGACGTCCTCCCACCAGACCGGAGTCACCAGATCTCCAAACCACTGAAAGACACAAAGAAAAAGTCAACTGATATGTTTTTTTTTTTTAGTAAAACACAACCTAACAACTGAAACAGATTATGTAGCAAGTTAGAACTCTGATTGGAGCACAGAATGAAAGGGGGCGGGACTTAGGAAGGGTCAGTTTTACTCAGTCGTCACGGTGGCACTAGAGGAAAAGTCACAGAGTGTCCAGAGTCATTAGGATCTGTCCTCTGGGTCGAGACATTCCAGTCTGGACCAAAGCAATGGACCGACAGCAGAGAAGGGAAGTAACTAAGTACAATTACACGACCAAAAAACTGCGAAAACAACATAAAAGATGTAACAAGATGAAAGCAACGTAAGACATAAAAAGACAAAAACTATGTAAAAGACGTAACAGGACCCTAAAAAAGGCGTAAACAACCTGAGATGTAACAAGAAAATGATGTAAAAGATGAAAGAGGACAAAAAAAGATGTACGACGGACAAGAAAGGCGTAAAAATGTGCAACAAGACAAAAATGACATAAAAGACAACACGAAAGCGACACAAAAAACACATAAAAAGATGAAAATGACCAAAGTGAGACTCAACTGAGGAGAAGAAGTGAGGTTCAATTGGCTTTTCAAAGAAACAGTCAGTCAAAATGTTTTTCAGAGACTTTTTACTTTTATACTTTGAGTACATGTCAGATATTGCATTTTTCCACTTTTAGTGGAAAAGAAGTTGAATCAGTACTTCTACTTTGACCAGAGTCTTTTTGTCTGTACTTCTACTTGAATAAAGAATGTGGAGACTTTTGCCACCTCTGAAAAACAAACCCTCTCATCCTTTGAGCCAAATCAGGCGCTCTCTTGACTGACTGTCCCCACCTGATGACATCAGCCTATCAGAGGCCAGCAGAGCGTCTGTCCTGAGCCGGTTCATCGGTGACACCAGAGGACAGCTGGCAATATTGCTAAAAAGAGTGACAAAGCGAGCGGTGGGTTTGGCGCTCATTTGCAGGACGTGCCGCCACCTGATTGGACGTCGAGTCTTCTCTCAGCGTGCCTCAGAGCCTCGACAACAGTGAAGTTTAATAAAGGCAGAGCACGTAAAAAATAGACTGTAGACTGAGCCGTGCTGATAGTGAAACGTATGGCCACAAGAGTAATACATTTGGACCCGGGCTGTTTCCTGGCAACACAGCTTGAATGAAAACGGTGCAACGTTTGGGAACAAATGTGTGTCCCTGCCAGCTTTGTTTCTGAGTCTGAATGTTCCCTTTAAACCCTCAGCTGCAGAGCGGATGGCTGACGATCTTAAAAAACAAAGTTTACCTCTAAAATCACTTCAAACCATCATTAAAGCCTCCGTCTGCAGGAAAGTCACACACTGCAGTTCTCACACGTCAGCACAGTGTGTATGTGTGTGTGAGAGAGTGTGTGTTTGTGCACATATCTGGCAGTGTTTCTGCAGTAAATTGTCCTTCAGCTGATCAAAGTCTGTACGGTAAATTAGAGTAACTGAGGCTGTAGTGTTTAAGTCCTATTTGGATCATTTTGCCCTGCAGCTGAAACATGTCAGGTTTAATTATGTAGCCAAAAGATACAAGTCTGTTCATATAAAAGACAGAAAAACCTCCAACCTCAGACCAACAACAACCTTCATACAGTTAAAATCACGTATGAACTCGAGACTATGTCCTGAGAATCAGGTCTGGTCTTGGAACAGAGTCTGAATTTTCCCCTTCAGACATGCAGCAGACAACAGGCCGGTCTTATCCTAAGTCGGGCTTAATTTGGCGTTCTAACCAGTTCATTCCACCAAACACGCCATGTCTGCGCCACGGTTCTGGTCCGTCCTCCACATGGCTGCAAGCTCCACCAGCAGCGTTTCAGAAGCGTTTCAGAAGCAAAGCGTTTTGCCCGTCTGATTATATTTACTCGCTCAGATTTTGTTGATTCAATCCTCTTTCCTTGCTCTTTGTGCTTCTATCATGGATAAACAGGCTACGTGGTCAAAAGTCTTTATGATCATGAGTCTGCAGGGGCCTTTTATTTTGAAAATCAAGCAGATTCAAGCATATACCAACAATGACAAGGGTAAAAAAAAACCTGTGGAGAATTTAGTAGTCAGATTACAGAGGGATGAATGATTTGGAAATGCGGTTAGTAAAACAAAATGACTCCCTGTCAGAGAAAAGTCATTTGCAGGAACGTGTCCTGAACAAGTCACATTATTTGCTGCTTTCTGGAGAATTTGTGTCTTTTATTGTAAGATAGCACATAAAAGAAAAAAAAACCCTCCACACTCTCAATAAAAGATTCATTTAAAAATAGAATTGGAAAAAGAATTTCGTTCAGAAGGTGAATTCTCTGCTGCTGCTGCTCGTTCCTGTGGCACGCTGTGTTTTAATGTGCCAAAGTTAAATGGAGTGGAAGCCATGTTTGTCTGCCAAACGCAGCAAAACCACAACAGCTTATAAAACCACAGCCTTGAAAAGGTCAGTGAGGAAAATGTGGTTCAGTCCTACAGCTGTTTCCCAACAACAGCCTGAAATAATAATAAAAGATTTTGTATCAATAAATTTCTGAAAATTGACACAAATTTTCCTTTTTTTTCCCATGACACTCGGCGAGACTTTCAAACTAATGTTTTATCCACTGTGCATCTAATTACGTGGGCAACAACAATGTCAAGCTATACTTTCAAAATAAAAGTCCTTGGTTAGGTTTGAGAAAAGATTATGATTATGGTTAAAATAACTACTTCCTGAATGTCTTCAAGCAGATTTTTTTCTTTGCATTTTTTATTCCCTGGGGCAACAACAATTTATTTATTTACATATTCAACAGACCCCGTAGTTTTTTAAATGTAGGCCTATACTGAACAGCTGAGATGTCACTTTACAGTAAAAGTATCAAAATATATTTAGTCCTTATTACTTTGAAAGTCATTCTGACTGTCGAGAAAACTATTGACAGTTTGTGTCCGTGTACACCACTCTAGAGATTTGACAAATGGCTGCACTGTGTTTACACTTACTGAGCATTTTATAACTTTTAAATACAAGTGACAAGTTAAAACTACAACTGATGGTTCTAAAAAGCTCCAAAACATCCGACTTTGCACTAAAAATGACCACAGCGATGGAAAAAGCTGAACACAGGTTAAACACAGGTTTAAATGATGTGGTTTTATACGTCAGTTTACTGCATGATGCACAACTGTCCTAAGTAACTTAGGTCTTTCCTATATTTTATCATCCATCCCATATTTCCCTCACTCTCCGTCGTCCAAACATCCCTGAGGCCAGACATGGTCTTATGGTCTGAGGAGGCGAAGAGGATCATCCTGACTGAACTGACGGTCCAGTGGGAGGACAGATATGCAGAGAGGCCTCGGGGCGGGGGAGGAAAGCCAGCGAGCGGCAGGACGTGGTCCAACGATGCAGGGACAAAGGGTGGCAGGCCGGAGGTTGGCCGCGGGGGGTTTCCCGGCGCAGCCTGTGTGGAAGACGCTCACAGCTCTGAGAATGGCAGGAGGGGAGACGAAGACATCTGCGGCGGAAACAGACTTGTTGGCTCTGGAACAGGCGGGAAAAGATGGACAGGGACTGGCCATCGATGCAGATCCGCCAACCGCGAGATGTTGGTGTTCAGGGTCGAAACGTCCAAGTATAAAGAAAGTGACTGAAAGTGTGAGCATCTTTGTGTTTCCTACAGTTCTTTGCCGTGTACTGTGGAGAAAATCGTGGACGGCGTTTCCAGGTGGAAGAAGTGAACTTTCAACCTGCATTCTTTCTGCTGGTCAGCAGGGGGCGACTCGCGTGGCTTCAAAAAGAAGTCAAGTTGTACGTAATCTTCTGGAAAAATGAGCCTCGTTCTCACCAGATTCATGACCTCAGAGTTTTTGTCATTGTCACGTCTCTCTTCAAGAGCCGTCAGCCTGATATTAATGACAAATTTGTGAAGAAGAGAAAAAAAAACACAGTCAGCTGTACTTTTCTAATTTTGGCCAGTGAAAGTGTCTGTTTCAAAAAGCTTTGCATTAAATGTTGCATCTGAAATCATGATAGGATTAGGCATAATCATATGGTAATTCCACTACGGGAGAGAACTGATGTTTTCTGCAATTATGTGGGGAAAAATTGGGTTTATATTTTAATCAGCAATCAGTCAAAATGAGTTGAAAGTGTCGGCATATTGGATTTTATCAAATGTGTAATATTGTGCATTCCTCCTTTGTTTACCACTGCCTTTTATTACATCAAAATTTAAATTGAATTCATTCATGTCTCCCATCATGCTGCGTATTTCCTCTATAATTTGTTATTCAATTTATTCAGTCTTTTAATACCTAAATAAACTTGTGTTGCTCTGCTGCTATCAACCTGCTCTGGAAATTAAAAATGTAAACTAAAAGCGTCTTCCCCTGAATGGACACCCAGTCTGCCTCCTGTGAAGCCTGTTGAAGCAGTGAAGCGGAGGAATGTGTCCAGACATGCATAAAAACTTCCTCCACTTTCTCTCTGGCAGCTCGAGTGTGTGTCTGGGCAGGGATTCAAACCGACCACCCTGTGGGAGCTGGCGGGAGCGTTTGGCTGCTGCCGCTGCCTGGCTCAACAGGCACCGGTTCAACTCCCCAAGGCAGGGCTCCAGTCGCACTCGAGACCGCCGAAGTTTATGGAAAACAAAAACTCTGACGAATTAATTGTACTTGCGCAGCGAGGTGTGTGTGTGTGTGTGTGTGTGTGTGTGTGTGTGTGAGGTCGCCACTTCAGCCGCAAACTCGCAACACAAAAACCAATCTGCAAAGTTCAAGAGCTCAATCTGGGCTCTGTTTGTCTGCAGAACTCTCATTTTCACTTTAAAAGCAAAGATATCTTTCTTTTAGGAAAGTATACCTTTAGTCTGATTTGGAGTGGATGGAATAATTATCTGAAATGTTGAAAATGATTTGTTTTACCACATCAGTGACTGTTTCCCCGTCTTCATTTTGGAGCTGAAACTTCTGGGAAATCTTTCACAGAATTGGACAAACAGAAAACCTCGAGTTTAATGCTTTTGGGGTTTGGACTCAGACTTGAACGACACCTTTTCTCTGATTTACTTTCCTAAAGTAAATCAAGATATTTCTTGTTGGAGGTGCAGAAAAACACGACCCTAACTAGAGTCGCCTGGGGTGAATAAAGATCCTGGTCTTCCAGGAATTCGGACTTAAATCTTCAGTTTTCCCACAAAAATACCTGCAGGATTTTTCACACGTGGAAAAACAACAATCCCACAGTGACATATGTCTTTTTTCTACATTTTATTTATAGTGATTTTAAATAAAACAAACAATCAAGTGCAATATCGTGTCTGCTGGTTGGATCTAGAAGGGAACCCCAAATTTGCAAGACTCTTGCGAGATTTTCTAAAACTCCAAGATTCAAGTTTATTCAAAAAAGACTGGGTGGATTATTGCTAACTTTTTAGGGTTTACAGTGTTGAAATAAGAGAGGCGGAAAATGATGGAGTTTTGGATGTGGGCAAAAATGACGAGCCAAGGCCCCTCAGTGTTCTTGCACCTGCTTCATACAGATGAGAGATCAGGAAAAACAAAATTTGATTTGTTTTCGGGTAATGATTCAAAAACAGGAATGTGTCACTGGACATAATAAGAGTTTTAGACGGCACAAACTTGGATGGTAAGTGTTCAAATGAGGCAAAGTGTCTGTTTGTGTAGTCGTCTTTTATACTGACTGTGCCTTTCTGGCTTCACTCTCTAAAAGCCACGTCTGTAAAAGAAGACATGAAGGCGTGGTTGTGCCAAATTGAAGCACGTATCAATGTATTTTGGAAGATCACAAGATTTTCTGTTTTGGTTCCAGACTGGATGAGATGAAATGGTCCTTTTTAAGAACAGAAGACAGCCTGCGAGATGAAAACAGAAGAGCAGGAGGAGGTCGGGCTTATCTCAATGGTTCGCCAGAGTTTTCATATCCGTAATGCCAACATACCATGACTGTAACATCAGCTGCCTCATAGTAATGTAAATAACACGGCAGTCTCAGGCCTCCCTGCTCCCTCAGCTTCAGACGGTTGATTTCTGAGATTCTACATCCTTCATATCCTCAATTAAAAGGAAAGACAGTAGAAGCAGTTACTTAAAAATAATTTATGGGAGAAAATGGATGAAATTAATAAGAAATACTGCATGTTTACATTCACGTGACAGAGCTCTCTACTGTGTAAGACCCGCCTCTTGTCACTTCCTGTCTGCTTCGAAACAACAGAAAAATTACTAAAAAGCTGCTATGTGCTGCGATGCACTACCAAGTGAGTTAAAGAGTCCAAAACTGAGTTTTCATGCTGCCTAACTGAATTAACAAGTTTTTAAGAAGACAAGTGGACACAGTGTGGCGTCAGCTGGACCCCCTTTTACCTTCAGAACTGCTTTAATTCTTCATGGCACAGATTCAACAAGATGCTGGAAACATTCCTCAGAGATTTTGATCCATATAGAACATCACACAGAACACACACACAGTTGCTGCAGATCTGTCGGCTGCACATCCATGATGTGAATCTCCCGTTCCACCACATCCATAAGGTTCTCTGCTGGACTGAGATCTGGAGACTGTGGAGGCCGTTGGAGTACAGTGAACACATCGCCACGTTCAAGAAACCAGTTTAGATTAAGATTAAGGAAAAACTACCCCAAAAAACTTTCACCTTCCAGAGACGTCTTGCACAAAGTAGAGCAAAGTAACACTGATATTATAATCTGTAAAAATTAGAGCAAGAACATAAAAGATGAATAGACTGGAAATAAATATATGAAGAATATGGATCACGGAGGTCAGAGCCTGGAGCCAGATCTCGATCTCGCTGCATGTGTTCTTCCATCACACGATGATCCGTTCTGTCTGGCTGATGAAGTGGCTTCACTCAGACGCACTTCAGGTTTCTTTCACAAAACAAGAGGCCGGGGTGCATTCAGCAGGTGGAAGCTGACCGTCATCCCATCATTACATCTAAATGTCTGAAAACAGCGCTTTCTTTCCTCAAACCATCGATACAATTCAACAAAACTGCCGCTGCACACAGAACAGCCTGAGGTCAGCACTACAAAGACAGTCATAAACACTCAGGACGGTGAATATACAGATAAAAGTAGAGGATCAAGTGGTTTTGTATTGTGGCCCCGGGAAAAAGAAAAAGACATTAAAAACTACTGATATACATCACCAACATATGGCATCTATTAGTGAGATTCCTCCTTTAAAGGTTCCTGTTTAATTATTAAGTATTCTGATCAAAGAATGGACCTCCACTCTGCAGTAAAATTAGTTTTTAGCTCTTTGATTTTTCTCTCTATCGGACAAACTGCTGCTAAGCTCCTTGTTCATTAAACATGACAGTATACATTTGATTTCCGTTCTCATGCTTTGAAAGGATTTTAGCCTTTATCCTGCTGGCTGCTGATGGGAGAAGTGGGTCAGTAAGTTTTCACTTCTCATAAAATCGGTTTCATGCCGGTCCAGTTTTTTTTTTTTTTTTTTTCTAAGGCTCCTGACAAATAGAAAATAGAATTAATTTTACACTGGAGAGACTTTTCAGTTTCATGGTGACAGGCTCAGTGAAAAGAATTAATCCTCTATAGTCATTATGACCGCTCTAATAATTAAAAATGACGACTTGTGTAGTTTTTACAACACGCTCCTCCTCACTTGTCTTCATTAGCTGCTCTGTCGTCTCTCATTCAGCTTCCAGCCTCATTAAAATGTACAAAAAAAAAAAAAAGTCTCCAGTGGGCCGGCCATTTCTGCTCGGGAAGTTGACTCACGTTGCTATGGTTCTGCTGTTGCCATGGTTACGCACGTGCACGGTGGGTGGGGTTCGTAAACTGCAGGAGGGGCAAAAAGGAAGCGACGCTGAACCCGAAAGACTGCTGAGGCGGAGGATTCGTGGAAGAAAAGTCCGACATCAGGAGGAATGATGATGAGTCAGAAACCAGGGAGAGACGGAGAGGAGGAGGGAGGTCTCCGGGTAAGATTTAGTAAAAGCCAAGAAAATACCACAGACAGATGGATGAATGCTGATCAGAAACAAAACTATAACTTCTGATGCCACCAGCACTTTTCCAGGGGTCACTGCTCCAAACAAAACTGTATATCCGATCAGTGCTGCAGCATAATATTCTATCAGTTTAGAAATACGTCGTTTTTATCACATAAAATAATGTGATCAGGTTCATCTCTTCTATGTTCATTCTATAGTTTTTCTATATCATAGAATATATATTTATACTGTTTATCAAATATGAGGTATGATATGATATGAGGAGTCTTTGTGAATGTTTGTGACTGTTATCATAAGTGTCATCTGGACAGTTGTTATTTTTTTTTATGCTAAGTTGACATTGAGATGTCTTGGTTATGACGGAGTCTTTATGAATGTTTAAAGAAAGTTAATTTGCCGACTAACTGGTTGAGAAAGTGTAAAATCTCTCAGCTGAAGATTCAGATAATTTGTCTCAGGAGTTGGTGGAGCTCCATCTAACAGAACAAAAGCTAAAAGAACAGTCGCAGTTCTTCAGTGAGGCCTTGAATTGTAAAAAGGCAGATGATGGTAACGCTTCAGCAGCTATATCTGGAAAAGCTAAGGGTGAAAAGTTGTATGGTTGTATTTTTTCATCCTTGAGAAGTGCCTGCACACCTTGTTCCCTGGGCGCACACAGCCTCAATAACCTCCACCAATCAGAGGGTAGGGCAATCTGTACATAACCAAGGGAAATATCAGGCTGTGTTTCTGTTTTCTGTTTGTTTTAACCCCCAGTGGTCAGAAACCACTTAATTCAGTTAAAGTGGCAGCTTGTAAATCAGTGTTTGTGGCAGCAGTGTTGCTGGTGCCTTGCTCCAGGGATCCTCTGGGGAGATTATTCTGGTGCGACAACAAACAGTGTTGGGGGAACCACGATACAGTGACACAGCAGTGTAATGGACTACCTCTTTTTTTCATTTTTAGATATTACATTACAGTTCCTGGGACGCTTAAAATAGCGCTAATTTTCAAACTAATTATGCAATGATGCACTGAATTAAAACTACAGGAAGAAAAACAGAATAGACGAATCCTGCTGTTTTCTTTTCTCTGTTTGTTTCAACACCAGCACCTTCATTCTTCCCTTCTTTAACCTCTCAATCTTTGTCTCTCTTTCTTTCTCTCCTTCTGTCTCTCTCTCCCAGAACAAAGCAGAGCTGTGCCTTTGATCATCCTCCTCTTCCTCTCCTCCCTCCTTCTGACCCTCGCTGATAAATATTCATCCCTCTCTCTTCAGCAGAGGGACTGAATCTGATTTTCACTTTCTGTTTGGATGAAGCTCCTCACAGCTCTATGACAGCCAGCATGAAATGAGTCTTGGTTGTCATTTGGCACAAACACTGTTTACATCCACACATCTGTGAAACTATCAAGACTTTCACACTGTCTTCAACCCTGACTGGCTGAATTAGAAATTAACGCCATCAACAACCGCTGGGAAAGAAGTATCAAGCCTTATGTTTAATTAATCTTGGTGTGATTGTCAGGTTGGGGATTTAACAGTGGCCACCAGCCAAATGCGGGTAAGCTGAAGTTGATGGCTTGATTTTGGATAATAGCCTGTACTGCAGACTTATAGACCAACAGGACCTGGAATAAAATCCTCACTGCTTCTGGACCATTGCAAGATGGGATAAGGAACTAGTAACATATAGACCAGTTTGACCCAGGATAAAAAATATGCTGCATCTAGACAACAAAGACCTGTTTGTAGAGTTCTGGACCAGTGCAATGTGAGCTAAAGGCATTGCTTCAGACTGGGCTAGTTGGACTGGGGATAAGGGTCTCCACCCCTAGGAAACTGGACAAGAGCCATCTACCTTACTGCATTTGAACTACTTAGACCTGGGATAATGACCTCACTAAAGAGTCTTACTAACAGCTACAGAGTTCTGGACTAGTTCTGAACCAGTTTAATGTGAGATAAATGCCTTGTGTCAGATGTAAGGCCAAGTGGACCAGTGATCTTCCTGCTAGATCTTCCTGCAGAGCTCTGGACCTTTTGGACTTTGGAGCAAACTTCCTGGGTAGCTGGACCAGGGCAAAGTTCCTTACTGCATTTGGACTAGAGTCAGAGTGTTCTGGACTAGTTGGACCTGGGATAAAGTCTTGCTACATACTGAGTTCTTTGCCAGTTGGATCTGCGTGGGTAAGATCAGGGCTAAGGGCAAGTTAGGATCCACTTAGCTTAGGATCAGGCATAAGTCCTGCTGGAGCAAAGAGCCCCTGCTGGACCAGTTCAACCTGGCCTTGTTGCCACTGAACCAGTTGGGCCTGGAAATGAGACAGAAAGACAGATCTGTGCAGAGAGACAGTTTGGCAGACAGACAGTGCGCTCAGCTCTGTTACTCTGATCGTTCCTCTTTATATTCTTGTTTTCTTGACAGTCTTGCTGCACTCCCATTATTCACTATGTGTGTGTCTGAGTGTGTGTGTGTGTGTGTGTGTGTGTGTGTGTGTGTGTGTGTGTGTGTGTGTGTGTGTGTGTGTGTGTGTGTGTGTGTGTGATGTTTAAATTGCTATATAAAGCCGGCTGGCAAAACCAATCTGTCACAACCATGAAACCTTTGATTTACAACAACAAAAGTACACAGCTCAGTGTGTGTGTGTGTGTGTGTGTGTGTGTGTGTGTGTGTGTGTGTTTCAGTGTGCTTCGATGCGTCCTGTCAATTAAATAGAAACAAAAGCAAAGCGAATCCAAGCAAAACGGTTCAGCCTGAAGAGAGACAGACCAGAACATGGAGACAGACAGGCAGGCAGGAAGAGGTTCAGGGGGTCTCAGGTTAAATCTTCACGATACGCAACACTGAATGCTAAATACAGTCCTGAACTACTTATGATACCACCAGTGAGCCACAACCTTACCCTACAACAACTATACGCTACATAATCATATAAACAACATAAATAAATTATAACTTTTAAATAAAATATGACAAAAGTGCTTTGGATTGAATAATAGTTTTATTATTTAAAGGATGCAGCCAACATTATTCTATATTTGACTTATTGCCAACAGATCTCATAAAGTTTTCAGCAAACTGAAGAAATAGTGTGTTTGTTGGGGACTATTTTCAGCGGCGGAACAACACGCATTTTGTGCTGAAGTTGTATTTATGGCAGCAGGACAATGTATAAATACATTTAGTTAGTTTTAAATTAAAGTCTCCTTTAAATTAGACAACAGAACTATAAGATGATGTAACCATGGTGCGCTCTGATGAAGTGTGTGTCAGCACGTCAGCTGCGCTCCGTTTCTATCACTCTTCTCTGCTTCCGTCACAGTTAGTTTTGTGGTTTGTGATGATTCGGTTTGTAAAGTTTACAGCCTGTCATGATGTTGCACTGCTCTGAGTACAGTTACACAGCTAAATAACAGGAACAGAAACTTGTTTACCAACCATTTGTTTATCTTCTCTCATCACTTAACCACCAGCGCATGTTGTTTCTTTAAATAAGTGCACAAGCTACTTCATAAAACTAAGATATGATTTCATAAATTGTGTGTGAAAGAATAAATTTGGCGTTAAGAAATAGACCTCCCTCCACTCTGTGGCTCTTAGCTCCAAGTCCACTGGTTCCTACTGAAGACAAATCTTTTAACAAAACCTCACAAATATATGGTTTCATTATTAAAAAGGTTTAGTAATTTCCTAAAACAGATCAGGACTGTTGTTGAGGACAATTTCCAGCGGCAGATTAATCTACATTTGGTGCTCCAGGCTGTATTTGGGGCAGCCGGACGTTGAATGTACTACAGCGTGTGTGTTTTCACGGTGATGAAGGAACACTGATGTATTTTTAATACTTTTTGGACAAGAATCGAGCTCCGTGGCTCAGAGGAAGACTCAGGCTTTGATACACACATAATACTTCAGGAGTTCATTTGCAAAAACAGATAAACACCATTCTTCAAATGAATAAACCCACATCAGTTTATTCATGTTCCCCTGAGTGCACAAATAAACCATGATTTAGGAAAATAAATAAAAATTGAGATGCTAATGAATCCTTCACTTGTTAGTAGATAAAATCAGAGTATCTTTTCATTGGATTTGGTTGATAATAAGCAAATTTTAGAACAGGGAAATAAGATGTCTCTGCCCAGTAACACTGTGACACGTTGTCTTTTTATGTTGCCCTTTAGACCTTCTGTTTTATACTTTTATATATACCAGTGCACAAAATGTCCAATATTTGAGGCCACTTACGTATCACCTATCACAAAAATAAACTTGTAGGCAATGAAAAAGGAGGCGTGGGGTTTGAATTAAAGAGTAACAGACCCAGAGAGGATCAACGAAGCAGTCGCCATCTTTCAATCACACTGTCACATCAGCTGGACGCACCAACGCCGACCACCCGATGAGGAGCGGGGTGAGCGAAGACAAGAGCCATGCTACAGTTTGAACTTAAGGCTACACCTGACTAAAATCTGGTCAGGAAAACAAGATGTAAGAAATGGGATTCAGGCTGGTCAGGTCTCATGCTCGTTTAGGGCCCTATCGTACGGCGATCTGGGGGTATCCCGCCCTGTCCCGCCCTGTCCCGCCCTGTATCCCACACAGCGGGATACACCTTATCAGCCGAGCACAAGTGCCTTGATTAATTCATGAGTGTGTTTTAAGTTTTACATGCGATAAACCAATCAGAAAGTTTATGCTCTTAGCTAGGATTCCTGCTAACACTGCTGCTGATGCAGGAAACAGAATCAGAAAGCATTACTGACGTTTGAGGGAAGAATTACGCACAGGTTATTCAACGGGAATATCTGACCAGCTGCCAAGACAGAGCCCTTAATGTGAAGATGTTGACCACATTATCATCATCATCTTGTTGCTGCCGTTGACATTCAACCTGATGCAAATTCAAAAAATGCACTATATAATTATTTCCTGGATGTATATGTGTGTATGTAAAGGATAATGCACAGAGGAAGGGGTTTTAAATCATCTTGACGGGGTTTATTTCACAATAATGACCTGCTCACTATATATTATTCTGCTTATCATGCAGTTACTTATCAAAGAAAATCAATAATTTGATACAAAATATCAATTTTAAAATGATTTTATTGCTCCACCAGAGTCTATAATCAGAACTGTATCCACAGCAACGGTCTGCTATAAAGAAATAACAGACCTTAGGATGCCGTAATGAACCAATCAGAATATATGTGTGTGGTTTCATTTTCCCTTTCTTCTCTTTTTCTTTCTTTTTTTAAAAAATCATATTCTACTCTGGATTTAATTAATTGTCTGTACATAAGAGTTGTGTAGGAAGAATAATTAAATGACCTTGATACCTTGATATTTTTTGTTTCATATATAATAAATGTTATTGTTTGCTTCTGGAACAAATTACGAGACACATTTATATATATACAAGTTCACACTCTCGGATGCAGTATAAGTATGTAGGATCAGCGTGTTTGTGGCTCATTATAGCTGTTTAGGACAGAGTGAGTGTGTTTCTGGATGTGTATTTGTGTGTATATGTGAGTATGTGTGATCACCCACTGTGTAGTGGCTGCAGGAGTGTGTTCAGCCTCACTAATAAGCCTCACACACACACACACACACACTCAGGGTGTTAGATGTTTGTTTATGGTCCGTTAATTAGCCTCGGACATGAGCAGGAGGCAGCTCGACGTGCACACTCACAAACACAGACACACACTCACACACACAGCTAAATATAACTGTATTCCTCTCACACATTATTATTGATTAAACCCTCCTGTCCTTCAGTGCTGAAGCAGCACAGGAGGCTGTAAGGAGACGCTTGTGTCCAGCTCAATAAAGAAAATATTCTCCTCGGAGGTTCAACAGAAGTTTCACAAATGTTACTATAATTGTGTTTTTAAGAAATATCTTTAAATAAATACAGGTATGTGTCTCAGAAACTACTCTAATCCAGCAATGATCAGGGTTAAAGTTATTTTTTTAAAGGTATTTGCAGTGACACCGTGAACTAAAAACTCCGCAGTTTAAACATTTTACACAGATACAGTAAAATGATTTTCATAGTTTATAGTAACATTGAGGATGGCCTTGGTAACGCTACTCAAACATGACTTACTGGAGACGAGAACCTGAGAACTGATGATATTTCATTCATGTTCACGCTGATGTGGTGCATATTTTAAATAACTAGAGCGTGTTGCCTTTCAAATGAGCTCTCATACATGGATTTAAGCTTCACAGTTCCTCTGGTACAAGCTTTTTTTTATTGATTTAGGTATGCAAAATATGAAAAAACAAAAATGTGAAAAATGTGATTTTAAAGGGGTTTGAACCGAACTGTGAAGCTAATGTTAGCAGTTAGTCTGTGAAGCTAACGTTGGTCTGTTGAGGTAATTTTTCGAGGTTGCTCTGTGTAGCACACAGAGCATTGTGCATGGTAATATAACGTCCTTTATTTTAAATGTATTTTAATATTGTAATCATGCTAATAATCCCCATTTTTACCACTACAGTTTACAGTTTTTTAATATATTAATTACATAATCCTCTTACATGTAATCCATTACTCTCCAAACCTGGCCATGAGTAAATTATGACGTTATCACTTTTGGCTATTTGCAAAACTCTTGTGTTTTGTTATGGAACCACTGAATCAATTTCCTAGAAAATTTGTTTCAGACACTTGTGATCCTCAGAGACTGAACCCTACTCAGTTTGGTGATCATGTGACCTGTCCTCTCGCAACAACCAGCAGGTCAAAACATTTTCATGTGTCCATCACTTTGGTTTATGAATAAATACCTGCAAAAAATAATGAAATCCCCATCAGCCTCCGCTGTACTTTGTGTTTGGTCCTAATTAGAATGTGTTAAGATGCTAATGCAATAAACCGGAGGTTTTCAAAGTGGGAGGCTGGTGTCTCCTGGGCGAGGCTCAGTGAATGGGAGTGAAAAATTACTATCAAAAGCAGATCACATCGAATCGCCCAAATGAATGTGATTTCTCTGAAGAGAGAGTTCACAGATTCCCTCTTGGGGAATTTTTACTGTTTTCTCTCAGAGTTAAGAAATAATAAACACCTTTGGACAGATCTTTTTTATGTATTTGAGGTATTTCAATCAGCAACATTTGGCTATCTTGGCTCAACTGTTGTATTTAATAGTTATGCTACAGTCATTGCTGTCAACCATTAAATGAATCCAACCAATCAATTTACTGTTTTGAGTCATTTTTAAGAAAAAAAACATAAAAAAAAAAAAAAAACGCTCCTCAAATGTGAATATTTTCTGGTTTCTTTACTCTTTTAAAGCAGTAAACTAAATATCTTCAGGTTGTGGACAAACCAAGACATTTGAGGACATCATCTGGGGTTTTGGGAATCATTGATTAACTTTTCTGACTTTTTATGGACCACACAACTAATCAATAAATGGAGAAATGACTGGCATATTAATCGATAATGAAAATAATTGTTAGTTGCAGCCCCACATCTAAGCAAGTAAACTAAGTCTCAGACTGCACTAAACTGTAGCCCTGTTCTGCCAACCAAAATCTGTTTTCTGGCACGTCCAGATTGTATTGAGCTTTGAGGTTTTTAGCGTCACTTGCAATGCAAAACACCACAACGTCGAATCCAGAGTGACGGAGGTTTATCTGATCATTGCGGTGTTTGCCAGCGTCTTCTGTCGCTGAGTTTGTCTGATGCAAAGGAGGAGTTCTGCTCTGCGACTTGACAGCGCGATTGTTTGAAAGGTGAGATGATGGATCACAGTTTCTGAGATCCTGAGCAGGAGCATCAACTGACGTGCATCAATTATGTCTACTGCTTTGGGCCTCAACAGTGCAGTCTTACAGATCTGCCTGGTTGTCTTATTTCCTGTTCCTCTGCAGAAACTGAATTTTGTTTTCAAAGAACATACCGTACTAAAGCTCCTCAAGTTTACAGATATTCAATATTTCATTGAAGTTGTCCTGGCAGTTTTATCTTGCATTGAATGTCTGCTCTTGTTTAGGAGAAAAAGAAGCTGACAGAAGGAAAATATAACAGTTCCTAGACTTTTTAAACTTTTCTGGACTTCCCAGATCAACAACATCAGCGCTGACAGGAGGTCTGGAGGTCGAGGGTCAGAGGGCAAAGCAGCCTGAAACAACGGCGGGAAGGAATAATTCTGCGGCTCCAGACTGAACTGATGGAGAAAGAAAGCTGAGCATCAGCGTGAGTCAAATATAAAGTAAAGCGAGAGCGTGAGAGAAGGAGGTGAGGCGAAGAGGAAGAAAAAGAAAGAGTGAGACAGGTAGAGAGAGAGAGAGAGAGAGAGAGAGAGAGGGAACAATGAGATGATTTATGGCTCCTTGTATTCTAATGAACTCTATGCAAACATGGTCTGCAGTAATAAATTATCCACTTTGAACCAAAACACTGCAGAGAAAAATATACAGCCTGACAGCTTCAACACACACATACAATAATGCATGAGAGTGTGTGGTTGTGTGTGCACTCTTGGACTTCTGTCCTTGTGAGGACCAACAGTGCATTTTAAGATACAACATTCACTGCACAAAGCAATGCTCTTTTTGTTATTTTAATATTAAAGCATCTTATTTTCCTAAACTACTTGGAATCATGAGCAGAGTTCATATGTGTCGGGAGTCACGTCTGCTCATTTATCAGTGTAGCAGGTTTATTAAGACGAGCTGACACAGAAAGCGTGAAGCATGAAGGCTGTCGACGCTCGAAGTTTTTGTTACACTGAAGAGAATAGCAAGGTCACACGTCGGGGTAATAAATGTACAGCTAAATGAAAATTATTCATAGTTATCACACATGCTAACTAGAATTATCACCTCAGGGTTTTACACCTCTGGAATCCAAGTCTGTTCAGACTCGTGTAACATATATAGTGAAAACTTTAAAGGAATTTAATTAAGTGTGCTATATTGGCATGTAAGATTCTAGTGAAAGTGCGGCTCTCACTAGTTACTGTTGCCGTGTGTGTCGAGTCGCCACTGTCCAGACTCATGAAACGCAGAGTATCACTCTTCATAGAGCCTCCTGTACACCTTCAACATGGAGAGAAAGACGAAGCTTGATAAGCCTGCGGCACCCTAGTTACGGCTGCTAAGCTATGATTGGATAGTTACTGTTTGTTGCTTAGCAAAGGGTCAGTTCTAATCAGTAAATCTTTGAGTCCGAATTTGAAGACATTTCTTCAAGGCATTCTTCAGATATCGTGTTGACAAGAATGAGACGAGGGACAAACCTTCCAATTTGTCACATTTTCACGTTCTTTGTTAAAAGTGGGTCAAAGTATGATTGTTGTAGCATTAAAAAAAAAGCCCTTCTAAAAACGTATTCCAGCGCTCTAACCTACATCACTGATCTTTTCCTGAGTGTGACTTTCCATTTGAAAAACCCAGAAGAGAAAGCAGACGGAGTCCCCCTTTAACTGTGAAGGAAAACTCGCTTTACTTCTTCAACCAATAGGAGCCGTAGACAGTAACAACAGAAATCAGCAGCCCTCCAGCTACGAAGATCACTTCAGAAAGCTAAAGAAAGAAACTACGTCAGCTGTACTAATAATAGAAGGGTTCAGACAGACATTGTTTCCAGCTGGCTGCAAAACAGATGACTGACAGTTCTATCTACCTCTTACATGTCAGCAGGACTCCTCTTACACCTAATTGGTAGAAAACACCACTTGCTGGGCTGTCAGTCATCTTTGCTTCTGACTTTCAAAGTGCAAAAAGCAAGGAGGCTGCTACGGAAGTCTCTGGTTCCTCCCAAACTATCTGTTCGTGGTGATTCTCAGTCATCCAGGTGATACAATATCAATACACCGATGACCTCAAAGAATCGTCCAAAGAGTTCAGAAAGTCTGGGACTGCCCACCAGTCAAAGAAACTGAAGAAGCCTCTTGGATTCTTCCCCTAAGACCCGATAACGGCCATCAAACTCCCTTCAAGAACTCTTGGGATCCTCTCATAAACTCCTCAAACACCACTGGAACTTCCACAGAACTCTTAGAACCCATTCAAGGACCTCTGAAGACCTTGTATCTGACTTGAGAACTTTTGAAACCTATTTATGGATTCCTAGACTTGCTTGAAAGAAGAAAACTATTTCAAGAACTGCTGTAACTGCATCACATAGTGAGTTTCTCAAAAGGACCGTTGGGACATCCTCAGTGATCGCTGAAGAACTTTTCACCAAAATCAAACCAACAGACTATTGAGGCTGTTTTATTTAAAAATCTATAAAACCTTATGACAGTAAGTGTAACACAGGGCTAGCAGTTTTAATAAACTCGTGAAAAACCTTCCAAAACCCAATGAACGTAAAAAAAAAAACCTGATCTAAGAAGGACTGTCAGAACTGGTCAAAAATAGACCCAAGGATAACGAAATCTGATCCGAAAAGTAGTTTTGCCGAACAAACCCAACCAGAGAGAGCAAACCGAAACTCACAGCAGCATGATGATCGGACATTTAAAAATCAGGTGGCTTGAAATGTGGAGCCATAGCCACGTCTCCGCCCAACCTATCCAGAACTTTTTAATCCCAGTAACCACTTTCAAGGAACTAAAAGGTTCCTTCAGCCAATTGTTGTCTGCATTTCAAACGCTGCCTAAAGACCCACAAACATTAGCCAAATTATCTTCTATGACTTTGGTTAATAAAGTTCCTCTACTACCGGAAAGTATATCTCACCCGAGTCCCTTGAGGAAACTTTTTGCTCTTGGAACATCCAACCAGAGCTGTTCTTGTGATCCCATTATAACGAAATAATTAAGATCTTAAAGGCCACAAGACAAATAATAATGATGGACAAGTCTCCGAGGCAGCTGCATGCTCTGTCTTGTGGTAAGTCTCACCATTTCACTATGATTCACTGATCACCAGTTGAATATTTCATCATGCTTACGTGTTAAAGTGTTAAATGATTCACTCTGGTTCACTTCATCACGGTACTTTATTAACTGTATGCAGAACTAAAGGTTAGTGTCAGCTGATGTCAAAGACGTCTGTGTTGTTCTGATGGTCTGGTCGTCCAAAGACATGCAACTGTCACTGTAAGGTCACGGGGTCAAATCCCCAAATGGACAATGTGGTGGATTGCTTGTATAATGACACTCAAGGAAATGATGCAACATCAAGGTTTAGCAATTGTAGAGCCAAATCATTTCATAATTTTAATCTTTCAAGTCATCAGCGTCTGGTCTTCTGATCTGAAAATGTCTTTTTTGCAACCTACTTGGACCCCGTTAAAACCTGCCTGCAGGTCTGGTTGATTCTAAATTTGCAGGTAAATATCTGACAGAGCAGACAGAATTCTCAGCGGACGTTTTCCAGACTGAAATCTCTCGAAGGGGTTTCAGGGTTCAGGTTAGACTGGGATTTGGTAATGGTTTTATATGTAGCTGTGGTCTTAACATGATTGAGGCTAATATGTAAGCAGGGGATGCTGTACGTCCATCGAGAATCCTCACAAGGGTAGAGATACGTGTGTGTGTGTGTGTGTGTGTGTGTGTGTGTGTGTGTGTGTGTGTGTGTGTGTGTGCTGCACGACCCCGACTCTGCTGTCAGCCAGCCAGAATACATACTGTGCTATTTTCTCCTGCATATGGTTGAATTAATGAGGGAGAGATCAACAGATGAAGAGAGTAAATCTGTTTTCCTGAATCCCATCCAGTGTTTTTCTTTGTCTGTTTTAATTAACAGACAGCTGATAGGAATAAACTCAGAGCATCTCCTGGCAAACACGGTCATGTGTGTGTGTGTGTGTGTGTGTCAGTGTGTGTCTGTGTCTGTGTGTGTGTGTCAGAACAACTTTAACCATTTGGTGGTTTGCAGTGCAGAGTTGATGAAGACTACTGTGGACACACGCCTGTACGCTCTGCCTGTACACACGACTGCAGACAAACCTGCGCTCCACATGTAACACCAGCACATCCACCTGGACATATACACAACCCCAATTCCAAAAAAGCTGGGACGTTGTGTAAAACACAAATAAAAACAGAAAGCAATAATTTGCAAATCATTTTTGACTCATATTCAATTGAATACAGGACAAAGTGGTTCAAAAAAGTTCAATAAAGTTGGGACAAGAACAACAAAAGACTGAAAGTTGTGTGATGCTCAACTGCACAAATGCTAATTGACTGGGTATTAACCCTTTAATACCCAGTCAATTAGCATTTGTGCAGTCGAGTGGCTCAGTCACTCACAAGCATGGATGGAGTGAGGTTCATCACTTTGTTAAAAACTGTGCAGTACAACAGGATCCTCCAGTCAGAGCTGGTTCATGTAGCCGGGGAAAGTCTGGGGTCTCATGCTGGAACTGTTTCCTCTGTGATCCGACTTTGGATGAGCAGTTGAAGATGGATGGATGGATCCAAAGCTATTACTGAACACACAACCTGCTCATGGCAAGAAGAATCTGATTGGAGTGGACCGTCTCCACAGGATCTGCACATAAAGTCCCACATAAACCAAACAATACAAGCAGCCATTATCAATATTTGTATTGATCAATTTATCCAGTGACATTGAGAAAGGTTTCTCTGCTGGTGATAAATCTCCCCTCGGCTTTACCGAGCTTTAAAGTGCGTTTCAGCTCATTGTTTAGCTGTCAGGCCACAACTTTCCTGTTTTTGTTCGGTCTCATTTTCGGTCACAGCAGGCAGCTGCTTTCAGAGAAGAAGCTGTGAGAAAAAGACTGTCTACACTGTGGTGAACACAGTGGAGCATTTACAGCCGGATATTTCCCTCAGGAGTTGGTGGAGACCAAAAACAAAGCAAAAAGAGAGTGAAAATTGGACTTAAATTCATCAGCTGGACACAAACACGACTCCAAATGAATAATAATGTTGCTCTGTAACTGCTGGATGCCACTTTGTGCTAAAAAGTTTTTTTCCAATTCCCCCCAGGTGGCCCAAGAAATCAGTTTTTACAGGTTTAATATCTTATTCATGGAACAATACTTTTCAATACAGCCACCAAGGCACACATTAGGAGTGAAATTAGCAATTGAGGACAAAAAGTGTTTTTAGAGTTTTAGACTTTCCAGAGAGGAGGTGGAGTGAAGCGACATTACTGCAGCTGAGGCGCGTTGACTCCCTTCACACTGTTAAACATCAGCTGTGCTCATTTCTGATCTACTGTACAACTCCATCTGTGTTTCCTTCAGTTGATAGAGGCAAACAGCCTGTCTGCTCACATTTCAGTCCACATGTTCTCCATCTGTTCACCTGAGAACAACAACAACAACAACAGCAGCAGCAGCAGCAGCAGCAGCAGCATAAACACCACTTCAGTTTCTACCAACAGTCTGATGTTAAAACCACCAGGTGGTTCAGTCTAGAATATAACACCGGAGTAACAGTCTGATTTTGATGTAATTCTCTAAAATGTCAGCCTTCAAGTCCTCAGATCACCTCGTTGTGTCTGATGGATGACGACATAAAAACATAAAGGCAGCAGACGACGCTAATCTAACTATTGATTGATGGCTACAATATATTTTCTAATGCACACACTCACATCTGTATTCCTAAGCATGTGAGGACATCAAGTTACAGTCCCTGAGGCGTCACATTACCTCTACGTGGTCATAACTTTGAGTTTAACTGTAAAATAAATGATGAGGTGTGGCATAAGACTGTAATTACACTGTCATAACATGAAGGAGTCTTTAGGAATATTTATGTCTTATTATGTATTATGTGTGTGTTTTAGCTAGTTAGCAAGCAATATCACTTTAAAAAACTTTAGCTAACTAACAGACAATATATGTTTTTGTTTTTTTTTTAACTTTTTGGCTAGCTAGCAAAGGATTTAATGTGTGTTTTGTATAACATTTTGAAAACTTTTTAGTTCACAAACAGACAATACTTGTTTTACTACCAAACAATGCAGCATTTTATTAACATAGCAAACAATATAAGATTGTTTTTTATTTGTTCTTTTAACTTTTTTAGCCATCTAGCACATAATATAACATTTCTTTTTTTCCCCTTTATTGCTTGCTGGCAAACAATGCAACATTTGCTCAAACAGGGCAGGGGAAAATAATGGTTTCCCTCCTTTTTTACACTTCCAAGAGCACTCAGATTTATTATTATTTTTAAGCAGGCATCTCCATATTGATTAAAATCTTAATTTAGGTTCAAACTTGGATTTACTACATGGAAGTTATTGCAATAGAACTCTGTTTAATTCAAAATCTGGATATATGCATTTTTATTTTATATAATCAGATTTAATTCGACCTAATCTTAGATTAAAGTAATTGTTGTTGGTGCAAACCAGTCTTAAATTTAGACATACCTGTTGTATCACACAGGGTTAACAGTATTATTTGATATTTTACAGACACAAGTCTCAAACATACAATAAATATTATAATTCCAACTGTCGTTCATCAAGAATGATTTGACCTGAGTGAACAGACTGTTGTCCTCACAACATCATGAATACACACTCACTCACACACACACACACACACACACACACACACACACACACTCACTCACACACACACACACACACACACACACACACACACACACACACAGTCCATGTGCAGCTTACCCATTCCTCTAAACAGGTTTTAGAATAAAAGTCTGTTTCTGTTTTCCAGCTAAAGTCCTTACACAACTGAACTGACTGATTACTGGGAGCTTCAAACAACTCTCTCTCTCTCTCTCTTGCTTTCTAAGTGTGTGTGTGTGTGTGTGTGTGTGTGTGTGTGTGTGTGTGTGAGTGTTGTGTGCGAGGGAGACAAATAAATGGCTTCAGGATGAAATGGAGTGCAAAGCGGCAGACAAAAGATTACTTTATCATCTTCCTTTCTTCTCACTCTCCTCTCTAAACTAACAAAGGAGATGAACAAAGATGCACAAACAGACAAAAACAAAAGTGAAAGGGAGTCAAAACCAGACATAAACACAATAATGGCACTTTTATGACACATCCAATATTATTTATGACTTAATATACTGCGGAGCATCACACTCTAAAGCCTAACATTGTTGGTTATACAGTCTACAGCTTTTTTTTTTTTTTTTGCTGCACACCAGCAGACGCCTGGAGGTAACGTTCATCCAGACTCTACAGAGAGAAATGTGAGTGTGAGGCCACATCCTGGAGGAAATTAAATGAAAACGACACATACTTCAGTCTGCCACAGGCACCGCAATATTTACACTGAACCTTTTCATTTCCATCATCAGAATGATCCCATACAGCACCGTGGTTATAGACCGCTTCAGCTGGGTCGGACGGTTAAAGGGCCAGCTCAGCCAAATACAAAAAAAAATTCTCACTTGCTTATATTTGTATCCATCCATGCAGATAGTTTGAGCTGCCAGGAGGCGTTGAAAGATTTGAAATACGACCGCGGACCGAATGAATGAATTTTTATTCGTCTTTATTATTTCAGGATGGAGGCAGAAATTTCAGAGATGGATATTTCAACACCTCACCTCAGTGTGCATCTGCCCACGTCTTTGTTCACTGTTGGTCTGGTTTTAGACCAAGAACTCACGGCTGTGTTTAATAGTGAAAGTAAGAACATTTCCACACGCTGTGTAGCCTCAAGAAAACCACCTCAAGGATGAGAAACACAAGTCGACATAATGAAACCACCACCACCTCACTAGTTGGGATGATATGGCTCGAAAAACGTTACGTTACCTTCCTGAATTTCTTTGTGCTGATCTTTAACGTGTTTCTCCTTTACCAGATATTTTACGACCACATTTCTTCCCGTCCAAACTTTACTGTAACCGAAGATGGGCCCAAATGTCAGCTTGTTTCTTTCTCCCAAGCCCTGTTGTTGTCATTGTTGGCTTTAACTTGCTTTCTGCAAAACAGTTGATGTAGAGTTCAGCTGCTCGCTGTTCTGAAGGGTTAGCGTAAACAAGACAACACGATGGGACCCAGACCAGAACCCTGGGGTTCACCACGGGACAGAGCTGCAGATACCGACACGTAGTTATCCACAGCAGCGGTGTGACGTTGCTGCGACTCTAACTGATTTCCATGAGGGGAGGCGGTTCGATGCACCTGAATCTAACGTCAGCTTGATAACGGTGCCACCACTGCCTGTGGGACTAACTGACCGATCATCAGTCCCCCCTGTGGTGCTTGTTGGACCAATTATCGTTCGACTGAGAAACTGCTGTGTCACGTCACAATACCAGACGAATTCAGTCAGCTGGGTGGAGAGGGTGCGTTCAAAGATCTGAACCCGGACAAACCTGTCAGAGATGTAGGAGGAGAGCCGGTCCAGTTCCGACACAGAGGCAACCACCCGCTGTTTCAATCCATCGATCGTGATGCTTTTGACCGCAGAGTCAAAAGTTACACCGACTTCCAACAGCACCAGAACAAAAACCTTTCCCTGCATCAAAAGAACTAATCTGTTCTGTGGCTGAAGGAGAGAAAAACCCCTGCAGAACATTCTGGTCCCTGAAGAACGGAGGCTGTTTGGTTGAGTGAACTGAGCCTTCCAGCTTCGAGGAAGTACCTTTAAATATTACAACACACCCAAAGTCAATTACAATATCATATAAATTTAAAGACCTTTTAAATCAAGACTTATTGTGCTTATACTGTTCCTTTACACTCCACGTCTGTAACTTACTGAGTGTGAATGTGGGGAACAAATATCAAGTCAGTCTCCTGTGTAAGTAGTTTGGTTCACGGTTCTTTTGTCTCTTCTGAAACACGAACTAAAGCTAAATCTAAAACACTCTAATCAAACTCAGAGTTCGAAAATGTGAAGATTTGGTTGGTTTTAAAAAGATTCAAATTCTGTTCAGAGCAAAGAAGCAATTATTACCTGGAAGTTTCCAGAAGAAGTTTAAACCGAGAGAAAGTCAACATGATTTTTATGCTCAAAAACTCATTAGTGAGGACTAATGAAAAAACTTTATTGTATTTCCTTCAAAAGAGTGAATTTATGGAAGTTAAGAAAAGTTTAAAATTAACACGCTGAACAAAAATGAAAATGGATGATCAGATGGTAACACGGGTATAAAGTAAAGGATCGAGGAACTTTTAAGATGTAAACTGTAGTTTGTTTATTTTTTTTAATTTGTTTGTTTGATCTCACCTTGTTTAATATGATGTCTTATTAAAAGGGTCGGCGTTCCAAACTGTTGCTTCAGCCTACACATTTTAAGTTACTTCACTGTGATGCATAATGAAATAATTTCTATATTTTCAGTCAGGATTCAATTCAGAGTTAAACGATTAACTATTAACTCTTCTGAAGATGTTTTTTTTTTATTATTTGATTAATGTTGCAATTAATTTACCCAAAATGAACATCAAAACATCTAATTGACATTTTAATACTTTATTCAATTATAATCCTGTAAAAAAAAAAAAAAAAAAAAAGACACACCAGCAGCATTTTCTGCCCATTTAAAATGTGTTTTAGCTTTTAATTATAGATGTTAATCATTAATCATTAATCAAGTAATCGCCATTAAAAATTAAAGTGATTAAAACTGAATTCATTGATAATTAATCAATAGGCAGTGATTACGCCTGATTTGACATGATGCATTTATTGAATAATGACACTTAAACTTCAAAATGACATTAAAAATTAAAGTGAAGAAAAAAGAAAAATGTTCTTCATATTTCCTCTCATTTAATTATTCATTATTTTTATCATTTATTTATATGATTTATTCATTATTTATATTTATTATCTCTTATTTTGTCCATATTATGTTGTGCACATTCTTGTTGTCAATAATAAATAAATAAAATGAAATAAAGACAGATATTAAGAAAGTGCACAAAATTTGCAATTAGTTTTAAGTTAAAGTGCTTCTGCTTTCCTTTTTTCTTAAGATAAAATAAATGTAAAACATTTTGTAAAAATTACAAAACAAAAATACAAAAATGCAGGAATCAGCTGCAGTCCCTTTAGAAAATAAAAATAATAAAAATGAAAGCTTGTATTGTCACAGTCCAGTATGACACTGAAACACTGAAACATCTATTATTCATTATTACGTTTCTATTCAGTCCACAGTAAAAATCATTCTTTTAATCAGCTGCCATCATCAGTGTGAATGTTTTTTATTATTTGTTTGTTTGTTTGTTTGTTTTTGTGTTTAATGACAGAATAAAACCAAACCACTGCTGAGTTAACTGGTCATCAAACACATGTTTGAAAGTGACACTTTAATAAAACTGCAGTGACTCTGAGCTGTAATCCTCCGCAGCACGAACTGAATGAAGCTCAGCGTTTTTGGATATTTTCTTTTCTTTTCTTTTCTTTTTTTTTTTTTTTACAGTGTCACGCTCCCTTTCTGTCTTTGTTCATCTTTTCCGTATCTCTTACTCCACTTTAACGGATGTCATCTCCGTTCTCCCCCTGCTTCACTTTGTTTCGTCGCCTCTTTTGTCTCGCCGTCTCCCACGCTCTTATCTTCTATCTCCCTCCTCCTCGTCCTGCGTCTCCCTCTTTCTCTCCGCTGACTGAAACCTTTAAATTTTCTTCTGCTTCATCGTGTTTGTCTGCCTGTCACGTACTCGATGTCGTACTGTAAAAACAGGATCATCTCCTCTGCTGTTGTTGTTGCCCGGGGAGCTTTGTAACACACACACACACACACACACACACACACACACACACACACACACACACACACACACACATGCATCATTGGCGTTGCAGCTGAAGCTGTTTTGACTTCTGTCACGTTCAGTCTGTTTACACCCGGCTCATTTGCATCCGTTAAAGGAAAAGTCTGTGCTTTTTCTCCTCACCCCGGGTCTGACGTCATACTTTACTATTAACCATTATTACTATTATAAAATACTATTTTTCTCTGTTTAAATTTAAAGTGTGGTGCAGCTGAATGTGAGAGAGCGTAATTTCACAGCAGCGGGTTCAGGCGCGGTGACAGCGGTGTGTGTTTTAGTCTCAGCCAGATAAAGTATCATCAACAAATTTAGCTGCTGCAGGTGCATCATTTTTTTTTCCCTCTAAAGGGACGTTTTTACCTCATGAACATTATTTAAAGCTCCGTGCTGCTGTTTTGACAAGACTGCACATGCAGCGGGGGAGCAATGTGCACGGCCTGGGAGCTGAACACCCAAAAATGTCATATTCACGAGCTCTAACAAAGTCAAGAAATCAAAGACAGACAGCTCGAGAGCACTCAGAGAGGTAAACAAGCATTGTTTACTTCAGCCACGGCTGCAGAACCCCTTAAAAAAGTTATTCCAATAATAAGTTTTTCATGGAATACGTGTGCAGTTGTGGAGATCATGCATGCTCGGGAATATCTTATCTTGGAGTGCAGAACTGATCAGTGGTTCTTGTTGAACTTTCCAAAAAAAAAAATTCACTAAAAATCTGTTTCATGCATTTCTAAAATCTCCTGCCAACTGGCAAACAGAAGAAAACAAACAAGAGGGAAGAAAACAATCACCCGCATGGCCGAGGTAATAAGCAAACACAGATGGTGTGAAAAGGATAATCTGAATAAAGCAGCTTCTTGTGTTTTGGTAAATGTTTTAGTGGCAAAAAAAAGCTTTTTTTCTCATTATCCTGATCCAAAACAACGATAAAGTCAGAGTCGAAACACTCAGGGAGGCGGTTAGTGACACACTGCAGAACCCTCATACGATCATTTTATCTTTATTTATTTTTTTTTAGCTCCTGAAAAGAGCATCATCAGTTATTATGTATAATCAAGATAATGACAAACATGTTTTTATAGTCATTCAGTATCAGAAATGTCCTGTGACCTCACAGCCATAAGGTTATTTAAGTTTCATAGACAAGTCAAATTAGTTCAAATAAATAAATATGATTAAGTAATTAAACATGTAAATAATTTAAAAAGTAAATTTTAAGTTCTTGATACTTTTTTATATACTTCTCTGTAGCTAACATTGGCAGTTGGTCTGTGTAGCTATCATTAGCGGTTTGTTGCTGTAGCTAATGTTAGCAGCTGGTCTGTTTAGCTAACGTTAGCAGTTTGTCTGTGGAGCTAATGTTACCGGCACTACATTTGGTATTATATTATCCTTTATTTTGAATGTATAAGAAAATTGTAATCCTGTTAATAATCCCCATTTTTACCATATATTATGTAATCTGATTACACTTTCTTTCTTCTCTAACTGTAATGGGATACATTTACCTCTTTGTGTATCCTAATCATGTAATCCTGTTAATATGTAACCTGTTACTCCCCAAACCTGATTATGAGACAGAGTTATGTTAACTTTTGACTCGCTAGCTACACAGTTGTTCGTGCTAATGTCAAATCTATCCTCTAGTCAAACATGTTGCTAACATTGCTAACAGTGTGCAGTGGGTTTTCTCTGTCCTGAACAAGTGTGTTTTCTATCTTCTCCTCCTAAATCACATTTTTAAGCGACTGGTTTGGGTCCCCTGAGGGACTGTATACTGTGTGTTTACCAGCTGTAGTGAGTCTCTCGGGGGACCCGTACTGGTCCCTGAGGGGCCATCCCAGTACTAGGCTGGGTTAAATTTAGAGACTGAATCTGACTGTGTAAACCTACTTTGTATGGCTGTATATGTCACAATAAAGTTGACTTTAAAAGGAAGCAGTCGCCGAAGGGCCTTCTAGCAACACATATGGAAATATTTAAGTTGCTGAGGACAAACGCTTAGAGATTAAAGGGTTTTCCCTCACAACATCCCAAGGAAATCCTTATGGTGATACACGGACTGAAGACAAGACGCTGTTCAAACATGTTCCACCTCCTGCAGCTCCAACAACAACATGCTGCACACTGATGCTCCAATATTAAAAATCTTATGTCACCTGACAAAACATGTGACTTTGAGATGTAGTGTCGCCTCGGTTTCTTATTCAGCATCAGCAGCTTAACAGAATCACACGTGCGCCGGCAGCACTATCAACAACACAGTCTGAGAAACATATTTCTCTTGGATGACTCCAATTTGGAAAAGGTGCCACATTGTATTTTCCAACACTTGAAAGTGGTTAGAAAATAAAATTTAAGTTTACCACAGCATCTTCACCGCCTGCTGCTGGTTGATCCTCGTCAGCTGAGAGAGATTATAAATCAAACCTGTTACCTCGTGTGTTGCCTAATGAGCAGCGTGCTGGCAGGCAGCAGCGGCGGAAACTGTTGTTACAAGACGTTTCAATCAAGATGAAACATTTTCAGTTCGAGTGGACGTGTATTAAAATTTGTTTTTGCCAGCTAGACTGCATTTTTTCCCATTGAATATTAAGTGTTTCCCACCACAGTGAGGTCTGACTGAATGTTTTTGGCCCATATTAGCGGTGGTTGGTATTTTTGTTTCATTTTGTTTCAGTCTGTCCAAGATTTTGGTCCAGTGGACTGTGGACAGTTGAGGTGCCCAGAGAATGACTGCGTCCAACTGCTGACCTTTTGTCTGATGCCACCATCAGGATGAAATGCAAGTTTCTGTTTCTGCCTCACTTCCATTTTACTCAATATTGTTATGATTGTTCATCAAAATGAAAAACAGTCTCTTCATTTTTGTGCATTTTTCATTCAGCAAATTTCACTATATTTTACATATTTGCTGTCTTTGGAAAAGTTTATGATAGCCTAGATATCCTGTATTTGGAGTCTAGAACATAGCGTACTAAGAGCCTAGAACATATTGTATTCTGTACTTAAAGCCCAGAACATAAAATATTCTGTACTTAGAGCCTAGAACATAGTCTTTTCTGTACTTAGAGCCTAGAATGTAGGGTATCCTGTACTTGGAGCCTAGAACATAGTGTACTTAGAACCTAGAACACAGTGTATCCTGTATTTAGAGCCTAGAACATAGTCTATTCTGTACTTTGAGTCTAGAACATAGAATATTCTGTACTTAGA
Source organism: Lutjanus erythropterus (assembly GCF_056507025.1). Taxonomy (NCBI): domain Eukaryota; kingdom Metazoa; phylum Chordata; class Actinopteri; order Lutjaniformes; family Lutjanidae; genus Lutjanus; species Lutjanus erythropterus. The sequence goes on along the minus strand of NC_139338.1, from coordinate 27,579,706 downwards.
GCTTAGAACATAACAAATCATGTACATAGACCCTAGACCTTAGCTTGTCCTAGAGCCTAGTCACATCTTAAGTTAGCTAATGTTAGCAAAAGGCTAGCTAGTTAGCAAGCATTTTGTTAATTTGGTTTATTTTCAACACAAACGAGCCTAGCATGTAGCATTTCAAAATACAGAAAACAGGACAGGAGAAAACTGACTGAAGTTCTGCTCAAAGGGGTGGGACTCAGGCAGGGTCACTTGTTGATTAAGGTGTTTAAATGCCCCTACCTGGTGGCAGATTTCGTGGACGACCACCATAGTCAGCTCCATCTGATAGGATGACGACGACACCTCGGCATCCAACAGGATCTTCTGCTCCACAAAGACGCTCAGCCCCCAGTTCTCCATGGCGGCGTAGGGATGTTTGGGCACAGCCAACAAGTCTGAAAAGCACAAACAACAAGACGTTAAAGGCTTTTCAACACACGCTGAATGTGTTCCTCCATTAATAAACTCCCAGTCACTTTCATCCACTGAGATTCCACCATTAAAATAAAAAGCGATGGAGGCTCTGACAGAATGACTGCTGGCATCAGAGCAGATCCCATTTTGGGTTAAAATTAAACTCATGAGTCATTTTAACAACCTGCCAAAGAATCCTTTTATCCCCACAACATGGATATATGGAGTCCTCAGATATAATTCTACATATATCTGTATGAGAGGGAGGCCGACAGACAGACAGAACGATGAGGAAAGACACGGAGAACGGAGACAAGCAATAGAATCAGAATGAGGACGGGAGAGGAGGGAGAAGATGAAAAGGAGGAGAAAGAGAAGGATCCCTTTGAGCGAGGAAACTTTGAATATGACTTAAGAGAGAAAGAGGAGGAGCTGAAGGAGGAGTTTACCTTCAGTAAAGGAGATTTATTAGAGCAGTGAGGAAGTAATTAAACGTCAGCGGTAAGGACGGTAACCTCCCTGGACAAATAGTCAAAGTAAAAGTGAAAGTCATCCACTGAAAGTTCTAAGTTATAAAGCATTTCATTCAGATTATTTCTTTGAAGTCATGAAGTGTATGTCCACAGGTTTTCAACATGCACCGAATTTCAGTATATGAACGAGTAGACTCCCAAGAACCACGTTAACGAGATGTTCAGGGTGCCGGACCATTGCTCCAACGGTCCATTATTCTGAAGCCCCAAAAATGTCCAATTCAGAAAACAAATCTGTCCAATAATATTCCAATTATCCAGAAAAACGCCCATCACTCTGAAGACCCATTGCTCCTAATCTACACACGTTAACTGTCTGGTATTAGAATTTCCCAACATTCTGTACTTGTTGTAGGTCAATATTGGTGCATTCACACAGACAGTGGAGTGAATTTTCTAATAGCACATTTTCCAGAAAACGAAGGTCCATTCCTCTGAAGACCCACTGCTCCAAACCTTTGTAAGCGAACTGTAGTGTTGCATGGCATACCAAAATTTTGGTACTTTTTCAATACTTCTTGTTTTTTTTTTTTGCTAAAAATGTATGATTGTATGAATGTGGAGCAAATGTTCCAATAGTGCATTGTCCTGGAAACAAACACCCATTGCTCTGAAAGCCAAAACTGAAACAGAATTCAGTGTGACTTGGGGTGAAGTCGGGCTCATCTTTCTGCCCCAGAGCTCCTCAGTGCTCAGCAGCTCGGTCTCTCCACTCCACCTGGTCCCTCCCACGCAGCGCCTTGCGATTTTTTGCTCAAATTGAATATTTTCAACTTGCATTTTCAGCTCCCACCTAAGCAGACAAAAAAGTCCAGGGACAGTGTGTATTTCAGAGACATGGGCTGAGCAGTGGGCCTCAGATTTGGGGATAACGGTCTGTTGGACAACAGTCAAATGGGATATTTTTGGACAGTTGAGGTTTAAGAATAACGAGCTGTCAGAACAACGGGCAGCCTCCCGATTCTGAGCTTTTGTAATGTCAATATACTGTATGTACTGAGAGTATTTAATTATGCTCCCATCATACTTTGAGTGATGCAATAATTAAGCATAATGTTGCCTGAAGTGAGTGAGTCAGCTGTGAGCTGCACCTGAGCCCCGTTTTTGTTTTTAGCTTGAAGTTTTTTACACGTCTTTGGGGAATCTACATCATGAAAAATCCTGCCGCATTGGCTGTTGGCAGTTCCTGTTTCAACACTTCCTCCTGAAAATGTACTTACACGCTAATTTATTATACATGAATATGCAATAATGAATATGGTTTGAAAGAAAGCTGATGCTAATAACCCCCATTTTTACCAGTGTTACAAAGTTACAAAGTGTTTGTCAAAGATTCCTGAAATCCTAGAAATACTAGTTCAATCAACGGTTTGTTGTACCATAATACAAAAGTGTTCTCAGTAGAACCCCCTGGGTGGGTTCCTGATAAAACCATTGGAATATAAAGAGGTTCCCTGTAGAACCCCCTCAGTGTGTTCTAGATGAAACCATTGGAATACAAAAAGGTTCTTTGTAGAACTCCTTGACTGTGTTCGAAATAAAACCCTTAGAATATAAAAAGGATTTCAGTAGAGCACCCTCTGTGAGTTCTAGATTTAAACCCTGGAATTTATCAAGGGTTCACTGTAGAACCCCCTGGGTTGGTTCTTCTTTGCACCCTCAGAAGGTGGAAAGGCTCTGAATAGAATCTCCAGAGAGAGTTCTGGGTGGAACCATTACACCATAAACAGGTTCTCTGTAGGGGTCCTGGGTGAGATCCAAAAAGAGTTCTTCTATGGGGACAAGCCAAAGAACACTTTATGGTTCTAGATCTTTAAATAATCAGATGTTTTCTTCAGGGTGGAGACCAAACCAGAATAATAAAGAGTTAATGTAGAAATTGTTCTCTATTCAGTCTACAGTTTGAGTTGTTTAAAGTGGAAAAGGGGAAATGGAAGGGGGCGGGGGGTTCTTTTCAGAGAACCCTGATTAAAAAGGAGGAGAAGAAAAAGAGGAGGTGAAAAGGTGACAATGAGCTTTCTCACTTAAAAAAAAAGAAGCCTGATTGTGTTTCAGTGAGAAGAAAAGGTGTTTCTCTCAAGTAAATGAGTGAAAAAGAGTTCAGGTCCTCATTTAAATTTAAAATCAGGTTCGTTGGCACTTCGGCTGCAGCAGTGACCTTCATCAGTGTTACAGGATCACATGCAGACAACAGCGTGTTCACTGGGATCCAAACTGGAACCAACCGGCCAGATAAAAGATTTTCTATTCTTTGGCTCTTCTTTCACACTCTCCACTGGAAACAGGAGAGAAAAGGGTGATATTTTCTGCAAAATTGTAGCTGATATAAGAGAATAAAGCTACAATAATTTACAAAATGTATGACGGTTCAAATGTACAAGTTCATAACATGTGTCATGCCATAATTATGACAGTGTTATGTCAGTCTTATGCAAACCTCTTCAAATACAATGTTACCTATTTATGTTTAGCGAGATGAAAGACGGGATAAAAAAAGAAAGCTTTGTACCTGCTAGCTTTTTGTTAGAGAAGATTAAAGAGGTTGTTTTTTTCATAGAGTGATGTTAATCTGCTCTTGATTAAACAAGGTGCAAAATCCGGTTTTTGTTTCTCGCCATAAAAACCTCCAGGCAGCACTTTTACTCTCAGTTTGTACGTGTTGTTTGAGTGTCTCCACGTGGACCACTGCCGGCCTGAACCTGTCAATCGTCTGAGCAAAGAGTGACATCACAGCGGTCTGACAACTGTCAGTCATCACATGATCTGTGGGTCACTGTCGCTGCTCATGTTGGCAGGTAGTACAGTGAGCAAAACACACACACACACAAACACACACACACACTCAAACACACACACACACTGACAGAGGAGCAGTAAAACACACAGAGACTCATGCAAATGTTTACATACACAGGCTTTTATTAAATCTGTTGTTGGAGTGTTTCAAAGATAGAAACACTCCTGCTGGGAGAACACAAACACACACACACACACACACACACACACAGCAGCAGCAGTCTATAAGCTGTGTCTGAGCGACTTTTTCTCTCATATTTTATTCCATCCATCCTGCCGCTGCAATCACAGCCTTGCGAACAGCTCACTGTGAGTGTGTGTATGTGGTAAGTTAAGGAACGCCTGAGGAAAAACATTCAAAACTTACATTTAAGTGAAAAAGCACAATAACAGGGATGGATTTACACAGACACATTCTGTGACATGTCACAGCTGAAGTCCCACCACACATCTGTATGTTACAAACCACCGGCTAAGGTGTTGATGCTGTTAAATTAAGATGAGAATAGTGAGAAAAAAAAAAAATCTCAAGAAATTGGTTGGTGCATATCCCCATACTCATATTACTTCTGCTAATTAAGAAATTAAATATTAATGGGTGTATCATTGAGGTTCAAAGGCCAAAAGATGTAAATGAAATGATACATTCACCCTCAGTTTCCAATTAACATACATTATCTGTCTGGAGCTTTTATTTTGAAAAAAAAAACAACCTCATCCTGTGTTCTCTTTTATTTTGAAGAATAAGCCACATCCTAAGCTTTCTATTAAGATACAGTTACTGTATAGAGCTTTTATTTAGAAAAAAGCCTCAATTACTTGTTGAGATAGTTACTTTTCTGAAAAAAAACACAAGCAAAACAAACTAGTTTCCTGTTAGTGGCCACTTTGAGGTTTTATTTTAAGCCACTGACTGTAGATCAGGAGAACACTGATGGCTGTGGCCCAAATTACAAGATAAACACATACTTAAAAGTTCTTGTGACCCAAGATGAACCTTGAAGTGAAGGAATAATCCAGACGTCTGGTTTTTAACGGGATCAAAAACAGCCTCGCAGCAGAGAACTGAGCTCCGTCAGCTGTTTGATTTCTGTTTGAAAGCTGAACTCTGCAGCAGCCGTCAGTCATCTCTGTCTGAAAGTTAATCAGGTACGAACACATGTCATGATACGATTCTTCGGACCGCCAGGCGCCCTTTTTTTTTTTTTTACCCAGCATGCATCTCTCTGGCAGAATGAAGGCAGTGTTAAATGTTTTGAGGTATCCAGAACTCTGTGCTGCCTGAAGGCTGGAGCAGCTCTCACTCATTTATTTTAATATACAGCAGTACGATATTAAAATGTACAGTTACTCCTCAACACTAACCTGTAGCCTCAGTATTTAACTGCCCAATATTATGATCTTTCATAATGTGAGTGAAGAGGCTTTTAAAGAACCAAAACAATGATAATACACTATAAAAACTTGGAAAAAACACACTTTGTTTATAACTCAGATCTCGTTTTAACAGTTTTGGCATCATCTGAGCAATAATATGTATAATTAAAGGTTCTACATCCTTTTAAAGCCCACTAGAATTCTTACTCAAATCAGCATTTTCCCACTCAAACCACTTCAAACAAACAACTCTATCAAAAAAAAAAAACCCAAACAACAAATATTTACAGCAAACAGCCTAATCTGATTCAACTGAAAAAAATTCTCTGCTGTAGTTTCTGCTTAAACAAAAAGCATCTTACTCTTCAACAAAATGCTGTATCTCTGTCAGGATCCTTTCCATAATGTTGTCAGACACTTAGAATAACAATCTGAGCCCGTCGGTGGAAAAACAAGCACTTTTAGTGGACGTACACTGATGGTTCTCAATTGGCCATAATGGTTGCATTGCAGATTGTTTTGCGGCTGACGGTTGCAGTCGTCTCGCTCGATACTGAACCAATTTCTAAAATTGTTGCCTCCATTAGTCACTTAGACACAAAAACATGGAGTCCAGATAGAAAAAATACCCAAGTTTCCCTTTAAGGACTGAAACTTTAGAGACTGTTTGAATATTTATAGCACACCGATAGCAGATTCTATAACCACATAACTGATCATGTGAAATCAGAGCTCTATTGGCTGATTATTCCAGTTTACCACTGTCAAACGAGGGGACTGAGAGAGTGAGACGGACAGAAACAGAGAGTGAGACGGCCTATATTTGCCTGGAGACATAAAAACAGCTGCTGCAGACAGAAAACTCTCTCACTGTGTTTCTCACTTTTGTCCCAGTTTTCCAGCAGCTGTGGAAGAAGTGCGACAAACAAAAAGAGAAAAAGAAAAAGAAAAAAGACAGAAAGACCCACACCCACACACATCTGTGTGCAGATGTTCCTCATTTGGTCTAATTATCATTTCTTCAGACTGATCATTCTTTAATAGAGACAGCCAGAGAGGAAGTACACTGCTAAAAAATGTTTTAATTTTAAAAAGTTAGTGACTGTGCTGCCTTAAACAAGCAATATGTGTGGAAATACACAAAAATGAGTACAGGAGTCCAGATAGCGAGCTGGACTGTAAATCCTTTTTTATATATAGTCTACAGTTGAAGTGAGTCATTTCCCCCCCCGCCTCCTCCTCCCCAGACTTCAGGAAGCTCAGACAGGCTGCAGGAAGACGTGAAACTGACAATAAGAAGCCACGACAAGTCCTCCGCTGTAAGTTGATCAGCTGTTTATAACTGTCAGTTATCTGTCGGTGTAAAGTTCCTGAAAACAGAAGCCCACTGCTCCGAAAATACACACCGGAGTTCAGTGACTGCCTGGACTCACTGTCTCCCAAACTCCTCTGACACACTGCTCAATCTAACTGTTATAAACTGTTATTCATGATTTCTTACCACTGATAAACAGACACTGACTCATTCTGAGAACATTCGGCATTAAATTGAACTCTGATTAGGCAAACGAAAAGCAGACATGACGAGATGAAACAGATGCAACATTATGAGAAATGACATAAAAGATGTAACAAGATAAAAAAAAGATGTAACAAGACTCAAAATGATTTAAAGCAAAGACAACAAGGCTAAAAATGACTTAAAGGATGATGAAACAGAAGAAACGGAGGCGTGACAGGAGAGGAGGTGAGGTCAGTTATCTTTATACAGAAACAGTCAGTAGAAAAATCTTTCAGAGAATTTCAAAAGCTGTACTTTTACACTTTTACTGCAGTAAAGAAGTTGATGTGTATTTTGTTCAGTTAATGATAAAAAATGAGTTTATTCCACTAAATGTTCTACCCCATTTGCCCAGCTTGTGTGTATTAAAAGCTCATATAAAAAGCTTTAAACAAACCAAACGTCCATCAGTTCCTGCTGTTATTTAAAGTCAGAGGTGTGAAGAGTCATTTGTGACTTCAGTGCATCACACAGAGCAGGATATAAAAACATGGCCGCCTGCAGTTTGTCTGTCAGCTTCAGAAGCAGCTAAAGTGAATCTGAATAACCTACAAGTCATGCTGAAAATTAAACTGGGAAATGTCGTGAACTGAAGTTTACACAACCGAACTTCCATCAGAGGGATGTTCGCTTTTAGTTTTCGGTGTCAGGGGAAAGTAAACCCTGACTCCGACTTCAAACGAGCATCATAAAGTCAAAACACAAGAGCTGAGAAATAAAGGAGCGTCTGTGCAGCTCAAGGCCTCAGCAGGTCGCTTCACATATAATTCATCACATCAGGTTTCGAACGTCGGGCTGCTCACACTCTTCAAACCTGATCCATCATCTGACCAGCGGCTGTCAGACGGACAGCGGACTGTCTGTGTCCATGTCTGACTCATCAGCCGTCTCTAAAGTTTGTACGAACAGTTTGTAGGTCAGAGACAAAACGTCCTCTGTTGCGTCACACTTCCACCAACACAGCAAACTTTTTATTCTCTAAAATAATATGTCTGCTTTTATCAAAGTCAATCAAATCAATGTATTGATAAGGCCTAAAACTTCATAAAAATTGTCCCAATAGGAAATAAAACATGGCTGCTTTTGGTCTAAAGGGCCGTTTTGGATTTTGAAAATCCTCAGTATCCCACGAAACCACTTCAGTGTTTCTCAAAACAGCCAAGCAGTTGATGAAATATTGTCCATATAGAATTTTATGCTAATTAATGCTACTTATGCAAATTGTCCAACATATGTAAGTTAGTATCTGGCAGTTTCATAATGCTGGGGACTCACACTTTACATTTTATTATAAAACAGGACACAGAACAGAGTGACTTCTCAGAACGAACAGGACAGGAGTGGACGTTACTGCTCCTCCTCCTCCTCATCATCATCATCATCATCATCATCATCATCATCATTATCATCATCATCATCATCCCAACCACCATCAAAACTGAAACAAGGAAATTCATCTACGTGTCTTTGCTGGAGGACTGGGTAAATGACACTGTGACCACAGTGGATGACTAGCTGTTAGGTAGCCACTTCATTCAGTTAGCTAAGCACCACCTCTTCGTCCATGTTTTGATCAGCTGGGAGCTTCAGAAACCTTGTGGCTCCGTCCACTATTTATTTTACAGTCTGTGGTCTCGACACAAAACTGAAGGACTGAAGCTGTGAGCGTTCAAGAGGATAAGTTGTGGGAAACGTGGACGCCAAACCGTCAGTGTCTAGAAGCCACCAAGGCTAATGATGTAGCAAGCTAGCGAGTGGGTGAAGACACATTTTGACATCTTCCTCAGACGTATTGTAAAATTACGAGGAAAAACTATACGACTAAAATTCATATATTTGAGCTTAACACTGAAAATTAACCGTCACACTTGTGAGTTTCCTCTTCAGAGGCTGAGAGTGTTCACGAGAATCTCATCTCATCTCAGGAGTCTGCAACCTGTGCTATCAAAAGAGACATTTTTGGACAAAAAAGAAAGTTGGTGCAACTATTAAATTCTCTTTTTTCCACTGAGAGTTTCTTTTTTTGTTTGTTTGTTTGTTTGGATTTGACATCCACAGCGACCCTGAGGAGACTCTAGACTAGCCACCGGCAAAATTTAGGGGAAAAGGTGCCGAGTCGTAGCCGTAGGCTATGATGACATCCACCATGACATCACAATTCTCCTGTATTTCTCCTGATTTATGACACATTTTCACACCATTTTTTCTTACTTATTATTATTTGGAGTATAGGTTACATATTTTTACAACTGAGGAACGTGGCAAACACAACCTCATTTGAATTTCTTAACTTCATAAAAACATCATCATGTCTTATCAACTCTTGTAACCCAACATTCTTCTTTTGTGGAGCAGTTTTCACTCTCAAAAAGGAAGTTAAATAAAAATGGACGTTCCAACAGCTAATAAACTACGGTAGCTTCCTCCATTTTGGATTCTTTGGCTCTCCGCTCCCTCATTAAACAGCACAGTAAAGATGAAATGCTATTGGTCAACATCACAAATTCGCAGTTCAAAGTTCAACTCAACACAAAATGTTTTGGTGAATTTACCTTGAGGCACCAGTTCCATTGAAATAAACTGATTATAGCATGAAATCTCAATCCTTTAAACAGGATTTACGGCTGAACATTAAACGCAGCAGCGACCACTGATCAGCTCTGCGCTCTAATTGGCTCAAACTGATTGGAAAGCGTACATGTAGCTCGGTCGACTAATCACAGCCAGGCGGAGGCGAAGCGTGACGTACAAAGTAGAACTGGCAGCTCAAATAATGCATCATGAGTTACCATGGAAACAGAATTCCAAAGCCGGGTCACGCTTCGCCCCCGGCCGGCGTCCAATCATGTGCCAGCCTCCGGCTCGCAGGTGGAATGTGATTGGCTGACAGCTCATTATCCACTTGACTGAGGCTCAGACAGCAGAACTGATTGGCCGGCTGTGGAGGAAATGGAGGCGCGATTGGTTTAACTTGGGGGGAGGGTGGGGGGGGGGGGGTACTGGATGCAAATGAGGCTGTTTGGTTCAAGGTGGAGTATGCAAATGAGACATTATACTCAAAAGACATTTAAATTAAAATGAAATGAATCGTTTCATTTTACTGCAGAAGGAACCTTCAGGAGGTTTTCTTTGTCTCACACACACACACACACACACACACACACACACACACACACACACGCTGTCATCATTCTCATGTATTTTACCTGGATTCTGTCTCTTCCTGTGGTTTCTCTTGTGTTACACTTCTTGTTTTTTTTTTTTTTTCTGAGGTGGAAAATAACTGCACAAATTTTCTGATGTGTTACTGCAGAGAAACGAAGCACGATGAGTCCAGCTGTAAAACACACTACAGAGTCCCTCGCCTGATGTTAAAGGAGAATTCCAACATTTATTTTAAATGTAAAGGTGTCTTTTCCAGCAAAGTGAAATATTCAGTCAGGCAGTGATTTATTGTAAAACTAATCCAGTTACAGTTTCAAGCACTTCATCCAAAATCCAAACAATTCTTAAACTTTGCTTTCAAGGACTTCTAGCAACCATAAGAACAAAGTCATTAGTGATTACAAAGTTGTAACAAAAAACAAAACTGTAGGTGTGGAGTTTTAGTTACCAGGGAGGGAACGTCTAGCAAAATAATGTCAGTGAGTTGCATTGTGGGAAGTTTAGAATCCAGTGGGGTTCTTTGAGCTGCTGCTTCAATGACTTTCAGTCCCCAAACGTCACGGAACAGAAACGAGTTCATTATTCCCTTATGTCAAGTCTGAGGTGTGGTGAAGTGCAGTGTGGCGTATTTGACGGAGTCGGCAGGTCAGTGTGCCGAGACGCCACAAAAAAAAAAGTGACAAAAAAGTGTGGCTATATGCCTGTGGGATCTGACAAAAACAAATGCGTAAAATCTGGACAGATTATTTTAGGATGCACAAGAGGGTATTTCTTCACATTCTGTCTATAATTTGAGTGAAATTTTGAATGTTTTAAACTAAAAATCTTACATCTTGGAACTTTAAGTCATTGTCTTGATTGTGAGTTGCTCTGAGGAAAACCTTTACCACCTTTTTCTACTTTCGAATTGATTTGTATTTCTGAAGTTGAGCACCCAACTAGACAAACAACTGCTGTCTTTTATGGACCAAATGTCACCTTTCTTTTTGTTTCTAAGCACCATTTTTATGTTTCTAAAGCTCTGGCACTTTGCACATACATGCCCCGTCCTTGAACACATTTTTTCCACATGTGAGAGTCTGATGTGAGTCACTTTGTGTGCTTGACAGGCGGTGAATGCTGTGGTAGTTACAACAGATGCAAACTCTGCTTTGTGAGACGCAATAACCCACAATTAAGTCATCCTTTACAGCTAGCTGAGAACAGGTCATCACGCCTCGGTACCTCTGTGATTCCAACATGGCAGCAGCCGTCTGCAGTGTCTGACGAGTCGGCGACACACTCCAACAACTATCTTTGCACTAATTCTCTGCATTAACACCACACTACTATCTGGACTGAGGGTGCAGCTGGAGGATTGTGTGAGTGTCTCTTCTGCTGATCTGAATGAATCATGGCTGAATCATGATGAACACCATGTTGCTGCTGGATGGTGGCTTTAATTGCTTCAGTATCAGAACAACAGACTCACAGGGGCCAGGAGAGGCTGTTGTGCTGGCTGTCCTCGTGTGTGTTTGTGTGTGTGTTTGGATATGTCAGCAGTTAGAGGCAGGCAGGCAGACTAATTTAATTGATAATGAGTCTGTGTGGACAGATTTAAGATTGGATCTCTGCTCGCTTAAAACCAAAACTCAGATCTAACGTTTGAATTCGGTCCACATCGTCCCCTTCCACTGCCTGTCTTAAAAACAATAAATGACAAGGTGTCCTAACATGAGGAAATAATTGACAAGCACTTGGCCGAGGCGACCCTGTCTCCTAAAAATATACAGCTCATTCGCTTTGCCAGGAATGTTTCTTGGGGAAAAATTGGGGCTAGGATTACTTTCACTGGTAACACTCCAGGAACTGTGATTCATGTCCTTATTGGACGATTTCTCACCTCACAATTCACGCCCAATGCCAGAGATCTGTGCCACTGCAAAACATGCTGTTCCCTTCAGGAAGAAAGGTGGAAAATAAGGATGTAAAGTCCAACTTTCAGGCAGGAGACACAAGGTCATGTCCTGACAAAGACCTGCAATTAAATTAAATTATTTGTTTTTTTTCCTGAATCCTAACCTTGATGTTTTCCCAACCACAACCAGGTGTTTCAGTTTGGGTTCTTGAAGACTCTCAGGGTGTTAATGACCCCTACAAGAGGTTAGATGCCTAGAACTCCCCATTAGCCAATTAGAACTGAAAAAAACTTTCGAAAGAGGGGTGAAACACCTTTGAGCAAGTCCAAGCAAGTTTCCTCTAATCCTAACCATAGTTTAATCACCATAAGCACGATCCTTTTCTAACCTTTTTCTAACCGGAGATTCTCGAGGTGTTAATGACCCCCACAAGAGGTGAGAGGTCTAGAACTCCCCATTAGTCAGGTAGAACTGAAGAAGCCTTTCAAATGAGAGGTGACTCTGCAACACGTGCAGAGATTGAAGAAGGCAAGCATCATATATTCCTCATATATTCTCATCTTGGGAGAAAATGGGGGCTTGGATTACTTTCACTGGTAACACTCCAGGAACTGTGATTCACATCCATATTGGACGATTCCTCACCTCATAATTTACACCCGATGCCAGAGTTCTGTGCCGCTGCAAAAGACGCTGTTCCCTTTAAGTAGCGAGGTGCAAATTAGGGGTGCTGAGTCAAACTTTCAGGCAGGAGACAAGCGGTCATGTCCTGACAAAGACCCGCAAATAAACAGGTGTTCTTCTTATGAACCGTAACCATGACCTCTTCCCAACCGCAACCAAGTGATTTAGTTTCCTGTAAAATACCTGTGAAGGATCTGAGTCCCAAAAGTCATGGTATCTCTAGGAGCTATACAAAGGCAACTGGACTTGCTTGAGGTTCTTGAAGACTCTCAAGGTGTGAATGTCGATTAGAACTGAAGAAACCTCTCGAACACGGGGTGAAACATCTTCAAGCAAGTCCAGCGACCTTCGTATAGCATAGCTCCTAGAGTTTCCTATAACCGTAATCATAACTATACAGCCTTAACCAGGATGTTTTCTGACCTTTTCTAACCACAGATTGTAGACTCCCACTGCCAAGGATACAGACTTTTGCAGAATTAAAAATAAACAACACCAGCGTTCTGTGCCACTGCAAAACGCACTGTTCCCTTAGGTAGCAAGGTGGAAGATAAGGGTACAGAGTCCAACTTTCAGGCAGGGTACAGAAGTTTGTGTCCTGAAACAGACCTGCAGTTAACAAACCTTTTAATGAACCATAGCCTCCCAACCAGAAACAAGTCTTTTAAAACATGTCTGTGAAGATTTTCAGTCATCCAGGTCCTGTAGGAGCTGTACAAAGGCAACTGAACTTGCCTGACTATAAGAGGTTAATTTGCCCGATCTCCCCATTAAGTAACTTAATAAAAACATCTTCAGGTCCAGTTGCCTTTGTTCTGCTCCTGGAGTTTCCTATAACCCCAACCATAGTTTAATTCCCATAACCATGATCCTTTTCTTTTCCTTCATACTGTAGTTGCCATGTACCAATACTGTAAAAGGCAAACATCTTAGAAACACTGGCGTGGCTCACTGGGGGTACGAGCTTTTGCAGAATTAAAAGTAAATAAAATATCAACAAAATATCTCATTAAATACTGAAGAAGTCAATGTTTTATTCAGTCTGACCAGGCTGTTTCCATTTTTCCAAAACCACAACCTCTCCTGACCTCAAGTGCTTTCACTTTGAAAAAATAAACACTAACCTTACTTCAGCAACTCGGACGGATGGATGGAGAGACGGATAAAACAGCCTCTATGTAAGAAAACAAGAAACCAGGACACTGCACACGTTGCCTCAGTCTCCTCACCTCATTCACTCTCTGGAATTATGAAATCTTTATATACAAGCTAACTTGCACTATCACACTATATTAAAGAAGTAACAAGCGATATAAACTCACTTTCTCATGACTGTACGTCTTCATGGCAGTTAATGTAAGGTCACCTTTTTTTTTTCTCCAAGTGTTTGAAATAGGAGCAACGCATATTTACACAAAGTTACGGCAACAACATGACGAAGCATTGAGCGTCTATTCTGCGCTAAATGCTGAAGGTTTGGTGTTTTTTCTGGCCATAGAGTGGAAAAATGTTCAGCTTTGGATAAACCGCTGCACTCGTCTCTTTTTATCCAGCCGTCCAATCACAGTGGAGGAGGGGCGGGACAAATGCCACAAACCGTGTCCTGCTCGTGTGGTACTCCTTGGACGGGGCTCTGTCCAGCTTCAGCTCTTGGACCAAACAACAGGACTCAAAGGGGCTGTACTCCCACGGGATGGTGGGTATACATTACATTTATTACACTTTATTGGACTTTCTTGAAGAATAAAGTTATATGTTGTCACTGTGGCAGTAAATGTACAGTTCAGGTTACAGTGTGGCAGTTAGTAAACGCTGCAGCTTTTCAAAACCGAGAAAAGTCTCATCTGTTGTTTCCCAACAACTGCTGGAAAAGTGATGTGGTTAGCCCTGAAGTGAGCTGAGCAGGAAAGGCTAACGTTAAGTTAATGCTAAATCCTACGCTATTAAAACGTCTAGTGCAATCGTATCCCTTTCAGAAGCTTTAAAGTCCATCTTCTGGGACTATCAAGTCAATTTTTCCATGTTATTGTCGTTAGCATGTTGTTAGCCATTCACTGGCAATCCCGTGATGCCTTGAGTTGAGTCTGTCGACCAAATCAGAGGCTGTGTTCCTGACTTGTGTGTGCCAGCTCTGATCCTTAGACGTACTTCTAGATCAATGCACTGATCTCAACATGTGATTGACCCCGCAGGAGGCCTCACATGGCCGCGGTAATGCAGTTATCTTCACAACTCTACCCTGATGAAGCAAACATTCTGATTCTGTTTCAGTGTGTCGACCTTCAGAAAGAAACAATTATTTAATAAAAAGTAAAAAAAAAAAAAAAAAAAAAAAAACAGAAGTATTTATGAGGCCCTTGGAAGCTTGAGGCCTGAGGCTGCTGCCAACCTTTGCCTTCTTTCGAATGTTTTTGCTGATGCTGTTTAATTCTAAATGAACATCACTGATAGATGACGGAGTTGCTGAGAACTCCTCGACTGGTGTTTCCTCGCTGTGGAGGGAAAACCCCCCGTTTAATATTTTAATGAAAGACTCTCCCTCTTAATGGAAATTATTTCTGGACCATTTCTTATCAGGGATTTGCTTCTTTTACTTGAATACAGCATCAAATTATTTTTGTCCCTCTGCTCCCTGCCACGTTTTTCTTTCTGTGTCTCCCTTCATATTTTAGGGCAGGACCCCGGGGATCTGCCTCCACTGCTTTACATCACAGTTAAAGCCACGTATTCCACGTCCTGCTACTATTTTCGGTATCGTTCACACTCTGACTTTTGTGTTTTCCTTTCTTCCTCTCTGTCTCTCCTCCTCTCCGCGGTCGAGCTCCACTTGTCCACCAATTATCTTTAGCTCGTTCAGATAAGAGCTGCTCCATATTCAACAGACGCACGAAGAGAAGAACAGAGGAGGGGCGCTGAATGTTAAAACGCCTTCGCAGCCACCAGACGAACCCGCAGCACACAAATAACAAACAGCTACCGCAACTGCTGCTTCAGGCCGAAATGTTCATTACACCCCATAATGTGAACGTGCCGCACAGAATAAACAACACGCCGACGCTTCAGTTATTCTTAGAAGATGTAAAGTTTGTCCTGAGGGTGGCGTCAAAGCAAAGATCAGACGGTCAACATCAGTGGAGGGACAATGTCCTAAATGAATTTCAAAAGTATGTGGACACAGTATGTTTGACATGCAGGTGTAAAAAGACAGAAGTGACGAAAAATACGTCTGAAAGTTTCTGACAAGCTGCTGAACATAAATTGATGGTGTGAACGGTGATGGTCTTACAATTTTTGACTTAAGCTTGTAACCAAAATGTACAATATTCCATTACGGTTGCAGAAAAAAAAGATGTAATTAGATTACAGTTACATTTATCAGCAGGATTACAATTTTAAAATACATTTAAAATAGAGAACGACATACTATCACATGCAGTGCCACTAACATTAGCTCCACAGACCAAATGCTAAAGTTAGCTCCACAGACCAAATGCTAAGGTTAGCTCCACAGACCAAATGCTAACATTAGCTCCACAGACCAACTGCTAACATCAGCCAGACAGACAAACTGCTAGCATTAGCTTTACACATCAACCAATAAGATTAGCTCCAGAGAGTAACCGCTAACATTAATTGGACAGACAAACTGCTTATTTTAGCAACACAGACCACCCACTATTGTTGGTACCACAGACCAGCTGCTAACGTTAGCTGCACAGAATACATTTAAATGTCCACAACAAAGGACAAACAATTAATAAACCTACACAAAACCTCACATAAGGTTAAAGAATTTAACCATGTTGGTATTGAGGTAATCCAAAAGTAACGTAAAGTAATCAAGTTACATTACTTTAATATTGTGACACTTGGATTAGCTTATTGACTACATCGTTAAACGGGTAGTGTTACCAGACTTTTACTGAATTTTCTTCTAATCAGTTAATCAGTGAGGTTTATTATTGAATCAGCTGAGTGGCTCTAAAATTTAGTTTAAAACTGGACAAAACGTGGAAAATACAAAGTGCTCTGAACTATCCACCCTGGGCTGTCGACCGCGAAGACTCAAACATGATGATTGATTAGTCAGGTTATTATATGAGCCGACCCTCTGCTGCAGCAGGTTTGAACTGACTGATCGCTCCGCTGGACTGTTTCAGCTCAGCGGAGGAGCTGCAGCAAAACTGAGGCGGTCAGAGAGGACACGTTTAAAACTGAACACACTCTAAATGTTTTAATAAGGCGTCCACTGGGTGAACTGTGGACGTGTCCTTTAACCATCGGAGCGTCAAGCCCAGTCCTCTCTCTCTCTCTCTCTCACACACACACACACACACACACACACACACACACACACACACAGAGTGATGCTAACTGAGGTGATCGTGAAGATGTTGAGCTGTTGGTCCTGATACAAACTCTGTCTCACTGTACAAGTGGAAAATCTATGCGTGTGTGTGTGCGTGCATGCGTGTGTGTGTGTGTGTGTGTGTGTGTGTGTAGAGGAGACTCAGAGGACAGTGACCATCAGATTGCCTGGGGCCGGCTGATTGGCTTGGCCGACTGCCAGCCCGGCCAATCAGAGGCCTCGATTTCCCCGCAGCGATAATAAAAAGCTGAAAAACATTTTGGAGGCGACCTTTAAACTAAAGTATCATAACACACCTGGAAAAAGTTTAATTTGATCTCAGCTGATTAGTCTCATCAGCTGCCTCCCGTCTGTCGGAGGCGTTATTTTTAGAAAGTCTGCCGCAGGTCGTGACGCTGCACCGACTTCCTGTTTACACCGTGGACTGGTCTCTGATTGGATGACGAGACATGTCACTGATTTTATTAATCACTCTCTTCGTTCCTGTCGACTGTGCTCTCAAAATTAAATCAGTTTAATGAGACAATAACTGTGATCTCTACAATAATCCAGAGAATTTACTTGTTGCACTGTAAAAAAAAATAAAGAAATAAAACTCAGAAAACTCAGAATTTCAAGGGAATTTTTTTTCTTAAGTCAGAAAAAATGTATTGTTATGGAATATTTAAATATTTAAGTTTTACAAACCCAATAATTCAGTTTTTTTGTTATTATTTTGGTGCTTAAAAATTAAATGGTTGCAAATGAAAATATTAAATGATTAATTATTCTCTTTGACTTTAATGAGGTTACTCAACAATTTATGAAAACCTTTTTTGTCTCTAATAAAAACTTAAGTTTTCTCTGAAGAGAAGAATCTCAACAAAAGCTTACAGGTTTGCAAAACTCTCATTTCAAAACTTAAAGGGATAGTTCACCCAAAAAATTAAAATTCAGTCATGTCGACTGAAGGTCGAGTTTATTTTGTTAGTCCGCAAAACACTGCTGGAGTTTCACAGGAAAACAGTGCTGCAGAATCTCCAAAATAAGGGAAGTGAATGGTGACCAGTTTTCAAACGTCTCCAAAAGTCCAGAGACGCTGTTTGCATGACGGACATGAAGTGCCACCGCAGCAGCGGTGGCGCCACAAGATGGTGGAACACACAGAGTGGTCCCCGGATTCATCTGTAGAGTTTAGGTCAAAATTAAAAGGATTGATATATTTTTAATTAACTATTTAAATTTATTATATATAAATGTCAGGGTATAAAACCAGTGACCCGTTGATCTTTACAACAACAGTAGCAGATCCATCGGTGCTAAAACTATTTAAATTGAAGATGAAATCGGATCATGTCCTTAAAAATCGAAGGTCAAACTGAACCATTGATTTGGACGCTCCTACTCAGAACATCTCAGGTCTGTTTCCTTTGGACTTTGCTGCATTTAACTTTTATCGATGCAATATAATAATACAACTTTTTTCAAACTTTTATCATTTCCAAACAGTTTTTTTTTTATGGGCAAACTTTAAAAAAGTGTGGACAGAAACACTTTCATTCATATTCATATGAGAATTCTCTGTACAAAGAGCCCGTGGACACCCTTCTTTGTCTTTAATTGTCTTTCACTCTTTAAATGATGGTTAAAAAATAGCAATTCTGACAACTGGTGTGAGACAGAAAGTAAAGTAAGGACACCCAAGGCAGCAATTTGAGCTAACTATTATCTTTAACGCTGTCTGTGGGCACAGAGCAGATGACTCAACTGAGGCGCTGATGTTGCCTGACACCCATTATCACTGGCCGACAGCTGTCATACAATTTACAGCTCTCACGTAACAGTAAAATTAACTACTCTGTTATTTTCCCCCGCTGCGGTTGCCATGGTCGCGCTGAGCTGAGAGACAGAAAAGATGGGAACTTGGTGAACTCGTGTGACGGCGGCGGCAGTCGTCGTTGAGTTTACATTAGAAACGGCAGATAGCAGCCGCCGTTTGAGCGCCGCTCCGTCAGATCTCCACCTGACAGTCGTAGAACAATGAGGGCGTCGGAGACGGATGACAACTTCTCCGTCTCTCTCAGCAGAGTGAATCTCAATAACCAGCAGATGGGGTGTTTATATAACGTCTTTATTCTGCCTCTCTTTCACTTTTCATTCTTATTTCTCCATCTGTTTTGTTTATCCGCTGCCTGCCATCTTCTTCTCTTTCCTCTTCTCTTCTGTCCTCTCCGTATGTTCATTTCTCTTTACATTTTGTCACACAAATCACTCTTTCACTCCGCCATCTGTTTCTCCCCCGTTTCCTCCATCAGGCTCTCCTGCTCCACCAACTGCCCCAGCGTCCGCCTTTGTGTGCTGCGGCGTCCTGTTGACCTGGCGTAAACTCTGAATGGCGGCGGTCTGAGCGCGATCCAGATCTTTATTGTTTATGACCCCGTCATCACAGCGGATACCGAGGATCTCACAGGCGGCACAAAGACAATGCAGCGAGTCCAACAGTGAGCTTATTAAACATCCACAGAACTCTTTGAAAAGTATTATGATGTATAATTTAGACTTTGGTTTGCCCTTTAACAGGTTCTACTGTGCTTTGAAGCCACACTGGTGAGACCTAGAAGTCGGAAAATTGCACTAAAACCAGCACATGAAGGGAACAGACTGGCAAAGTCACTGGTACCAACAGCAAAATGGGTTCATACTGGGACAAAGATGATTGAATTCTGCAAGTATAGAGCTCCTCTCTGGTCCAGGTTCACTGCAAGAAGCATGAAAATAGACCCTTTAACAGTAAACAATGAAAAACTGTGCGTCCAGTTTGGCAACAGAAGTACGGCGGACCACAAACGGGCAAAGATGAGCGGTTTTGGTCGCGTCCTCAGTCCAGGCAACATGTCTAATAGCTTGCAACCATTATGATAATATCATGTTGTTATGTTATGTGTTATCTGATGCTAACAGGTCTGACAAAGTACACTATATTTAGAATATTTTCACAACTTTACTTTGCCTTCAGACAAATCAGTGTTATATAAGCCAAATATTGCTCCCTCCAAACCAACCAAACTCCATAGGCAAAATCAGTCATTTTACATCACAGAGCACAGGAGTTGTTGGTCTACCACTGCCTCGATCTGTCAGTTTATTTGTGTCATTATGTGACTTTAATAAATCAGAATTATCCTTTTAAATTTGATAAGTTTTACTGTTGGGAATTTGCTGTTAAAATAAGCCTCAGTTTAGACTCACCAAAGTCCACAATAACAAAAACAAACTAACAGATCGGCAGCAGAAGACCTGAATTACTGATTTTGCCAATGGAGTTTGGTTAGATTTTTGGCTTATATAACAGCGGTTTCCTGTTGGAAAAGGCTCTCTGACGGTAAAGTAAAGCAGTAAAAATATTCAAAATATGGTGTACACTCAAGGCAGCAGCTTCCTACACTTCTGCTGCTTCTCCACACTGGAGGCGTGTCGACCGCCATCTACTGTAGGTAATACACTGACTGTGGAGACAACCCCACTTCAAATAATCTGAACTATCCCTTTAACACTGTAGGTTGCTATGGTTACAGGTACAAAGGGGGTATAAAGGTGTAAAAGATGCATCAAGATGTGGTTTGATGCTAATTGACACTGATTAGAATTCCTGTCAGACAGTCACAATGTGAGGCTGAAGCCAATAATGTGTTCAGCATGACAATGATCAAATTAAGAGACAGACAGACGGACAGACAGACAGACAGACAGACAGACAGACAGACAGGTGCAGGTAGACAGAGCAGTAAAATGATTTATGGCTCCTTATATTCTAATGAAGTCTGTGCAAACAGCCTCTGTAGTAATAAATTATCCACTTCAAACAAAAACACTGCAGAGAAACAGAAAGAGCTAATACAGGAGATTAATTAGCCTGCTTCATAGGATTACACACACACACACACACACACACACACACACACACACACGGAAAACTTAATCTACTAATTAAACCTTTTTTTCAAAATGTAATTTGGCTTCGTTGTGATTTTTATTTAACTCTGTCGGCCCTGCGCTCATTTATATTTCCTCCAGATATGAAGAAAAGGCCACAGCAGGACACTCGCCAGTTTATCACACAACACAGATCATCTGCACACAACCGCGCTGGACTCGATGTTTCCTCCCAAAAAACACACCTGAAAGCAATAAGGAGAGGGAGGGGTCACGCCAGGTGCTAATTAATTAAGCATTATTTGGAATGAAAAATAACATTTCTCCTCCAGTAAAGGTTGATTTAAGCGGCAAAAATGAAATAAAAGTGCAGCTCGTGTTTCCACGGAGGCACAGGAGTCATTGTTTTTAATTAGTCAGAAGCTGATATTGAGATTTGATGGCTTCTCTCTGATATTTCGAGTGGAAGGTATGTTTAGACTAATAATATCATCTGTCAATAATCCACAAAACTGACATATTTGGTATCAGTGGTGTTTGCAGGGGGTGTTTTTTTTCTTTGATCTGCAGTCTTTGATGTTGGAAGCTGCAGGTTACGGCTGCATATATATGTGACTGTGCACGAACCACATATACCTGAACACTGAAGAATATAGTAAAGAAATGTGAATGCATCATTAGTTGTATTTTCTGCCATAAGAAAAAAAAATACTTTCAGTGGAAATCTGCTGTTTGAAGCCTCAGATGTACCAAAACATTCGTGAAGCTGAGTGGAAGATTATTTGGTAAAATCTCAATTTTAGATACGATGATTATTATTTTCTCATTTTTAAAAAAATCGAGCCTGAGTGAGAAACCTAATTCAAATCTCTGGTGGAAATCTGCCGTTTGAAGCCTAAATGGAGCCAAAATCCAGTCATCACTGCTGAACAGTTATGACATTACCTTCTTACTTATTTAATTCATCTGTACAGTTAAGAAAAAAAAAATCCTGATAAATGTTTTAGTTCCATAATTCTTATTTCCTAATTAAAAACCTGGTGTAGAACTTTCATTAAAAATCTGCCGTTTGAATCCTTGATATGAGTGGAGTTAACAGATGGACCATCACTGCGGCGCAATTTTAAGTCTAATTATGTTTGAATACACTTAAAAAGTTAAGTACTATGTTATCTTGTCTCATTAAATGCCAAGCACCATAAGTGCTATTCTCTAATTATATACCTAGCGCAGAACCTCCATTAAAAATCTGCCGTTTGAATCCTCGAGATGAGTGGCGCTAACGCCCACGTGGGACCAGAATATCAGCACTGCTTTAAAATAATGAGACAAACTGGTCAGGTTGTATATTAGCTTGAATGAAATCTTAAAGTATCCAAGGGCTCCAAAGAAAATCTGTTGTTTTAACTGAGTGTAGGCTGGACCAGGGTGTCGTCATTGCTTTACAATAATAAGATTAACTGTGAAAAAAAAAAAAAAAACTAATTCAGAACTTCCATTGGAAATCTGCTGTTTTAATTCTGAGCGCAGCTAACATCAAAGGTGAACTATAAATAAATGTTGACAGTGCTGCACAATTGTAGGATTAATTATAATTTAATATATTCACAAAGTTAAGTAGAGCTTTAATTCATTAAGTGAAAAGTTTAATCATTATAAGTCTTACCTTCCAATAATAATAATAAAAAAAATCTAATTCAGAATTCCATTGGAAAACTGCTGTTTTAACCCTGAGCGTAGCTGACATGCTGGACTATAAACAGATGTCACCAGTATTGCACAATTATAATATTAACTCAAATTTGAAGTAGAACACGTTGTTCAAGAAAATTTCTAAGCACCATATGTTTTACTCTCTGATCAAAAACCCCATTCAAAACTTCCATTGAAAATCTGCCGTTTGAAGCCAAACTGAAGCGAACATCCAGGTTGAACTATAAAAAGATTCCATCACTGCTGCACAGTTACGTACGTATGTTTTAGCATCAAACTGCTATTTTTGCCAAGCTTTTCTAAAACTGTCTTCCATGTCACCAAGGCTTAATACACGATGATGTTATTACATAAAGGTATGGAAGGTGCGTATCAGGTCGAGGGAAGTGAGAGCGTCAGCGCTCAAAACCACTGTCACTGCTTTTTGCTATTTGCTGAGTGAGCTTCAACTTGAAAAACACAGAAAAGAAAAGAAATGAGTCGTCCTGTAATAAAAGCTTTAAGTATTATAAGTCTTACTTTTAATTTTAAAAAAAATTCAAATTCAGAACTTCCATAGAAAATCTGCCGTTTTAACCTCGCATGCAGCGAACCAACATCACTGCTGCAGAATTAAAAGATCTACTGTAATTTAACCGACTTATGAAATAAAGTAGAACTTTATTGTGTTAAATTAAATGTGAGCCTTTCTAATCAAAAACCTAATGCAGAATTTCCACAGAAAAAAATGTGCCGTTTGAACTGGAGCTCCCTCCAAATTAAACCACAAAAAGATGTCATCACTGCTGAACAATTATAAGATTAACTGTGATTTAATCCACTTCTAAACTTAATCCTCCTTTGTCCAGGCAGCCTCTGGGCTAATGATCGGGCTCATTATGAGGATGTCAGTGTTGGGCTGAAGCGCTGTCCTGTGGTGTGTGTGTGTGTGTGTGTGTGTGTGTGTGTGTGTGTGGCTCCAGGCTGAACCAGTTCTGTCTTTAATAACTTAAATCTGAACATGTTAACTGAGGTTAACCACAAAACCTCAGACACGAGCCTGGAGACAAAGGAAACATCCCCCGCTGCTCCTTATTATCTTTTGTCTTCAAGGAAATCTGTTAGTATTTATAGGAGTAAAATGGACGGACAGTGTTTCCTGGTTTGTAGCAACTGATGGGATTTAAATATAAAGAATTAAAATAAAGCTTATGATGTTGGTAAATCCATCTTTTATCACACACAGACTGCAGCTCATACTTTTATCTCATTACACAACATTTTCTAATCAGATGAAATCAATTTATAATAAGATGGAAGTAATAAAATGTGAATATATAACTTTATGTTATTGGTCACAGCAGATAATTAACTGTGATTTATTTTCATAAGACTTCATGGGAGTAATTTCCCACAGACCCTTTTTTCTTGATAAACTTTATGATGTTTTTTGTGGGCGGAGCTTAGGTGGAGGTAAACTTGAGTCTTTGCATTAATAAAAAATTGTTCACACTGAGCTGTGAACTTAACTTCGAAAATGAAACAGTTTCAAAAACTCAAAGATTCAAGTTCAGGTAAAGAAGAAAAGTAAATTAGTGCAAGAAAACAGTTGTTGGTAAAACTTTTTCAAAACATAAAAGTTCAAGTTGTGCTCAAAATGAAAAAGTTACTATAGTTTTGAAATAAACTTACAGAAGTTTTGCTGACCTGTAATCTTTTTTGAGACAATTTATTTTTCTTCTTCAAACTTTGATCTTTGAAGTTAAAGTTCTTCTGAATATGTTCAGTAACTTTTTCTCCAGGACTGCGAGTGTGACTTGAAAAAGTTCCCATAAGCCAACGGGACGGCGCTCGCTCAGATGGACCATCTCTCCACAGCTGCCACAGGGTCAGGGGACTGGATGGAGTCCGCTGTGGCTTTTCTTTTGTTTACTTGTTTGTTTGTTTTTTGTTGGAAAGCGGCGGCTGTCAGAAGTGTATTTCATTAGTAGCTAAAATAATGTAATGTTCTGAATGATTCCCATTCTGCAGAGGCAGCTGCTGTTTGCTAAAACTTCGATTTTGAGCCGTTATTTCTCAGCCAACAACACGACACGATGACAGTTTCACTTGATTATTATGCCTCCTGTTTTTCCTTTGTGTCCTGACATTGGCTCAAAAAGGTCTATAAAGGTGCTTATATGTGACGGAAAATACTTAGAAAGTTGCTTGGAAAAGTTCAAGTCTGATAATTATTAGGAAAAGATCAAACCTGAAGCTACATTTTCTCATATTTATTGATGCATTTGTTGAAATCTTTGCACAGCAGTAAAGATATCTGTCTGACTCGAGACTCTCAGACATCAGGAAAATTATCTCCTCGTTGTTTTCATCTGTGAGGTCAAACTGAAGTTTCACAGCCGTCAACTCATCAACGCCGAGCGGCGGCCGCTGATCGTCTCCCTGCCCCCGCTGATGAATAAAAGGCCAAAAGACGTCAGCGGCGCCTTGATGCGTGTCATCGCAGGTTGATGCGTGTCAACACCTCAGAATACGCCGACGACCCCGAGTCTGAGCAGGTCGAGAGTTCAGAAAAGCTCATCACAGCTACAGTCTCTTAATACTCATGACTGAAAAAACAGTTTCCTCCAGCAGGACAAAAAAAAGATCTGAACTGTCTGCGTGATGCATTCACTGACTGATATAAATGTCTGTTTACTTTGACTTCAAATGTCCAGCAGTAACAGTTTAAGCGGAACATATGGCAGCAATTTGGAGCTTATAGTCCACACAAAACTTTATTTAATCTAGTCTTACTAAGCTTGAGTTCTAGTTTTCAAGGAAGACGTTCATTAACAAACAGCATAAAAACACAAAAATGAGTGAGACAACAATAAAAAAAAGAACAGATAAAGCAATTAAAAGAGTCCTAAAAACATCCGATATTAAAGATTAAAAAAGATGAAAGAACAAATAAAACTTGAGGGCAGTTCATCACATCAGTCTGTACATATGAAATATCAAATTATTGCATCGTGGAGCTGCAAGATGTTTGTGCGACCGTGGTCGTGATCTGCTGATCTGAAAAGCGATTGCAATCAAATAGATGCTTAGACGCTGGGAGATGAACAGAGACGTGTCCTGACTGGTCCTTTATTACCCCAAAAACAACCACGAAGGTCAGCAGTGACCTCTAGTGGCCGTAGTTATTATACAACAGGAGCAAAGGATGAAGTCAGGTGACGTAGTAAGATTGTCAAAGTCGTCGTAGAGAAGAGGACGCGGTGGGTTGATGTGTGAATTTCCAAAAGAAATCAAAAGTCAATGCTGACTTATTCTTTTCTGAAACCTAACTAAGTAGTTTTGGTGCCGAAACCAAACCAAACTAAAAAAAAAAACTTTCCTGGAATTCCTTTTTTGCTGTGTAACTAACTACTAGGATGTTTGGATCTGTGTTGCATTTACATCCTTAGAAAGAAGCCAGAGATTCTAAAATATAATAAAGGAAAAAAACGCAAAGTGTTGTGCAAAAATCTATCAATGACTAGAATTCTTAAAGCTAGTTTGTAAATCCAACCACTTAAAGACCGTAATGAGTCTCAAAATTAGAAAAAGTATTTGACTTATTTAAGAAATACTGAAAATGAGAAATTTAAGAGTTTCTATCTTAATTTAAGATTCACAGTTAGCAAGAAAGTCTGATGCACTCGCACTGATTGATAATGAACAAAAATCGATTAATTCAAACTTTAATTGGAGTCATTTCATAAAATTCTTCAACTGAGAAGACGTGGAAATGGTCTTCATCTTAAAATAAGACAAAAGAGACTTACTTTCCAAAAGAAAAACTTTTTTTTTTTACTGTCTTGAAGTTCATTTTTTGCAGTTAAGAGTTCGATGGTTTCTCTTTGGCTGCATCCAAACTTGTTTTCATGCTGCACAAGCTGATTGAGAGGGTTGAATATTAGAAGGAATGTATGTTTACATCCTTAAATATTCAAACTTACAGTATATTTCTTTACTTTCTGAGTGCAAACGACAGACTACATGACAAGACTATCAAAACTCCAAATATATGTATTTATTCCTGATTATGTAAATGTGTTTTCAGCCTGACATGTTTTCTTGTTGATTAAAAACACATGTAGTCGTACACACACACACACACACACACACACACACACAATCAGCTGAGTTACAGTCAGAACAATGATTCTGTCCCATGAGGACGAATCCACAGAGATGTGATTAACAGACAGAGGAAGAGTTTCTGAACAGATACTGAAGCACAATAAAGGAAACATAAAGAGGGAGAACAGATGGATCCATACTGAGCCAGGATCACCAGTAAAACCAGTAAAAAAAACCCTCCTGCCAGAAGAGAAAAGGTCACTTCGCTGATTGGAATCTGAAGCGACAACTTTCTGATCAAAACTGTCCCGCCTGTAGAGTCCAATCCCGTCTTTCCCTCCATCATCCTCCTCATATCATTAAGTTTTAATAAATTGATTAATTCCCGCTCTGCTCTGTTCTCTTCCCTGAATCAGAACACGTTTCCAGGACACGCTAAGGCCACGCCGTCACCACGGAAACTACAGCGGTTCTGACACGTCCTAATTTGGTCTTGGACACATGTCCTAATTTGTCCGTTTAGCCGCGGAGGAGGGCGCTTAATGACCGACCAGGCTCCGACACATCAGCGGGAGAGTCCCGGCGAGCGGTTTGCGGTGACAGTCGCGTCTCCAGCGAGCCGCTGACACACTAACACACATGCGGCGACGCCCACCGTCTCTGATAACGGGGTGAGACAGATGAACCTCACAGGCTCCACAGTTGAAGGGGGCTCATTAAACTGTCATGTTAATCTAACGAGACCGAATTAAAAGCCTCTATCTGCAAACTGAGAGGCTCAGAGACGTTATTGAGCTTTAAAGGTTTCAGTCCTTTTTATTAAATGGAAATGTTCAATCAAAGACTGATACGGCCTTTTTGGATTGTTTCATTTGAATAGTTAATAGAGTCCTGAAGACATGGAAGTTTTTCACAGTAAAAAGGCTAAATGTGGAGGAAAAACCAGAAACGACATCTCTTTGTTGCAAAAACACCTTTTTGTCCTTTGTTTCTGTTCTATAAATCACCTCATGACCCTTCAGATTTACCTTGTGACCCCGTCAGGGTCCAAACTGAACTTCAGAAACCACTGATTCAGTTCAAACAGATGCTTTTCTCTTTGTTTGAATGTGCAAAATTAGTATTCAAGCCTTCTAATGAACGTCATTTACATTCAAGCCAAACAAGTCCACACAACGCTTATTAAGTCTCTCACTGCAGAGTAAATCTCCCGTCGTTCTGCAGGATCCTGGAGTTCAGGTACTGGTCAGACACGTTTTACACAAACTGACTGTCTCTAATATGACGTGTGATAAACTAAGGATGTACCGATGAACCGTCTGGAGTCTGGAACCAGCAGGTTTTCAGCCAGCACCTCGTTCTGCACCGGTCATGGTCTGCGCGACGGTCACGACAGCGCTGCTCACTTTTGGACGCTCTTTTTCGTTTTACGTCAAGCAGCAATGATCGGTCAGAGAGCTGAAGGGGGGCGGAGCATGATGGAAAAAAATAACATCATGAGCACATTAAGAGTGTTTGTGTAATTAAACTCAATACCAGAGGAGGTTTAAGTTTTCTTAAATAAACTTTTTCATGTCATTTCGTTGAGCTGATAAAACGTCGATCAGTGCAGTCGAGATGTGATTATACATAATTATACACATGATAATTTGATTGGAAAGTTGAAAAGTGGGCGTGTCATAACTCGACGTACCATGTGGTTGCTAGTTCGCTAACTCATGAATCTTTGCTCTGTTCTGCTAAAAGTTCAACTGATTGGTGGATGTCATGATATTATTGGTTGAAACTGGTTGGTTCTGCTACATAAACACGTCACATTTTTTTTGCATTGAGTTTCAAACAGTCGCACAATATGACTGTGGACTTCAACAATTATGATTTAATTTTTAAATTTGATCTTTATTTATACAAGGAGAGCACACCGCCACCCCATCCTGAAAATATGTTCCCACGGCGATGAGCTTCAAGGAAATCTTCATGCAAATTAATGTAATATACAACTGCATATGTGTGTGTGTGTGTGTGTGTGTGTGTGTGTGTGTGTGTGTGTGTGTGTGTGTGTGTGTGTTGTTTAACTGGTCTCCAGCAGAGTTAATCAGAGTTATTAGTCACCACTGAACATAAATCACTCTTCACAATCAGATGAGCTTTAACTCTCCGACTGCGCTAATGAGCCTGTTGACTCCACCCACTAATTATCATGCAGCCAGCTGGACGTGGTGAAGGAATTATGGGAAAATATTCACACTAAAGACAAATAATCAAGTACTGAGGAGCAATCAAAGAAAAAAATGTTGATAATTTTCCTCGTTTATTAGTAGAAAGTGAACAAAACACCTGGAGATCCTTCAGTGTTACAGTGTGGATGCAAAATGTTTAGAAATGTGTAATAAACTGTGAGAAAGTTCCCAACCTCCTCCTCTCTTAAACCCTCTGGATTAAGCGGAAATGCAGCGTCATCAAACTCGTTGTTTTTCTCTCAGGATCAGAAGCTTCACCTCCAACTCCTACATCTGATCTGACGACTAATCCTTCTTTGTTCTGTTTCAGATTCAGTCTTCATCGCTTTGTTTGTGCATCAACATCCAGAATGTGTTAAACTTCATGTCTTTAATGCACCAAATGGCCAAAAGTATATGGACATCTGAATATTTTCACTCATATATGATGACGGCGTGTTCATTGATCTGCAGCTCTAGTTTGAGGCTTTTTTTTTTTTTGGACCCAAGGGAAAAAAAAATCCTGGCTGTAAAAACCCAAATTCATTAAACTCTGTTCCATCTGAACGCTGCTGTTCCATCATGTACATCAGTGGGTTTCTCTGTCCGACCGTAAACATGCAGGAGAATTCTTCTTCTTCTTCTTGTGTTTTTTAGGTCAAAAAGTCTGCAAAAAGCTATTAATATTTGAAAACCACTTCTCTCCAGAACGTTTGTAATTAAAGAATCATGAAAAGGTGACCTGGAGAATCTGACACTCGCTTGGATAATTGGTCAACGACAAAAACTACAAAAGTGTTCTTATAAACCGGAAAATTAGAGTGTGAGGCTGAACAAGAGCCAACAATTTAATTATATGACACAGGACTGTTATTTTGACAACATCAGCTGTTTAAATATGTCACGAAAAACCCTCTGCTTGTATGATCAGATATTTTAAAAAATTCTGACTGTTATATTTTAGAAAACAGCTGGGACTCATTCAAAAACAGAAAACAGGACAAAACTGAGTTTTAAAGATGACAGAAAAACACAGATCAGATAATTATCACTGTATTATTAGATGAATTCTTCATGACAGTAAACTGTCGGCACACATGTTTCTGAATATATTTTAATATGTTCTGTCTTTTTTCACTTTTCCCGTCACTGTATTTCCCAGGAAACAGGAAATGGTCTTGATTAGATTTTCTGGGATTAAAACCTTCAACACACTGGTGAGAGCAAGTTAGTAAAACATGTTAATTTATCTGGTTTATTGTTTGATTTTATATCCAACATGTTTAACAGTTAATATACAAACTGTCCTGTTGTTACTGCACTTACTTCACCTCTAAAGTATTTCTCATCTGATCTATTTTGGTTTAAAACATGAATTTTGTTGAAAGATAAAAAAAACATTTCCTTATAATTATTACTTTTTTAATGTTTCCCAGGGACAAAAACTCATAATTGTGTAATTAACTGCATCATAAAACTTTCATTAAAGAAAAAAAAAGTTAAGTAGAATATTAAACTTATAAGAAATCATTTCACACGTTACAATTATGTAATATTTTTTGACCTGTTAGTGACGTGTTCCCCGACCAACAACAGAATAAAACACACAGATTTGTTGTTATGAAAAAACAAACGTCTGTCATTATAATAAAAGTCACCAGCTAACAGACTCTCCGCTGTAGAAACGATCTGTTGAACTTGTTTGTTTGTTTGTTTGTTTGCAGCATTGATTGAACCTGCTGTTGTGATTGTATCTTGAAATGGTTTGCATCGATCAGAACACGAGAATCTCAGCTTATTCCTCGTTGCATGAGTGAAATATAGTCTCACTATAAAAAAAGTCTCCTTCATAAACAGTCAGAGGCACACTGCAGTTTGTGAAGAATCAATTTGCATTTTAATTCTGCACAAACTCTACACTGTGCCTGACTTGAGACTTGCATGTTGGGTTTTTTTTTTATTTCTTATTGAGACTATATTTCATTCATCCAGTGAGTCCTTCACAAAGACCCAGCAGCACCTCGGCTCCATTATCTTCACCAGAATGTGAGCTTTCCAAATGTCACATGACATGACATGAACTCTCTGTGCTCAAAGTGTCAAAAACCTTTTTACATTGTTCGCTTCTTTGGGAACTTCTGCAATTTGTTCTCCACCTTTTCACAATTTTAACCCAAAAAAAAAAAGAAAAGAAAATCCTGAATCTCAACAGTAACAACGAGAAATTATGACAAACTGAGCCACTTATAAAAAGCACACCCTGCAGACAACTGCTAACGTTACACAGAACAACTGACTAAAAACAATTACTAGTAGAATCACAATTCTACTTTTGATTTTGATTATTAGAATTAAATCTCATTTTGATTGATTATTGATTTAATATTGAAATTGTGACAGCCCTAATGTACAATTCAGTGTTTCCACAGAAGCAGAAGTATAACGTAGCTAAAATCAAATAATTAAGTGAAAATTTAAGCTACGTTTATTTTACTTAAGTACTAAGTAGTAGTTCTTCTCCACCAGTGATTAAATCCACAGCATATCTTCTTGTTGTTGTTGTTGTTAATATAAATTCTGATGTCATGAGACTCATTATCTGGCGCCACTGAAGGCTGAAAAAGCAACTTTTCCAATTTCACTTTGATATTTGTGCTTTTTTTCACCTGCTGAAGTCTCATTTAAAAAGAAGAAGAAAACAAACCTCGTGCAGCAAGAATCTGAACTTCGGTCTTATCTCGTTCTGACGGCGTTACTGCGACAAAATCACCTGCCAAAATAATATAATTTGATAAACTAGTTTAACTCGAACACTCTCACAAAGGTGGAAGGTGGATATTTTCAGGGAGAAACTTCCAGACTGTGTGTGTGTGTGTGTGTGTGTGTGTGTGTGTGTGTGTGTGTGTGTGTGTGTGTGTGTGACTGTTGTGGAAACACTCAGCAGGTCTCTCCTCCGTCTGCCAATAAAGTAACATTTGAATTTCATAGACAGACAGAGCAGATGGATGCTGAGATGGAGAGAGTGGGAGAGACGTTACCATGGCAACAGATGTTGGGTCACTGAGTCGGTGAGAGGCCAGCGAACTCTACTATGAATTCGGGGTGTGTGTGTGTGTGTGTGTGTGTGTTTGTGTGTGTTTTGACCTTGGTTCTGATGCCAGGGAGAGCTGGCAGACAACCAACCAGCGCGCGCACACACACACACACATACACACACACACACACACACACGCACCTGACGCCACACAAACACACAAACACACCCCTGCCAACAGGTATTACTTTGGTCGTCATGGTAACTGATCTGCGAGACCTGCAGAGTGGTGATTTGGCTCCACTGGGTCCAACTCCTGTTGTCTGAGCACAAGTCCCGCCCACGCTAACAGTGTGACACACCTCCTGCCCAATCAGGAGGGAGTATGTGTCATTATATGTGAGACAAGACGTTCCACTCAGGGAACGCGGGGTTCAGAAGGAAAAAAGGGAACTTTGGGTAATTCTAAGTAAGTGAACTACGTCCTCCAACTACATAGAAACAAGGCAGATTTAAGAAAGTTCTGTTAGTTAAGACTAAATAACTCAGGAGTCTCAGTGGTTCTCAAACTTTTTCCTGTTTCCGTGTTTTTAGTTACATCGCTGCTACATTTCAACCAGAAATCCATTTTCTTGTTTTTCGTCTGTCATTCAATATCAAAACTGGCTTCCTGCTCACAGTGAACATGACCGTGTTTGTCGCTGTTTGGAAGTTAACAACTGTGTTGGAAACAGGAATATTGGACGCAATTTAACGACATTTACATTTTTATTGAAGTTATTCATCAAAGTTCGGATCAAAACGGCGCCCAACGTCACTCGTCTCCAGTTACAACATTTCAAAAGGAAACAATGCAGCTGAGCTGTTTTTGTCGCCGATCCTCACTTGCGTCACATTCAGTTAGGACTCAGTGTCACTTTCTAAATTCAATGGCCGCTGCCTGAACGAATGACAAACAAACAGAATGACAGAGTGACAGAATCAGGGCGTCCAACCAAAGTTCGGCCAAAAACGGCGCCCCACGCTGCTCGTCTCCAGTTACAAAATTTCAAAAGGAAACAACGCAATGAAGCTCATTTGCATCACATTCAATTAGGACGCAGTGTCATTTTCTAAATTCAGTGACCGCTAGCTGAACGAACGACAGACGAGCAGAATGACAGAGTGACAGAATCAGGGCGTCCAACCAAAGTTCAGCTCAGAATGGCGCCCCACGTTACAACATTTCAAAAGAAAACAACACAATCGAGCTGTTTTTGTCGCTGATGCTCACTTGCGTCACATTCTAAGTTTGTGATGTTTGTTGAAGTTTGGAGGCTCGACACACATCACAGCCCAGCAGACGTCCACTAAAGTGCTTTAAAAGTTTAGTTTTAAACCCCATGAAGCCTCATTACTGCCGAGACAGAAGGATCCACTCAGACCGTGGATCAATACCTCCATCGATCAGTGTTTCCTCAGGTGAAATGGTGTCTGTGTTACTTACAGTACGTCTTAGAGAAAATTCTGATCTGTGTCTGTCTCGCTCTGTCCTGAACTGGTTATTGTCTCCTCTCCGTCCCTTGTTTTTTTCATTTATCGTCTGTCATTCGTTCAGCTGGCGGTCATTGATTTTGACAGCAGGAGACCAACAAACACACACACACACACCATTCAAGTACGAGTGTGTAGTGTGTGTGTGCGAGTACTCCAATCTGTGTGTGTGTTACATAACGAGCTCGCTCCTCGTCTTGAAGTGACACTAAAATAGCTGCTTCGGCTTCACACTCTGTCTTCTCTGTGTCTTTAAAAGCACCAATTAGAGACATTTAATTTAATCACTGCGCTGGCTGTCCGCACGAGTTACACCCAGTTACACAGAGACGGGGAGACGCAGATAGTTCCATTTGTCCTCTGGTGTCTCTGTCCGCGTTGAAGTGAACTGGAAAAGACCCGAATTCTCCCCAGAAACACATCAAACATTTATTCCACGAGTTCGGCTCTTAACAGTTAATTTCACTCCAGCGTGGTCATTTTCACAATCACTGTTGCATTAAAAAGATACTGAAGCTGAAACAGAGACGCATTCGAGGTTTGTGGTTGTCTCAGCCTCTAAAACACCATTAATGGTTCCCAATTGGTTTAAATGTCACAAGTTCTGCACTTTAACAGGCTTTATAATTGGCTAATCGCCTGGGATAACTTAAACAGCCCGCCGCCCAATCAGGATGCACGATCTATCACTTTGTCCTCCTATTTTTTTATTCAGTTAAAGTGATAGTTCAGATTATTTGAAGTGTTGTATGAGGTACTGGATAAGTAATAAATGCCGTGGACAGGGTCAGCAACAAAATGTATTTTAGACCACCTAAAAAAAAATAAATCAATATCAGTTTAAGTTTTTTTGATGGGAAACCACTGTTCATGCAAATTCAACCAATCCCTACCTGAGTTCTGCTCAACCTTGCAATTTTGTCCAATCACCACAACTTTTCTGCAAATCTGACCAACCATCAAAGCTTCTCACAAGTTCCCTGGAACAAGTTGCAATTTTCTCTTGCTCCCACAATCGCTTTCCGAAAAACAAAAAAAACTGCTTACAACGGGTAAACAAACACCATACCGGGCATTTTAGGCTGCAACAATCCCAAAAGAAGCCTGGGAAATATTGGCAGGATCACTTTTCATACCTGATTCATCTCACACGTCTCTGGAAACCTTGCAGTCCACCAGAATTTACAACAAAGTTCCTTGGGTTTAGGCAACGTTTCAAACTGAAGGAACAGTCTGAAATTTCTGGAAATCCCAGCTTAGATTCAGATGAGAACATGGATATTAGTTTAATCTCCGTGTGGACAGAAAATACCCGACTTAGCATTTAGACTGGGAGTTTGGAGAAACTGGTACCCTGAAAGGAAAGATCTGATTTCCCAAAAAAACATCAGTGTTTCTATTGTATTTTAAATCACTGCTGTTCAAACTGGTTCAGTCGACTTTTCAACCTTAAACTGATCGTTAAACGCACCTACTGCTGGTCATAAATGAAGATATTTCAGCACGGAGCTGCAGCTCTCTGTGGTTGGTTAACAAGCTGGGTCTCCTCTGTCTCCATGAAACTGAGTGAAAGTCATGCAGACAGCGCTGTGATTAAATGTCTCTAATTGGTGCTTTTAAAGATACAGCGAATGTGTGTGTGTGTGTGTGTGTGTGTGTGTGTGTGTGTTGCATAATGAGCTCTATTCTCATGTTGACGTGACACTAATAGTCACACACACACAGAGAAGACTGAAATCGTGTAAGAGGTGGAAATAACAGAAGTCTTCGAGGTTTCAGGACGTATGAAACCCGTCTGTCCGTCCACCTGTCTCTGTCTCTTCCCACGTGTTGTTTAACTCATCATTCTCATCTTTTGTTGATTGTTCCCCTCAAAGACGTTCTGTCATTGAAGAACGCTGGAACCATAGTCCTCTGAAGATACAAAACAAAACATTTTACAGACGACCGGATGATGTTCAGAGCCGAGACACACACGTCCCTCCTGTGTTGCTGTGTTGAAGTTGACATCCAACATCTCAATGAAAAAAACAAGCTGCTCAGCTGATGGACTTTCTGGAGGGGTTCACAAAAAAACTTACACCTCACAGGAATAAAAGAAACAATCTTGTAAATGTCTCAGAGCGGTACGCCCGTGCACGGCGTGAAAGCTCTGCCTCGATGAGGAAAAACTGACCCGTCAATCAACGAACCAGGGCGGACTTTACAGTAACACACCAGGAGGGTTCAGCGGTCGAAGCAATCAAGAGTTCATCTCCCAAACACACTTCTGACACGTAGTGACGAGCCTTCAGCTTGTTATTGTTCATTTTCACAAAGGGTTTTTTTTATGTATCTGTCTGAAAAGTGCGTTTCTGTCCGTCTGACTGCCAAGCATCGATCTGATCATTTGCAGATCAAGAGATGTCAAGAAGAAATAAATCAATTATATGATATGAGAGTGCTTTAGTTAGGGAATCACAGCAGACAAAGAAAATCTGCATATTCTCATAATCATTTTGACCTTTTCGCTCCAAATACAACTGAAATGTCAAGTGAATATCAAGATAGTTTCCATTTAATTTTCTGCAATAAACATTAGTTCAACTCTTGCTGCAGGAATTGAATATCAATTAACCAAGTAACCGATTATGAATCGATTATTAAATTAATAAACACCTGTTACAATAATCGATTTATCTGTTTGAATGACATTTTAAGTAGCAAAAAAAGTTCAAATTCTCCAGATTGCAGCTTCTTAAATGTGAACGTTTTCTGCTTTCTTTACTCCTTCATGACAGTAAACTGAATATCTTTGAGTTGTGAGTCATATTGGGCTTTTCCAAACAAAGATTAACATTTTTCATCATTTTCTGACATTTTTAGACCAAATAACCAATCAATCAATCAATTAATAATCCAAAAAAAGGTGTTCTAGTAGACTGGTAAAACTCAAAATCCTACAAGTCTTAGATAAAAATGTCCAAAATGTAAAGATCAGTTGATCACCGACCTTGGCTTTGACAAGGCGAGTCATAAATGAGTCGATTATGTGCCTCATTCACCATCAACACGATCAAACCTTCGTAACATTTAAGGTCTTCAGCTGTTTGTGGGTTTAGCAACAAAGAAAAGATCGTTCTCAATGTCAGGTCGTCATGTCAAGTTTCTTGAAATGTTGCGCCCTGTCCTGCCAACCAAGTCCTTCTCGGTAGGTTTTACTTTTAAACATCCTGAAGTTTGCTTCTGTTTAATATACAACACATAATTCATTCTGTTGTTTACATCCCAGTGTCTCCAAAATGGCCGTGCATCTGGGTAACCGTCCAAACCATCGAGTCTATGAAATATGAGCTTGCAGATTCGTCTGGTCCCTGGGCTGGACTGGAGTTCACCAACACCGTGCTGACCGCAGGCTAAAACATCTCAACACTTTGCCACTTCAACAAAGACACAGCAAAGTACAACGTATTTTCAGTGCAGCTCCCGTGAGGGAGGCTTTAAACCAACGCGGCTTTAAACCAACACCCCCGTCCTCAGGCCCCACAGCTCGTCAGAAAAAAAGCGATTTAAGCACAAACACAAACAATTCAATACAGTTCTTTGTTTTAGCTGAACGACAACGATCATCTTGTTAACCCTGAACCTGATGTTGTCTCCTCAGCTGAAGAGGATCTCTGCTCTCCTCTGTGAAATCAATTCACCTCGCTATCTCCTCAGGATCTGAGACACCGAGTCTCATCTGTGACTGTCGTCCTCCAGCTCTTTGGAAATAATCCCTTTAAACTCCTCTCAGAGGTCCTGGATAGTTTTGGCTCCGCTTTGCTCACTGCTGGAAATAAATTCCTCACCTCTGGCTGTTTCCCAAACTGCTTTGAAACAGAGACTGTGTCCTAAAGAGACCCGACGTTCATCCATCCTGTCCTCTGAACCGCAGACCAACCGCCAAATTACCTTTCAGTGGTGAGGTCATAGAAGGAAATTGCTGCTAAAAGACTTTTGAAGTAGATAACGGTGATAACATCTTCATTCATTTTCACTCTGCTTTGTGCCGGCAGCACAGAAACAGAGTGGATATCCACAGAGCATCTTTAAAGAACAGAAAAGCACTAAGAGCTGCCTGATCTGATAGGAAACTCATTTGTACAAAAGCAGATGTCATGTTTTTCAACTGATATGCGACCTCCACTGAGATACCTTAGTTACAACGCATATTTCTGTTTCCCTAAGTTATATTTTCCTAAAACAAACTGATGAGTTCAGATAATTGCACTTTAATTACACTCTCTGATGCAGAACTGATGGTATGATTATAAAACGGTCATCTGGGATTAATAGTCATGGAAACTATGTGAGATTTATGCGTTTAATGGACTAAAACAAGAGGTTTTGAGACTGAAGTGCCTCCCAAGGGCACGGGAGATCTGAAGGAGGAGACGGAGCAGAGGTGTGATGGACAGGTTCGCTCTAAAAAAGACAGTAAGTCAGCTATTGTAGCTTGGACACTTAATTGTACTCCGGTCTCAGAGTCATTACTCTGTCAAATCTGAACGCAAAGATGTACTTTTAGATTCAATGTGATTTACACTTCCAGAGAATACGATTATGTCTAATTTCCATCTTGAATAAATGTCCATAAATCCACTTAGAAGTCCTAAAAAAGACATTTCTTTTAACTCCAGAACTTGACTCAGAATCATCAAATATTTAAGCTTTCTTCAGTATCAACAGCTCCTGTTCAAGACGGGAATGTTGCCCGTTATTATTTTGTAGTCATTGTCTTCCATCTTGTTTCCATGTCTTCACTTCCTGTCTTTGCCCTTTTGATTCCTGGTGTATGCAGTCAGTTTCTGTTCCCCCTGTTCCTGTTTTCATTCTGGACTCTCTTCTTGATTACTTTGTTGGACTGTTGAGTTTGTTTATTTCTGAAATCTTAAGCTGCCTTTTGTTACGTTTTGTGTTGCCTTTCCCTCGTCGGTTCCACTTGCAGTGAGCTTTTTTAAGTTCCCTTTTTCATCCGACCTGTTTTGCATTTGGGTCCATCTCAGTACTGACTGTGTTTCCTCGCCTTATAGTTTTAGCCTCACCAGCTTATTTGTTCCACCTGGAACTGGAGGTAGAAACAGAACCGAATCAACACCTGTTTAAAAAGGGAATTTGATTCAGTGCGTAAGAGCAAAGCAAA
Organism: Lutjanus erythropterus; assembly: GCF_056507025.1. NCBI lineage: Eukaryota > Metazoa > Chordata > Actinopteri > Lutjaniformes > Lutjanidae > Lutjanus > Lutjanus erythropterus. The sequence goes on along the minus strand of NC_139338.1, from coordinate 27,541,218 downwards.
TGTGTTTTTATATTGCCTTATGTTCCTTTTACACTTTGTCTTGATGGCTTTTATGCTTTGCATAAAGCTCTTTGAATTCCCATGTTGGTCCTGATCACAGGACAAAACAATCAGCCAGTGACCTTTCCTCTAGCGCCACCACCTGGACAAAAGTTGCTGTTTTAGCTCCACTGCTGGCAAGACTCCATTAAACCAAACTTATCAGTATGTTTGTCTTCTCCTTTCCAACATATTGTAGTCTGCAATTAACATTGAAAGCTGCGCTAACAGAAGCTGAAAACAAGCCCAGAGGCGTTGCAGCCAGAGTTGGAATTACAAAATAAATGTCTGTAAACAATTCAGAGTCAAAAACAAACTGATATGACTCTTTGCACCATCAACATTTCAGTTATTGGGTCCAATAAACATTAAAAAGTCTCGACATAAGTCAATTATTCTAATGCTATAAAAGTCAGAAAGTCTTGCAGGTCAGCCAGAACGAAACTTTCACAGGAATTTGACACAATCTTGGAACATGTTATCGAGCTCTTTTTAGAAATCCATGCTTTAAAAAGTGTCAAATATACTGTATACCCAAGTGGAAGGAAAAAGATATCAAACTCATCCTCAAGAAGCAGCGAATCCACCAGGACTCTCCTTCTGGGGTTTGAGGAAAGGAAAAAATGTTACAAGATCCCAGACAGCTGGTTACTGAAGTAGGTGGAAAGCCAACTTAAAAATAATAAACAGTATTTATTATAGATAAAGCAGTGAAATACTTTACAAGCTCCTCTGCTGCACGCAGTGGGAACAGTGTAAAGGATCAGGAAGCAGCAGTTGTAGCGTTCTCCGACGTCTCCAGACACTGACACACTGAACCAGTTAAAGTTGCTGAGACGGTAAACTTTCAGAGTTTATTTTGGACTCATTAAGAGTTTTTATTTGTGGTTCTCCAGGAGCTGAACGTAGGTAACCGGACATGCTTTACTGAAGACGTTCCCCCTGTCCTCAGCTCTGAACAGAGGAGGCCTCTCAGAGCTGAAATGTCTTCAACAACTCATTGGTATTCAAGGAGAATACTTTGACCTGGATGACTCAGAATGTTTACAGACAGTTTTAGTTCTGGATTTATTCTCTGTGAAGCCATTTTATGCAATTTTTGCAGGGAGAGTAAATATTTCTAATGGTGAATTGATGGTTCAGTGTGTTTGTCTCCATTAAAAGTGCAACTGCATGTCCTAAAATGAGTGCTGCAGTCAGAGCCATAGACGGTACATGAAATTGGTTGCAGTCTGCAGCAGTATTTTTTAATAAAATGATACTGAATTCTGAAATGACATGTTGTTACAGCTGCAGCTTTTGCATCAAATGGAAATATTCTGGATGTTCCAGGCATAGTCTGATATGCATTTTCTCACTTTGGAATTTAAATAAAGTCCTTTCGGCTCATAAAGGCGATTTTATGTTCAGCAGGAGAAAAAAGGTTCCATGTCTTGTATTATTGCTGCCATTTTAATCTGTGAAGAAACTTTGTAAAGAAAAAGATCGTCATCCTTGCCTTATTGAATATTAATGATAAATTATTTGTGTCCACCTGATGGATTTTAGCAAAATATTTACTCTCTATTAGCTCTGTTTTTGGTTTCCTCCACCTCCACCTAAGAAAAATATTTTTAGCTGCTAGATGTTCTGCTCTCTTTATCAGTTATATGTGCAGTTTGGTGCAGGTAGAGGACAGTGGCTTTAACAGAGCTGAGAGTGGTGAGACACAAAAGTTGCAGAGCATAAAACTGAAATATGCTATAATGCTACATAAAGCTTAGGGACACTGGATTTGTCGCCACCCACTGTTACTCTGAAAATGAAACACAATGAAACAAGTAAAGGATAAAAGTCCCTTTCTTTGCTTTCTCACATCGTGTTTTGTGGTGCCGTTTCTCCAGTTAATGCATATATTTTATGTACCAAGCAATTTGAGTCTTGGTGAAAAATTGAATTCTGAAATGACATGTTGTTACGGCTGCAGCTTTTGCATCAAATGGAAATATTCTAGATGTTCCGAGCATCATTTTATATGCATTTCCCCCACATGTGTGTGATGCATTTGGACACTCTGGGATCTCCACCGGAATTTTAATAAAGTTCTGTCGGCTTATAAAGGCGATTTTATGTTCAGCAGGGGAAAAGAGGTTCAATTTCTTGTATTATTGCTGCCACTTTTGTTCTGTGAGGAAACTTTTTAAAGTCACTGCGGTCTGAAAGAGATTGTCTTCCTCACTTTATTGAATATTAATGCTAAATTCTTTCAAACAGCTCTGAATGAAGAGGACGGACCGACTGACTGGAAGAGACTTCAGCTCTCAGCTTCACTGAGGCAGCAGCAGGCAGACAGCTGACTGGCCTGCAGCTCTCCCCGTGTGTGTGTGTGTGTGTGTGTGTGTGTGTGTGTGTGTGTGTGTGTGTGTGTGTGTTGTAACGTGTGTGTGTGCGACTGTGTGTGTTTCAGTTCGGTCCATCTGTTGTTGTGTGTCGGCCCGAGGCGACGGCATGAGAGAAAGAGCGAGAGACAAAGAGGAAAAGAAAGAAAGACAGAAAGAAAAGATGAAAAGATACACAAGTGGAGGAATGTAGGTGTGTGTGTTTCTGTGTGCGTGTGCGTGTGTGTGTGTGCGTGCGTGTGTGTGTGTGTGTGTTGGACCTCAGGCGGTGCTGCCTGTGTGTCTCTGTGGATCCCAGATGGAGCCAGAACTCAACAGAACACATTAGTCCACTTGGCGTGTTCGCACACACGTTCAGACACACTCAGATATTCAGCGTTAATTCTCCTGACAGTCGGATCACCTGAGCCTCGGCTCGCTCTGCTGCTGCAAGATTTCTGCTCCACTGGAACAGTCAAATGAATTCCTACGGAAGCCCGGAGAGGCCCGTTATCGCTTCTTCTGTTATCTCGACTTCGCCGCTGCAAAAGAACGAGAGGAAAACCAACTCCCAGGCTGGGACTGAGTTCCTGCAGAAAGTGAAGCAGCGCGAGTATCTCTGGGTTTCGTTTGCAAGTTGGAGAAACTAAAGGAGTAAAGAAGGGGAAAGTGGGAAGGGAAGGAATAAAAAAGGAAGGATCTGTATGCTCCGCTGGATCTGTCATTTCCTACGGTACTGATTATTAGACTCGGGCTCATCTCCCCACCAACTGGTCCCCATTCAACTTATATAATTCTGAGTGCACTTCTTTACCTCGGGGACGTACAGGAAAGCAGCTATTGTTCATCTTTCTGATGTTCCAGTGGAGTTAGAGACCAGAAAAAAATCAGAGAGAATACAGTAAATGTCAGCAGACATTTTTGTTTCTGCAGCTGCACGAGTTCAAACATGAGATTAAGATGGTAAATGGACATGGACACTTTTTCTAGTTCATCATAGTTTACAACTACTAGTTAATAGTCACTAGGGCTCCAACTAATGATGAGTTTCCCAGACGACGTCCTCAAATGTTGTTTTGTCCACAACCCAAAGATATTCAGTGTACTGTCCTCGAGGCATGAAACCAAAAAATATTCAAATTCTCTGATATGAGCTTCTTAAATGTGGACATTTTTTTATTTAAAAAAAATACTCAAACTGATTAATCGGTTATCAAAAGAGTTGGTGACTAATTTAATTATCGATTAATAGTCATCCCTTTGCTCACACAATCATGCAAACAGTCGCACACTGATGGAACAGCCATCGGGGACAATTTGAAGTTCAGTCATTTGTCCAGGGACACTCGCTGCGACCAGAGGAGCCGCCGATCAAACCGCTAATCTTCCGATTAGTGACGGGACAGAACAGACGGGAGCTACAAAAATCCACAGGGAGAACGTTTCAATGAGAAATTATAAATCAGAGGAATCATAAATATAGTTTTATATTATCTGTCACACTTACTTTTTAAAAAGAATCCTGGTGACAACGTGCACTAATTAAAGAAGAAGAAGAAGAGTTGTTGAGTCAGGAGAAACTTGTTTATGACAAATTCAGAATCATTTGGGCCTTTTTGTAAATCCTGCAAAATGTTCTTTATTGCCAAGTTTTTTCCTTTTATAAAAACATAAAAAAACATAAATGTCAGCTGGAAGGATTAGTGCAGCGCTGTTGTTTCTGACTCAGTATGAATCATTTTCTACCTATAATTCTTGAATTTCCTACACAGTTCTGATGAGTAACAGCTTTTAAACTGATGTCATTCACACCTGATACACACCGATCACAAACCAACCGAACCATCTTCAAATGTTCTTCAGACAGATTTACAGATTGCATTTTAAGACCGGAAGCGGGTTGCACCAGCTGGTCTTTACTAAGCCTGGTCCTAAGTGCTAAGTCCTTGTTAACACCAGTTTAAGAACAGACTTTAAGTAAGTTGGACCAACCAAACTTCAGCCTTGTCTTAACTGATGATTTGAAGACCCACAACACTGCAGTGTGCGTTGCCAGGATCCACTGTTGACAATCTCTGGCTGTCTTGCTGATTTGTAAATAATCATTTCTAATTTGCAGCAAAGTTTTGGAGCATCAAAGATTTCATCTCACATTGAAGTAAGAAAATTACTTGAGCTGCACAACTGAACTAGTCAGTGCAATATCCCCAGACTCCTTTAAAAATCGCTCAGTTTTAAGAGCTGCTGAGTCAGGAGAAACTAAATAAACTTTTGAAACAGTATCTATGACAAAATCTTCATCATTTGGGCCTTTTTATGAATTCTGCAAATGTTCTACATTGTTAAGTATTCTAGTATTTGGCTCTTCTATGTTTTGATAAATGATAAACTCAGCGCACACAGTTATTTCTTACTCAACATCAATCATTCCCAACCTGTACCACTTGAGATTTCCACACAGTTCTGTTGAATAACATCACTTTGACCGTTAACAGCACAGAATAGACGTATTCTAGACTAGAGGCTGTAAATCTGCATTAATCAGCCTGTATTTTGACTTTATGCCTGCTCCTGACTAGATTTATTTAAGATTTACATCCAGGCTTAGTGAGAAAAAGGCTTAAGCCTAGACAGAGCCACCGCCGTAACTATTAGGTCGGACTTAGAATGCCAGGTTACAACCGACTTAGCTTAAGACCAGGCGTAAGTCCTTGGGTCGGTTTCAAGGAGATACATTTAGACATAACAGGTAGTCAGACTTCAGATAAATGTCTAAAATCATCTGCTGCACAAAGCAGTTTAGTTCCTGACTATCTTAAGTAGGACTACAGCACAATGAATTCTGAGTAAATTAAAACCTTTTTCAAAATAAAAAACTAGCCGACCGAGTGACCACATCCAACCACTCAGCTCTCTCTACCCCAACACGAAATATGGGTCTTTTGGAGGAATTCAACAGGTCATCCATCCACCTTCAACCATTTATCCGAAGTCAGGTCACGAAGGTAGCAGTTCCAGTTGGGTACCCCAGACTTCACTTTACCCGGCCACATTAACCAGCTTTGGCTGGGGGATCTTGAGGTGTTCCCAGGCCAGGGTGGTGGTATAATCCCTCCACCTAGTCCACGGTCTGGCTTGTGGCCTCCTCCTGGCTGGACGTGCCTGGAACACCTCCAAAGAGAGGTGACCAGGTGGCATCCTTACAAGATGCCTGAACCCCCTCAACTGGCTCCTTTCTACGCAAAGTTTCGCACTCTGATGCCAGTTACCCTCCTGAGAAAACCCATTTTGGGCGCTTGTATCCACAGTCTCATTCTTTTGCTCATGAGACTCCCTTCTATAGGTGAGAGTATGAACAAAGACTGACCGCTAGATCGAGAGCTTCGGCTTCTGGCTCAGCTCTCTTTTCGTCACAATGGTGCAATAAAGCAAATGCAATACTGCTCCCTCTGCTCCGATTCTCCGGCCCATCTCACGCTCCATTGTCCACTCGAGAACAAGACCCAGAGATACTTGAACTTCGTCACTTGAGGTAGGGACTTATTCCCAACTCGGAATAAACAATCCACCAGTTTCCTGCCTCAGACGTAGAGGTGCTGATCCTCATCCCAGCCGCTTCACAGTCTGATTAATTCAACAGGTACAGGGACATTTTACTCTGAGTTTAACAGACTGTAACAATACAAAAAATTGCTTTGTGCAAGACACAGAAATCATTGCTCTTTCCATAACATGTTTTCCTCCTTGAGGCCGGAGTTAGCCTGGAGGTAAGGTGTCTAATTGTTTTGGCTAGTCAGTCATTTTTGTGAAATGGTCTGACGTGCAATAGACGAATCTGTGAGCAAAATTAAGAGTAGTCTGATACTACACTACACTAGAGAGTAGTCTAAAATATATTTGTGAAAACGTCCCCTGTCGGTGTCACTGGGCCCTGATGATAATGGGGTGAAAGTTGATTTTTTCGGCCACTCGAGGAAACCTCAGGGAGTCAGAGGCTTCATCCTCTGGGGGACATGAATATCCACGGTGGATTTAATGGCGTTCCGGAGGGTAGATGTTGAGAAATGTGGGGAGACAGATGGACGTCCTTAGGCTCGTCTGTGACGGGACGAAAACGTGAACGGTTCTGATGGTAATTCTTTATTGTTATGATCTGTATCTTCATCCGTCTGTACAGTGCAGTTTTCCCTCTGTCCCTTTAAATTTGTATCTCTGCTCATCATTCCTCTCTCGCTCTCTCAGGGGAGCTCGATGCCCTGCATGACAACAGATGGAGCCCTGAGGCTTTGGGACCACACACACACACACACACACACACACACACACACACACGCAGAGAGAGAGAGAGAGCTGGCAGCAGTGGGGTGGGGTAAGAGGCAAGCTGTGGTAAAGACTGATGTCAACATCAGTATGAATGTGCACACACACACACACACAGTGAGAGAATCCATGGTTATGTGGATATATGGAGATAAGCAGGGCGAAAACACACAGAGAAGATTTATAATGGAAGAATGCATTCATTCACACACACACACACACACACACACACAGAGCTGAGAGGAAAAACAGGAAATATCTGACTAGATTTAAAACAGAAAATCAAATCAAAGAAGAAGAATCCACGCAGAGAGAGTTTGCTCTTTTTGCATTTATGTATTTATCACAGTTCACACTTGAATTCGGAGCTAATTTGAGTTTCAAAACTTCAAAACACGGAACTGGGAGGGCGTTCGGGGATTTGGGGACGACTGTTTGGCGGCGTATCAGTGTATTCCCTCTGTTGACTCCATCCGTTCTATTGGAGCGTCTGGATCCCGTTCAGGACAACGCTGGCAGCACGCTAGGCAACATCTTTTTTTCCCTATCAACTTTCTTTATCAAGTCCTGGTGGACCATTAAGCACAGCAAGGCATGCTGGGAGATGTAGTTCCTCCTGTGCACCCAGGAGTCCCCTGACCAGAGGTGTGGACTGTCACAAATTTGACTCGATTTGAGAAAATAAGAAAATAATTGAGGGTCACTGCTCCATACTGCTCGTCTGATGTAATCCAAGTCCCCTAAAGTGCTGACGTGCCGTTTACACACCATTACAACACACACACACACACACACACACACACACACACACACACACACACACACACACACACACACACACAGACAGTGTGCACGTGAACGTGGTTCCAAGCTAAAGATCTACAGTGAAGACTCAGACTAGAAACATGGTGTAAATAACATTTTGTTGTCACCTTGGCATGTTGGGTCTTAAGGAGACTTGGATTGCTGTGGTGTTGCTGAGGCTGACCAATGAACTGACAGTTGAAGGTCTCTTTTTTTTCACCATCGCTCATAAATAAGAGGGTGAGACACCTTGATACCGTCCCCACTGAGCAGCCCTGCACTCTCAACACCACGTCCCCGGCTGAGAAAGCACTGCAGCGTCTCACAGATGAAGAGAAGAAGCCTCTTCACCCCTCCATGCTCACCACGTTTCATGTAGCAAGAAATCTCAGGGTTTGAGCTTGTTAAATCATGTTTTTATCATCTCAGAAATATCTGAAATATACAATCTTTTCAACTTTCAAAGGCACAGGGATAATTTGACATGCTGTTGTCTTGATTTATTCAACACCCTCTTCTCTTGTCTGCAACAAGAATCTATTGATTGACTACATTTTTACAGAAGTCAGCTGCCAGGCTGCAGAACCACGAGGCAGGAACACGTCACACATGTTTTAGCCTCCTCACACCGCTTCCTAACGCACAGCGAGCACGCTCGAGCGGAAGGAGTGTGAAAAACTACCCAGATATACTGCAGGTGATGCTGCAGCAGTGCTGCTTGTGATTCATTCCAATACAAAGTTAGTTATTTATTCATAACTAACATGTTTCTATACAGTTAGAGGACACTTGACAAACTCCCAGTTTTCCTTCTAAACCTTGCTTTTTTTGAGAGTATCCATAAATAAGAGGTGCTGTGGGAGGTTGAGCTGCTCGTCCTCTAATCAGAAGGTTGGCGGTTCGATCCCCGGCTCTCCTGGTTCCAATATCCTTGACAGGATGTTAATGATTAATTGCTTTTAAGAATTTAACCAACTAAAAATGCATTAATCTATAGCATAGGAATGCCAGTACTGCAGCCTCAGTTGACTTTTTTTCTCCTTGTTAAATAAAGAAATTTAAAGGAGCAACATGAATCAATTAAATCAAAAAAGGACTCACTGTCTCATTGTCTCACTGCCTGCCAAACTCCATCGACATTTTTCTCAATTTAACATTTCCAAAGAGCGACACCTTCTGCAAGATTATTAATGATTTTGTTCGACTCATAAACAGACACTAACTCATTCTGCAACAATTCGGCATTAATTTGAACTCTAATTAACGTGAACAAAACATTGTGGCTGTAGTGTTCATGTCAAGTGACACGAGTATTTCAATTTAACACGTGTCGTTATTCTCTGATGACATATCATGGTAGTTTTGTGACTTATTACAGTAAATATATTGCATATAAATTGTTGTTTGAATCAGTTCTAGTTAGAAAGTGATGCAACTCTGCTTCCCCAAAAACTTTTAGAGCTGATTTTAAACTGTTATTTATTACTTTCAAGGCTCTTTGAAGCCTTGCACCTTGCTGTATTTCTGACCCTTCATGTGTGTCTGAACGTAGCTTGAAAGCTCTGTACGGTTGTTTTTTTTTTTTTTATCTGTTTCAGAGTCACGGCCTTAAACCAGAGGGGACGGAGTCTTTACAGTCAGGGCCCTGAGGCTCTGGAACAACCTGCCTGAGGGGAAAAGGCCGCCCAAGTCAGAGCGTCTTTGAAATCTCTTCTTAAAAAATACTTTTATTGAAGAGTTTGTCCTGATTTTACTTCAGCTGTCTTTTTTTTTTATATTAGTGGAATTGCTTTCGTCTACTTTGTTCAAGTCTACTGATTTTGTTGATGTTAATTGTGTGAACCACTTAGTGAGATGGGTTCTTTCCAAATAAAGATTTTTTATCATATTACAGCAGCACCACAGAGACTCTCCAAACCATTTGTGTCAAGTGCACAGTTGAAAATATCTATATGATATCTAGAACAGATACAGAGCGCAGGGAAAGCGGAGGACGGAGCGTGAGCTGGCTCTGGCCGCCGTATTGTTTCCACTTTTGGCTCAGTTTTTAGGCGCAAATGGCACGGGTTGATTTGGAGGGAAAATCAGCCCCAGTTAGCAGCACGCAGCCAAGCTTTGGGCAAATGTTGACACCTGGAATCGGACCAACGCACTCGAGCTGATTCTGGTGCGTCATCGATCATGAGTCTGGCGTGAGACCAACAGCCAGGTGTGCCAGGTTTTTGAAGGGCACGGCTGAGCAAAGGTATTTTTATTGCCTGGATATGAAGCATCCTGAATAATAAAACCAGGCTCTGTGATGGTTTTCAGGACATTTTGACCAGGAGCACCAAAAGAAGAGATATCTCAGTCTGAACTGAAGCGGTGGACCACTGCCATCCCCAGAGGGATGCCACTGGCAGGAATGAAAAACACAATTATCTGAAATTTGTGGCTCCTCCAGCATTGCTATTGGCGTTGAGTGTTATGTAGTGTGTCCTATCCTTGAAAACTGTATCGCTGTTTTGTTATATTTTGCATCCAGGGCCACAAGGCGCAGACCACAGGTGGTCGCCTGAGGCGCCAACTTCTGAAGGGCGCCGGTCACCCCCAAAGGAAAAAAATAATGGGCGCCCGTCCTCATTTCCTGCCTTGAGGTAAAAATTAACAATTTGGACACATTTCTCATTCAATGTGCTTTTCTTAAGTTCAGTTAGTTAGAAATAATTCATGTTATACCAACAACGAAGCTGTCATCAAATCAAAACTTTCTACTCTGAAGAATCTAAAATATCAGAGCAGAAAACTTTTGCACTCCTGTAGGTCGAGCGGCGCGTAGAAGACGACCGTGGGTCGACAATAAAAAGCAAAAACACTCTTGTGCACTTGCAATCAAAGATTTATTTGCAAGTGCATAAGACAATGCACAACAGTCTATTTGCTTTTAAGGAAAGGCTGCAACCTACGATTATTTTCTTGATTAATTGAATAATAGTTGTTTGTTTTAAAATTTCAGAAAATGGTGAAAAATGTCAATCAGTGTTTCCCAGAGCCAATGATGACATCCTCAGATGTCTTCTTTTACTCACAACACAAAGTTTACTGACACAGAGAAGTAAAGAAATCGAAAAATATTCACATTTAAGAAGCTGAAATCAAAGAATTTTGACTTTTTTCTTGATCTTTCTTGCTCAAACCAATCAATTGATTATCAAAATATTGGCTGATTAATTTAACAACCAATGAATAATTGATTAATCATTGATTAATTTTTTAAGAATCTTAAAAAGACTTATTTTGTCTTGTTTCCACATTTTTGTTTACGACATTATAATTTCATAGTTCTGATGTATCCAATTTGAAAAGTACAAAATAAAGACAATAAACACCAAATAAGAAGATGTGTCCAAACTTTTGCCTGGTTCTGTACTTTGCACCCTGTTCTACCCAGTTTTTCATCTGCACTGGTTCTGGTCCAGCTGCTCCCACTGAGAGATGATGCATAAATGTTCACAACAGACAGCCAACGTCTGGACCTCCAGACTGACTGATGGACAGATGTCAAGTGGTAGATACCCGTTTTTCACATTTATTTCATAATAAGGTCCAGCCAGAGGAGGAAGAAAAGCCCAGAGCAGAGGTAAGTCATCTTATGTTTGCAGTAAACCGCTAAGCAGCAATAAAGCTGAATAATGACGCTGCGATTGCTGCTTTTCCTGACCAGTATCAGTAGATTTTTAGGGTTTAAACCTGCCTACCTGTTTGTCTGATGTTTTAGTTGTTACTGAGAGTTATGTTGTAACTTCTCTACTCTTCGTGGTGCACTGCTTTTATTTTAGCAATGCATAAATCACAACTTAGTAATAATAATAATAACAATAATAACAGTATTAGGTAGGTTTGAATGTACACACAGCTGCTGCAACAGGCTTGCACTCAGGAAAACTTAATCTTGCCTAGGGCACCAAATTGACTAGAGCTGGCCCTGAATGCACCATTAGCTGTACTTCCATCCAAATGCATCACAAATTTTAACCAAATTTAGAGTAAACTTGCAAAAGAAAACGTGAATGAATGCTTGTTTCTATCTTCTGCCATTATAAGATTATTCTGAGTTGGTTCAGTGAGATAAACAGTAGGTGGCGCCAGTTATGCAGATGAAAAACTATTATAGCATTACAGAGGAAGAAGGCGCAACAAGATTACGTCATTAAAAGAGCACCAGCTGAACCTTAACTGGTGGAGCGATTCAGTCAACACTCAAACAGAGTTTTTATTTTACAAAGTTTTGTTTTTCTCTTAATATAAAAGAAACATCTTCTTGCTGCAGTGTTTTGTCTTGTGTTGAACTACAGTGATCTTTTGTATACGTGCGTCTCTGCTCAGTGTCTCCGTATGTCTGTTACAGTTTATCATGCATCCTTGAGTTTCAATACAAACTGTAAAGCTCTGATTCACTTACAGTCTCAGGTAGGACGTCCTGCTCTGGCCTCCTGCAGGCTCTTACATCGGTACAACTTAATATTTAAGGCAATTCAACGCGTTTTTATGACGCAAAAAAGTGCTGGACAGTATTCTTTGGTTCTCAGGACTGTTTTTATGTCCCAAATGACTGGAGAGAAAGAATGCTGCAGAATGAACTCAAAGAACTAATCTCTTAAATGCTTTTAAATCCAAAATAAAAGCATTAGAGGCAGATTTCTTTAGATGTGAGTGTTACTTTACCTGGTAAAGAAACTGATTCCTAGAAATTCCTCTTGTCAGTCCAAGTTTCAATGCTTGTTACCCCGTTTGTGTTTCTGCCAGTTCTCCATTTAAAAAGGGTTAAGATTAGTCAATGATACATATAAATAAAAGTTAATTTAAAAAAAAACTTTCAAAAACAAGGGGAAAAACACTTCAATCGAGTGAAAAAACATTTTTGTGAAACCATTTTTGTCTCATTTTTTCATTTTGCCATTTCCATCAACCTTTTCTGATATAATACTTCAAAATATTAATAAAAATACATTGGCAGTTGGTGTTTTATGACAACCTCGCATCTCCAATGTAAGAGATTTTCACATTATCAGACAATATGAAAGAATTCACATTTCTAGGGCATTTTGAATCCACAACAGGATCCTAAAACCCTCAAAAGTCTTCACTTTCATCCAGTTAAATCCACTTTTCCTGAGTTCCTGACAGGCTGACATCTCGGTGATATCTTTGTGTACCCGTTCTGTGACATCACCTTTAACTCAGCATGGAACAGCCTGTTAATGCAGCTAATATCAGTGTAAAGGTCAGGGAGGGGAAGTAAATGTCAAACCTAATCTTAGCGGAAGGGAAAAAAACCAGGAAGCTTTGAGTGAAAGTGAATTTCTAATGTGACGAATGAGTGTAGACAGCAGGGAAGTGTCTGACATATACAATATGGAGACACGGTGATCACATTAGCTTGTTTGGGCGTGGAGAGGAAAAAGGAAACGCACTGCTGTGACACGGCTAATTGATTCTGGCAGGACAGAAGTGTAAAACACAAACAATTATGAAGACAGAAGAAGAAGAAGACAGGACGAGGAGATGAAATTCGACTCCTCTGATACGATTCATTAACTTGGACAGCATAGAAGGGAGTGTAAACACCAAATATGTTCGCGCAGAAGTCATGGTTCATTTTTTAGGAAGGCTGAGAAGCTGAAGGTTTAACGGCACGAACCAAAACCTGTAGCCCTGAAAGAAAAATGTGTTCTGATGTTGCATAATAAACTAATACTATAAAGTCTAATAGAAACCAGGATCAACCAGCCATCCCAAAGTGAGAATGTGGCCCTAAAAAAGAAAAGTTCCCAGGCAACAACCCTTTCTGGTTGCAGGGACTTTTTAACAAGTCACGATCTTGACCTCTATTTAAAATGCAGGAACTTGGATGAAGTTTTCAACCTTGGGCCCCAAAGAAATATGAAATTCTAAAACTTTCTGATGATGGCCTGGAGCCATGAGGATGAGGATACTTTCCCATGTTGCACTAACTGGTCAAACACAAGCCTCCAAAGTACTCCAGGGTTCGACTTTAACTGTGGCCAGAAGGCCCACGGCCACAAACAGTTTCTCTATGGCTACCAAATACTACATGTGGACTTAACCAATCAGAAATGCTCAGTGCCACTAGCCCCACCCTCCCTCCAATGATCCAGTACTTTCTGAAAGCGCTACCACCCGAGCAGCATCTTTTTGTTAAGTTAAATAATGTCCCCAAAACTTGATTTCGACCCTGGTCCCTGCAGTGGAAACACAATGAGTTATGCCAAAGGTTCCCAGTCCCTGGAGAAAGTTCCTGTGGTAGAAACGCAGCTTTTGTTTCAAGCATCACTTCAACTTATTTCAGTGCTTCAGTTCATTAAAGTGCACCAACGTCAGCTGTTATCACTTTCAAAAGCTTTAAAGAGTGAAAAAGATGGCAATTAGTCTTAATTTTCCAGCGGAGACGAGTACACACAATTTCTTCATGTTATTTTCATTTAATTAGTTAACCAGCTTCTTTAAGAGTAAACATAAGCAGGCAAACGTGACAGACTTGGCATTTAGTTGCACTAGGTTTCAGTATAACAAGGTGCAATCCTCACTTTGACACCTTATTTGCTGAGTGTTAACACATCTTTGTACAGACAGATCGTTTTCGTTTCACTAAATAAGCCGAAAGTCTCCAATGCAGCAGTGTTTAATGTCTGAACACATACGGCTGTGCAGGAACTGACTGAGGTTCAATTCCCACAACTAATCACAGTGTACATCCCCCCGACACACAGGAAGAAAAGAAGGACACGGGAGTTTTCTTTGCCTGATATGAGTACAAATTGATGAACCCAACAGCAATTGTACAAAGGACAAAGAGTTGGCTGACTTCCCTAAAATGAGCAGCCCAGGAAGGGGAAGTTGTTTTCTTTTTCCTCGTTTGGATCAGCAGCAGGGTGATAGAAAGTTAACAGAGTGGCTTTTATTTAATGAAAGCTGACAGAGGAAACAAACATCAGAGGAAAAGAGTGTTTCTTTCAGCCGCTACCTCAGTCTGAGGTGATGCTGGCAGTGCAGAGGGATGCGTACAGACCATACCATCCTGATCACACCTAATCTCAGAAGATAAGCAGGGTCGGGCCTGGTTAGTACTTCACGGGAGAATGCTCTAACCTTAGACAGTGCTCGACAGACTAGAAAAGTGGGTGGGACTTTCTAATATTATGTTAGATTGGTTCAAATCATACATACAAGACTGACAAGGTAAAAATCATGTGTGGAGTTCCTCAAGGATCTGTTCTCGGGCCTCTTCTATTCAACCTCTACATGCTTCCCCTTGCTCAGATGAAGTTTTATTACTGCATCTCCCACAACATTTATGCAGACGACACACAACTGTACATAACACTCACAACACTCAATGCACACCTGGAATCCATGATACCAAAATCTACAAATCAAGCCAGATACCTAGGTGTAGTTACAGTCTCTGACTTAAACTTAAACAGCCACACAAAATCAATTACATCCACATTTCGATTGTGGATATTGTGGTTATTGATCGTTTGGATTGTTGATACTGGGGCTCTGGATCATTTTAATAGATGGTATTGAGGGCTTGATCAGTTGGATTGCTCATATTGGGGTTCTCGATAAATTGGATAGTTGATATTGGGGTGCTTGATAATTTAGAGTGTTATTTCTAACAATTTATCTGCTTGTTTTTCGGTACTTTAAATGCAGTTTTAATATTTTCTTATTGTCTTATTTGTAATGTATTTCTATGCCCTTGGAAAGCACTTTGAATTGTGTCTGAATGGTTCTGTATAAATAAACTCGCCCTGCAAACAAAAACCTTCGACCACAACTCGACCGAACAACGTCAGAGGAAGAAGAAGAAGACGTCAGCAGCCTTACCTAGCTTGGGCAGTGAGTACTGGACTTTAAAATAGTCCTGGTAAAATCCCAGAAGCCTCTTGGTGATGTGGAGAGCGTAGTCCCCTGCTCCGCTAGAAATGGCATCTGGCCGAGCATACAGACGGATCTGAACAGAAAGAGACACAGAAAAAGAGAAGTGGAATCAGGCCGCTTTTAATAGAGATAGATCTAAAAACAGATACACAGAGAGGAAATAGAATTAGCGTATGCTCCGCTCTGCAGAGAACAAACTGGAATTAAGCCAAGTTTTTATACAGAGGAGGAAATTAAATTTGGCAGAGTTTACAATCAAATCTACACAGACAAACAGAACAGGGATGAGTGTGTATTAACCTCAACAGAGGAAATAATACAATCAGGCTGAGGTGGAGTTCAAATCTGCAGAGAGACAGAAATCAAATTTGAGGGTTTTTTTTTTTTTTCATCCCAGTGTACAAAGACACGAACAGAAATGGAATCAGGCCAGTGTTAGGGAGGTCAAGCCCGCAGAGAGAATAAGTGAATCAGGCCGAGATCGTGTTCAGCTCTCCAGACGAAATAACGGAGTCGGGTTGAGTTTTGGTTCAAATCTGCAGAAAGAAAAATGGATTTACAGCTGCGAGCGGAAAACATCGACTTTTAGGCACAGAGGGAAAAAATAAAGGGAAGATTAAAGTTCTGCTTTAGGTGGATGCCAATATTTCTCACAGTTAAAGTCAAATCTTCACAGCTCTGATGGTCAAAGTGCTCTCATTACTGACGTCAGTCATTTAAAGTCGTGCACGTGTTTCTGCTGGTGTGATTATAGATCATGTGACAGAAGATAAACCATTTTCTTCTGGTTTATTTCACATTTGTTGTGTTGAAATGTTGTGTTTTTAATCATATTTTATGTTTCAATAGTGAATAAAACGTCATTTAATGTTTAAAATTAAAAGTTTTCCAGCACATACAAAACATCTGTTGGTCACTGACACACACACACAGGAGCTAATTAGCCAAACATTGTAATCAATAATCAATACAGCCAGGTCACATGACTGGTCCACACCTATCAGGACACTGGGGTAGTGCAGTGACCTCACTGGTGACCTCATTGAGAGAGCGGCAGGATGACATGCAGACTGTGTGCTCAAAAAACAACAAAGACCAAACTGTTGTCATGTTTAGTCCATGTTTGTCAAAGTGCAAGTCAATGACCCAAAGATATTCAGTTATATCATGAAGAAAAGCAGGAAATCCTCATATCCGACAGGCTGAAAAGAGCAGAATCTGCCATTTTGCAAGAAAAATTACTTTCACTATTAACTGATTATCAAAATAGTTTGATCATTTAACTCTTTGACTTTATTAACAAATGCAAAAGTGCAAAAAGACGAGACTGAGAGTCTACAACCATGCTAACAGCTCTTTGTGGCTACACTTTAATATAGTTGTGCTATTGGCTAAATGCTAACATCAACCTGCTAAGATGCTAAAAATAACAGTGCTGACATGCTGATGTTTGTCAGGTATAATGTTTACCCTGTTCATCGTCTTATTTTGGTGTGTTAGACCAAATTAGTGCTAAAATCAAAGTACAGCTGAGGCTAATGGTAATGTCATTATTTTTGCAGGTATTTAGTCATTAAACAATGAATGTTTGTACAAACTTTCATGTCAATCCATCCAATAGTTGTTGAGAAATTTGGACCAACAGTCAGACTTCACTTGTTTGGCTCAAAATACAGAAATATGAACATTTAATCAGCATTTAAAAAGTTTTAAAAAGCAAACTAAACAGGAAAGCAGCTGCTGTGGATTCTCACTGCTTCATTTTATATCTGACTTTGAAACTTTTGCAACCTCATCGAAAATAAAAAAGTTAAAAAAAACAAAAACTTTGTAATCAGGGGTTTTTAAGTGACTTTGATACCAACTTAGTGTCTGTTTCTGTGGCATCAATCTGCCCGTCTCTTGTGATTATGCAGCGCTGTCAAAAACGTTTCACTTGAGCGACTCCCGACTGATTCTTTAAACTGAAGTGATTCTCAGGCTGACAGACACACAGACATCTGCTCCATCGCAGGCAATTTTCTTGAAAAAAAAAAAAAGAAAAGAAAAGAAAACAGTCTCTGGGTTAAAAGCAATTTAGTTAGTGTGCAACAGAAAATGAGCTGCTGCTGCTGCCTGATACCACAGACACGGTGTGTTTGTGGTCAGCCGGGCTAATCTCACTGTACAAAACACAAATCTTCAAACTGCACAGAGACGTGGAAAGTCTGAAGTCCTGTTACCATCTGTTCAATGTTCTGTAAGAACAAGAATATTACACAGAACAAAGAACATTAGGCTGATCTGTTATCTGTGTCTGTTCTTTGAGATGCACCTTATTTTAGTTCACAAATAAAACAAAACAATCTGTTCTTTGTATCAAATTAGATGAAACCTTTAAATGAATAAATGTTCTTTATTAGACTCATTATTACACTTCATTAGAGGGTAATTAGGGAAACATAACAGAACTGTACTGTAAACTAAAATGTCTGATTCCCACTGTTATACCTTTATAACAAGAGAACTGCACTGTTAACTAAAGTGTATTATTCCCCACTGTCAGACTCTTATTGGACTTTATTAAAGGGTAATCAGGGACACGTTACAACAGAACTGAACAGTAAACTAAAGTAATAATTTAATAATAACTGTGGCTTTTACTTAGCAGTTCTGGTTCATGTGTGTCTTAAAAAGGGATGTAGTAGATTTGTGATTTCACTTTAGTTTACTGTTCAGTTCTGTTGTAATGTGTCCCTATTATAAAGTCTAATAAGGGTCTAATAAAGACCATATTATTTCTAGTTTTTGTCTAATTTGACACAAAGTGCAGTGTGTTACATCTCATGATAGTTTTCTCCTCTGGTCTCCCTCAACATGTACCTCAGTGTTCTTTAACTGAGAAGGAAAAACAGAGAACATGCAATCAAACTACAGTCTGTCCAGATTTGTGGAAAGAGACATTTACAGGACATTCAGAGGCTGCAGCGTGGGTCTTTGATCGTAGCCACTGAAGCTGAAGGACATGTCTTTATAAATGTTAAAAACTACAAAAATACCACAAACAGAAAAGAGGAGCTGCCACCTGTAGCTGCTTGTGTTTTTCCTCCTGTGAGTCTGTTGTCAGCGGATTGTTAAGATGGAAGACAGTTTTAACACCAGCTTTCATCCTCACACCAGCAGTCATGTCACGTCAACATGCATTGTCCCTCCATAAAAGCATTTTTTTGCACATTCAGGCGACTGTACCTTTATTCTTTCCTTTGTATGTGTGGTTCAGCCACCGTGTGCCGCGGACGTCGAGCGCTTTGTGTCAAATGACACAATACAAGTTGAACTAACAGTTGAATGGACGGACGTCGTCCTGAGGCTCTGCCTCTAATGCAGCATAACAACACTGCTGACAGGTGGGAGAAGTACTCAGATCCTCGAAGTTACAGTAAAAGTATCAATACAATCATCTAAAAATACTCCATTTTAATGTATTTTATCATACGTGTCATTTTTAAAAACAGGGTTGGATCAAAACATTTTCATTGTAAATAAAAAGCATTTTTGCATTAAGAAATCCCCGACAATGTAACTGTAATCTAATTACACATTTTTCAAATGTCATCTGGGCTGATTATAGTTACTTATTACTTATTTTCTGATGACATAATTCTGATTACATGTAACCAGAATAATAACATCAAGCTGATCTCCTGTGTGTGTGTGTGTGTGTGTGTGTGTGTGTGTGTGTGTGTGTGTGTGTGTGTGTGTGTGTGTGATGAATGCATCAGTTCATCAGTCTGATCCATGCGAGACTAATTACACACAAACACTGTCAGCTGACACACAGGCGTTACCACGGCTACTGGTGATGTCACTGATCAATATGCATGTATCAGCTGCAGAAAATCTGCCCGGACGCAGCTACAGCTAAAGTGTGTGTGTGTGTGTGTGTGTGTGTGTGTGTGTGGATGTTTTACTGTTGGGGAGAGAAACCACCTCACTGTCAGCTGAAGGACGACTGAGGCTGACTATCACACACACACACACACACACACACACACAGAAATACACACAGATAAAGTACACACACACGACTCATATCATCTTTCATATAAATATGGAAGCGGGTGGACACACATATACACACATACACACACACACACCATGATGTAATGCTGCTGTATCACTGCTGTCACTTCACACACACACACACACACACACACACACACACACACACACTGTCCCAGTACTGTCACTCTGCTCTCTCTCCCAGTTTCACTTCCACTCTGATATGTTCTGTTTTCACACAGCTGTACAAACACATCACACTCAGAATATAGGCTACTGTAACTCAGAGTGTGTGTGTGTGTGTGTGTGTGTGTGTGTGTGTGTGTGTGTGTGTGTGTGTGTGTGTGTGTGTGTGTCATATAAACCCTCCTGTTAAACTGCACACAGGAAAAACAAAGACGAAAACAGGTCCTGTTAAGCCGCGTTCAGATTTAGATTTATTTTACAGCGTTTTCACACAGATATCTGCGTATGAAGACGCATAAATTTGAAGAAAAAGCTGATAAAAAGCTACAGCCTCAATTCCAAAAGAGTTTGGATGTTGGTAAAACATAAATAAAAACAGAATGCAATAATTTGCAAATCATTTTCAACTTGTGTTCAACTGAATACAGTGCAAAGCCAAGAAATTGAATGTTCAAACAGATGAATTTGACAGTTTTTTGTGAGTATTCTGTTGTGACAGGAGCCTGTTTACCACTGTGACACATCAGCTCTTCTTTCAACACCACTCAGTCAGTTTGTTGAAGTTCTGAAAGTGAAATTCATACGACTTCAGCTGCTCAACAGTCCCACTTTTTGTTGCAGGCATCGAGTGTATATTTACAAAAACCAATAAAGCTTATCAGTTTGACATTAAATATCTTGTTTTGTACTGAATTCTATTGACTAGAAGTCCAAAATGATTTGCAAATCATTGCACTCTGTTTTTATTTACGTTGTACACAAAGTTTTTTGGAATTGTGGTTGTAAATTGCTGTCAGACGATGGCCGATGCGTTCCAAGTTTGCGTTTTGGCCAGTGTGTTCTGGCTCTTTTGGGCTCCACATGGACCGCTTATGCTCAAATATGATCGGTCAGTTCTACTCAGACCACAAACAGAAACCAAGACATGTCCAACACCTAAATCTTGTCCCTTCTGACAGATTCCGCATTCATAAGCAGATACACAAATTATATTATTATATATTTTTAGAATATTAGTACTGATGTCAATGTTACAGCAGATTAGATTTTAACTGTTTTATACGCTGCTGGATAGTTTACTCTGTAGGACTGGTTTTCAAACTGTGGTCCAGGGACTAACAGGGGTCCTTCAGTGAGCTGTCTGAGGTCAGCAAAAGCAGGAACAGATGTTTTATTGCATCTTTTGGAAGTTGGATCAGGGGAAGAAGTAGTGTTAGCTGCTGATGCTGAGCCTTGGGTGAACACTGACTCACACTGATTTTATTATCTTAAAACTTAAAAATAAAAGACAAAATCCTCTAAAACTGGGGGTCCATGCTTGGATGTGCAGCTAATGTGGTTATTAAAAAGTCTGGGAAGCTGTGATTTGCAGCAGAGCATCGTATTTTATAGATTGATCATTTTCTGTTGGAGTATAATGTATAAAATACTACTACAATTTAAAGACTCAAGTAAAGTAAAAGTACCTTAAAATTGTATCTAATGAAAGCACATGAGTAGTGAGTTACTCTCCACCTCTGAGCCTGTTAACATGCTGATGTTAACATTAAAGTCAAATCACTGCCGGGCCTCAGTTCAGCTGCACTGAGCCTGTCGACTCTTTTCTGATGTGGAAAACATTCAGACGGACGATTTCTTCTCACTTTCACCAGTTTAACTGACAAACATCACCAGCGTTGGATGATATCAGCTCTAAGTGATTAAAATTAATTCTGTTGGGCTGAAATTAAACTTTTGGCAGTTGTCTACTTAACATGCTCACTGCAGGTCTGCAGAGATTCTCCCAATTAAACTTTCATGCATATCATATCAAAACGAATCCTTATCAACTCAATAATTCTGAACTGGGACCTCCAGTGTTTGGACGAGTAACTCGTGGTAAAAAAAAAAAAAGGTGTAAAAGTAAGTAGACTACATTTTTTATTTCAGTGTGTCAGATACTCATTTAATTAAGTTTTCTTATCTCATGCTGATTATCCATCTTCAGGGTGGAGCGACAGTTTTTAGGAACCGTCACTGCTGCTAAAAACTAAAAAGGTTTTCTGCAATTTCAGCGAAGAAAAAGTGATTACACATCCGAGAACTGAAGCTAATTACACCTGATACTGGATTCATATCTGTTATATAATATACTCACTGTAAACATCAACTAAAAAGTTTACTGGATTCTGTTCACACAAAAACTTTTAATGTGAACCGTAAATCATTTTGGTTCAACTTAGAAACATCGGTTAACTGAACTTAGATTGAACAATTAATGTAAAGTCGTATTTGAGTTTTGAAATACTGATTAATTTAAGTTAACTGAACTTGAGAACATGATGAAGAGGCCATATGGTCTTTATACATTTTAGTAAAATAAATTCAACAATCAAACTTTAATATTTTAAAAACAATATTTCAAACAATATAAAACTTGTTGACTTAATATAACATTTTTTGTTAGTCTCAGTTCCTGCAAAGTTGTGTGAACAAGAAAGTAATAAGCTGGTAAAAGTACAGGAAACTGCATCAGTTTTGTTAAAAAAGAAAAACTTTTGTGTTCAGCAAAACGCTGCGACTGTTGTTATGTTACGTGAACCTAAATTATTTGTTTTATTGAACAAGAAAACATGTTTTAGTTCATTCAAATATTAAATGAACATAAAAACAACATAAAATCCACACCTAAATATATATAAAACTAATCTCATAAAAATAAGTTTTCATGTTATTTGAACAGTGTGGAGTCTACAGAGACACAAATACTGCAACTACTATCAATAAATATTAATAATACAACCGATGTATAAACACTACAAGGAGTATGAATATGTTAATACTCTTTCACAATCCTGCTCCTCCTCTTCGTCTTCCTCCTCCTCTCCTCTCAGATTCCCCCAGCAGGACTGATTTTTCAATAAAAATTCAAACTTTTAAAGCTCATCTCCTCTTATTCCCCACATTCTCCTCCCTCCACCAGAACTCATCTCGGAGCGCGGCAGCCGGCAGAGTGAATATCTGCTCAGAAAGTGGAGACTTTATTGAAATCGCTGCTTCTTTCGGAGGACTGGCAGCGAGCTGCTGAATTGAGAATCATCTCCTGAGGATTCCTGAAATGCCTCCAGTCATGTTCATCCCAGGTGAGGAGAAGCCAGGATGCATTACGGTTTTTCAGCGTGCTCCTGGGGGGGGTTTGGTGTGACGTCCTCACTTCAAAGTGTCATCACACACACACTGACTGTGTCTCTTGGGACTGCAATGTGCCGCTTCGACCGAGCTGAAAGCCATCGCACGGTGGCTCAGCGGTTAGCTCGGTCGCCTCACGGGAAGACGGTGCTGGGGTTAAAACGCGACCCGGCGAGTTTGCACGTGCGTGGATTTCCTCGACCTTGTCCAGAAACATGCAGGTAAGCTCAAGTGGAAACTTTAAATTGCCACTTGGCGTGAATGTGAGATGTCAGCCATGTTTTCCTGCTCTGTGACTGACGGCCTCTCACCTAAATGCATGCTGGGATTCCCATCAGCTGCATGCTAAGCAGTTTAGAAAAAATATGTATAAACCCACATTTTCTGAATCTGAATGAGGTGATTGTCAAATCAAGACGTGAGGAGTATTTCAATTTCAGTCCGCGTTCAGTAAATTGTCTTCCATCAAAACAATTTACCCAAATGAAACCAATATCTCAAGTGCCTGGTGGAGCTTCCACTTTGTCCAATCTCTGCAACGTTTCCACAAATCAGAGGAATCTTTGCAAATCTGATCAATCACTGGCCTTATCTTCATGAAGTAGTCCACTTAAGAGCTACAGATTGGAGCAGGCATCAAATTAGAATTACCGCCTCGCAGTTGTTTGCCTCCACCAAACCGTCAGGTTGCAGTTTTCATCACTATCAACATCGTCGTCATCTTTCCAGCTCCAAAAGTGGTGCAGCCAATCAGCGTCCTGGGAGAAGCGAGAAGCGTCCGTGGAAACGTTGATGTGATTGCTTGAAGTTAGTACATGATAGACGCCTGCCACTTATTTTTTTGAAAGTGCCTGCCCTTTTCCATACAGTTTCCAAGGATGGTATCCCACATGATTTTGTGTAACAAACCATCTGGTTAGAAGTTTGTACCAAACTTGAAGATATTGACTCAAGGCGCTGTAAGACGTGTAAACAAGTAAACAATGATGCAAGCAACCAATGGCAGGACTTATACCTGCAGTGTGCATACGGTGAGTCAGACTAGTCGTTAAAGTGTGTCATTATATCAGAAGTCTTTAAGTTTTTACAGTTAATTCTGAGGGGGGCATGAAAGTTTATACAAATTTCATGGCAAAACGTCCAATCGTTGAGATATTTCAATCTGAATGTATGAACCAAACATCCTGTCAATCCATCCGATAGTTACTGAGATATTTGAGTCTGAACTGACACTACCATCTCTAGCCTCCCATTACTGCCGTGGCTCGAAATTAAACGATCAGTATGGCTCACTTATTAAATTCACTGCAACAATAGTCATGTAATACTCACCGGTCTGCTGCTCTTACTGTCTTTGTTTAACATAAAAACCATTTCTCTTCACTGTTTGAGTCCACTGGATTCTACTCTGCCATCTTGAATTAAACTCCTGTTAATGAAAACAAGACTTTCTCTGCATATTTCACGGTGAAATCCTTTCGAAAAGGTGAAGGGATTATTCCTCCCTGAACTACTGGAAAGCTTTTAATGTGAAGCAGATTAACAGCAGCAGCAGCAAATTGTCAGAGCAAACCGGAACAGATCGGAAAACAAGGATGCCTCCTACCAAAATGTGATCAAACATACATACACTTTTCAAACAGAGAAAAGGCCTGACTATAATAACAGCCTGTCTGCAGGAAAGAAAAGCTTCTGTGCAATTAAAGGAAATGAAAATGGCCACAATAAGAAAGCACTGAGTCCAAGAGCAAAGAGAACAAAGACCACACTTCCAAGGACTGTCTTTTAGAAATTTAATGCTAGGCATCATTTTAACTCCCCTGCAATTATAGAGGAACAAACAATAAATGTAACACAGCGAACAAAGCCACTAAATGTTCCTCACTAGTAAACATGTCTTTACAAACTCATCTTCTAAACCAACTCAGAACCTATCATTGGGAAATGGCCGATGTCTCAGGGCTTCCAGTGTAGGCAGGATACTCAGATAACGGATATCCGAGTCAAGACCTCCTCTGCCGTGCGCGGATCATTATTTACAGTCCAATTAGCAACTTCAGGTACGAGTATTCACCATAATGACACAGCGTCCAGCGTTCCAGGTTGTTTAATGCCCCTTCTGACAAATTGTCATCATTTCATACTGATCAATAACTGAAAAGACAATGGAGAGTGAGACATTGGACTATATTTCAAGGTAAAACAACAGATTTGATAACCCAGAAACAGCGAACATTACTGTTTGTTAGTGTTACACAGTACAATACAGGAGACGTAGATTAATTCTGAAATATCAAGAGAAGAATAAATCTGCGCATTTCCTTCTGTGTCACGCAGCCTAACACAACCACTAATGTTAGCTAGGAAGTGGTTGAATGCTAACGTTAGCTGTTATCTAACGGTAGCTGCTGGATTATTAAATTTAGGCTACATGAAACAAGAGGAAAGGTGTTATTATTCTTCCATTCATCTTTCAGAATTAATCTCAGTCTTTATTATCGTATCATGTGACACTATAAAACAGTAACGTTCGCTTTGAGACCCACAGATTGAAATTTTTCACAATTTTCTGCCATTTTATAGATGAAAAAACTAATCAATCAATCAACAAAATAGTCTATGGATTTATCAGCTTTGAAAATAATTGTTAGTTGTAGCCCTAATCAGAGACACCAGAGGTTTTAACCTATACCCTTCAAAATAAAAGCCTCCACTGTATCCATACGTGATGTCAGGGATTTACAATACTTTGTTTATAATGCAGCGCATCATCACACCGCTGCACATGTGAGTGACAGATTCAGTTTACAGCAGCAGGGATGAGCTTCGCTTCCAGATACCTGCTTTGATTCAAAGAGTTCTGGTGAGGCAGACAAGTCTGAAGGTTTCATTTTATTCTCACCAGGAAACCACTAAATTAGCCAGTCAGTCAGTCAGTCAGTCAGTCAGTCAGTCAGTCAGTCAGTCAGTCAGTCAGTCAACTCGAGAAAAAGAAAAGTAAAAGCTTCAGTGACATTTTCTACTCAGAGTGGAAACTTTGGGAAATCAGGGCATGAGCACAAAACCGAAATGCACAAACACTAAATGTCTGCATTTTCCATCCTCATTTTTTTCTTCTTTTTCATAATTAATTTAAAATCCTCTTCTTCTCATTTTATTTCTCTCCGTTTCCTCCTTTTCTTCTTTACTTACTCCCCCTCCTCTCCTCTCCTCTCCTCTCTCCTTGTTATCTCTCCACTCGTCTGTGACATCTCTCGCTGCGTTCTGTCGCCCTTGGATGATGGATGGGGTGATGGACGCTCGGTTGCCACGGTAATTTGATGGATGGTTTAGCAACTGATACGAGTGCTGGGAGAGCGCAGCAACACACACACACACACGCGTACACACACACACACGACAGCGCAGCAACACACTCCTCTCCTCGCAGTTTATGTGGGTCCTTGACTTTGAGATCAACAGACCTCAGACAGTCACTACTCCCTTCATAACAAACACTGCTGACCCATGACTGCGGCGCCGCACATCTGTCCAATCATATCATCACTTTTGCTGACGACACCGCTGTGATGAAGTGAGACAGCCCGAGAGCCGGAGCAAGGATAACAGTCCCTCTGTCAATGTCAACAAGACAAAAGGGATGATTGTTGATTTTAGAAGGACCGGAGTACGAACAGAAAGACAGCAGAGACGGAACGCAGCTCCTGGTGGATCCACAAAGTCCTGCAAAACCACCACAGCAGTCTTAGTCTTAGCTTCATACACCAGTATGTCTGCTGCTTCTCCAAACTGGGAGCGTGCCGACCGCCATCTACTGCAGGTAATACACTAACTTTGAATAGGAACCTCATACAACCAAACTGTCCCTTTAAGCATATGACGTCTACATGCAGCACAGACAAACTTTATTCAGCTTCCTGTTTGCACGACTGCCAGCCGTGTGCAGCGGAGCAGCTTCATCTCGACTCCATGAAAGGTTCAGTTGAGGCCTCATAAATCAAACTGTAAAGAAAGCTTTCTACTTCGGTGCATTTTCACTGCATGTGTGCAAAGGTAAATTAGTATTTTATCACATGCACGTGTGCACAGCATGAGGACAGCTGGGCATTTTTAACAATGATAAATTCCATGCATTCATTTAAACAAAGACACCAATTACCTCCCTTTAAATGCCAACAGTGGCACACTTGCTTGCTCCTGAGATTTATCCTGCGAGGAGGTTAAATTAAAGGGTTATAATTATCCTAAAGAAGTTTTTCACAGCAGTCATACTGATATGAAACAGTAGTGTAAATACAGGTGTTAGCAATGATACCAATAAATTCATATGAAATTCTGATGATCTATCCCAGTTTACAGATTTAAATCAGTTTAAAGACAGTTGTCATTTAAGTTACTTTTTATTTTCACTATTAATAAAAACTGTTGCAGCCTGTTCGCACCTGATAAATCTTATTGATATTTGACATTTTGTGTCATCAATATCAACCACAAGTCTAGCGTAGCTTAAACTTCACGGAGCTTTCTAGCTAACGTTTGACCTGCCAATAACTTGGCTGTGGGTTCTGTAGTGACGGGTGAAGTTGGATGTTGTGTCGTGTCACTGACTTTGAGCTGCAGATCTTAGACTAGTACTGTTCTCTTCTTACTTTCATCATAACATGATCCTTGAATCTTTTTGGACGATCCCCCTCCATGATAACTGCCTCATGCGCTGCCCTCTGCTGGGCTGCAGTTGGTTGCCAGGTTTGTGTGCACTGGACTAGAATTCACCCAGTCATGTTTCAAAAATAAAATTTAACTTCTCAGTATCTAGAAAAATGCAAATACTTCATTTAAAACACTACTACAGTGAACACTAAGTCTTTTCAAGTCCAATTCAAGTCTCAAGTCATGAATACCAAGTCTGAGTGTCAGTCTACAGTCCTCAAATTTACAGCTGAAGTCTGACTGGAGTCATGTCATGTGGCTCGAGTCTCCCACCTCTGTAAGACAGGATTCAAAAGCAGAAACAGCTTTAGCAAAGAAACGCTCAATCACACTTTGAGGCAAAAACTGGTGTGATGTAAGAAAAGCGTTTAGTCTTTGTCTTTCTTCTGAAGTTGAGCTCCATCTCAGGCTCTCAGTCAGTTAAACAAGGTGATAAAACAGTCCAGGTGTGAGAAAATAATAACACAAATCATCTTGTCTGGATTGCTAACAGATAACTTTTCTCTGTTATCTTGTCCCCAATGTCCCCATTAAATCAGGACAGTCCTAACTTCTCAATTCCCGGCATCCCAACAGGAAGCCTTTTGTCCTGAGAATCAAACTGAGTTTTGATGGGTAAACATTTGGAAATCGTGTCCCAAGAGCAAAATTAGTAAACAAGGACAGGTGCAGCTGCAGCCTCCTCGCGCACAAAGAAAATGACGGCAGTCAACACAGGAATTATGTTGTTTCCCATGTCGCGTGTCCTCATTGTTGAGAACTTGGTTGTTGTGTGGATGCACTGAACAACTTCAGTGAGACACAAAAGAAGTCAATTTGCCATGAATGTTAACACTTTGATGCACAACACAGCTTACTAAACTAAAATGACCCATATCCATTTCCTCTGGTATTTCATACATGCATTCATGCATTTCTCAATAGTTCTATTTAATCGCCCAAATATGCACTGAATATCTTATTTTTAATCACCATAAACCAGTATTTCAGAAAGGTTTTTGTATTATTATAAAACTGACCCACATGTACAAGTGTGATCTGTATCCTATGCAGTCGATGCAGTGGCTCCTGCACTCTGTAGAGTAACTGTACTGAACTGTTCATGGTCATTCTGAGTAGATGGAGCGATTTGTCTGGTTTATTCCACAAACAGACTCCAGTAATCTAGCTGACTACAGGGCGCCGTTCAGCCACACAAGATTGAGCAATTACAGGTGTATGATACCCCTTAATGTCCGGGGCTGCACGTGCACCACACTGAGTGAATCAGCGTGAGTCTGTCCGTCGCCGAGATGCGTGGGTAACCCGTGTGTACAGCCCAGCCCTCCTGTGGGAAGGCGGGCGTTCAGTGTCTCCTAGGTTTAGGTTTAGGCACCAACAGTATGTGGTTAGGTTTGAGAAAATGGTTGGTCTCTTCCATGATGTGTCAACAGCCACCTGACTCTTCCGTCCTGGGTGTAAATAGCACTGTTGGCTACTGACACCTGGGTGATAAATAGCACCTGCAATAAAAAATAATGCTTTGTGGAAAACATTTAATGAACGCCTGGAATATTAAATAATAAAATGCAGTTATTTCCAATATATAGCAATGAAACACTCGGCAATGCATGAAATCACACAGGAAATGAGTCATATTAGACCCACGCTGTGCATTAGAGGCTAAAAAGTAAGAAAGAATGAAATGAAAATAAGGATTTGTGATGATCAGAAACAATTGAGGAATTCCTGGAATACTGAATGATGAAATTAATTCATTGCAAATAAAACTTGCATCTTTTTAGACCCATGTTGTGCATCAAAGGGTAAAATGATTTCTGACTTATTGAAGTTTCCACAAGCAGCAGCTCATTGGCCCATATTTTTTCTTCAGTGTACTTTCTGTTTCTTTCATCGGTTTCTCAAAGCTGCACCATGTTTCTGTCTAAATTCTCTGTTGAATGTGAGCCTTGCACGGCACCGGGCAGTAAAATCACACCATCTATAACACCAATCAAACAGTCAATTTGTTTCATTACAGAACTGTGGCCCCCTGAGACTTTGATCCCCCGTCTCGCCTCACTTAAATCTATGTGGTTAAACTTTGGTTAAAATAATCACCTTCACATAAAAAAAATCAAATGTGAAAGTGACCTTTAACATTTTAAAATACTAATCTGACCTATAGTATATTACCATTATAGGGCATTAACGTGACCTTTATTATCATTATAAAATGTTAATGTGACATTTAACATCATTACAGAAAAGTGGAGATGGACTGCCAGATTTTGTGACGGAAAATCCTTAAACTTCGTACCAGCAGACAGCAGCCTCACTGTGATCAGCTCAGTATTTATGATGGATAATATCATGTTAAAGCAGTAATGTAACATTCAGTACAGAACGTGAAATGTTATGTCATGTATAGGGATTTTCACACTGTATATTTTTAGCGCCGGGCTAAGAGCTATCCCTAGTGTAGCTTAACCCTGTTAACCCAGGGTTAAGCTAAGCCTAGGGCTATATGATTCACACTGCCCTTCTTCCAGCTCTGTGTTAAAGCCTCTGTACAATCACACAGGAGTTTTTGCGTTACCCTGACTGACTTAACCATGAACTTTGTGGGTGATTTTGGGGTAATTTCTAAGAAATGTCACATATATTACTTGGTAATTAACACCTCCTGTGAACATTCTTTTAAATGTTTTTGCATTTACAACTAAAATACAGCTGCAGTTATTAAATGCAGCAAAACATCAGATTTATCTGTCATCATGTTAATTTAAGTAATGACTTAATAATTTATATGAAATAAAATATGAAAAATTCAAAAGAAATCTGAGTTATGGGCCTGACAATATTGAGTTTGTTTAACTTTGTTTATCGATTGGCCCCTGGCTTCCTGTCTTTTTGCAAAGGTGGCCCCTGAGCAAAGAAAACGAAGTATTCCAGCTGTAACTGCTTGCAGCCCCGTCGCTTTCACATCTCTTTACTAATGTATGCCTATCGGTCCTGAGCGTGTGATAAAAATGGAATTTGCCCAGTTGGGATTAATAAAGGTCTACATGTAAATTTAATTTCAGCACAGTATCTTTAGAATACATTCCTGGTGGAGCGGCAGCACGCTCTGAAAAAAAAATCAATCTGGTGAGTGTCCTGTTAGTGATTGTTCAATCTATTAATGGTTTAATCTATTACTCTTTACTGGAGAGTTTTATTATCTCATTAATGTGACTTTTATTGTCATTAAATGTTCATGTAATCATGATCATGTCATTTTTAGACGAGCTTTGTTCTCAGTGTTGAACTTTTTTTTTTTTCCTTTGTGTCTGCAGATAATCCAGAACATCCTTCCAGTAATCTCTCGGTGTTAGCAGCCCTCACTGTCTCAGGCTTTCTGTTTATCTTGTTAAAGGCAGATGTGTTGTCGACAGAAACCTGTTCACATCCAGATTCAGAGTGCCGATTAGCCGGCAGATAAACAACCAGCAGTCTCCGCTTTATGACGTTGACAGTCGGTGGGATGACAGAAGATGAAGGAATAACGAGCTAAATGGCTGCAAGATGGAGGTTTTATTGAACCGGGAGCTGCTCAGTGGGTCATCACACACTGGTGTTTGTTTGTTTTTTTGTTTTCTGTCAGACTTTAATCCTCCCTGAAGGGAAAACGGCTCATTACAGGAACAGAGATTCTCACAGAGACACATTACACTGACAATGCAACAGAAAGACAAACAGCTGTTTCTGAAGGAGGTGAAGAAAGAAAAAGGGCGCTTTGAAAGAAAAGGAATTTGAGCTGACAATGAAGACTGGAAGTGTCCCAGACTCCTGAAGATCTGTTTGTGCAGCTCAGATCATCTGAAACACTGAGGGCTCCATATTGGATTTGGATTTTGTTTATAACCATAAAAGCTGTTTAAAGTGTTAAAACCTTAATTTGTTTTTCAGCATTCAGTGTTTGAACACTTGGCAACATTTTCAGTGTGTACAAGAATACTAAAATTATCCCTACTGTTAGAGCTGGTAATAGTACAAGACTCGGCTTATTATCACTGGAAATTAGGACACACTATGTTTAAATGGATAGCTTGGATTTTTTTTTAAGTGGGGTTGTATGAGATATGCAGAGTCAGTGTATTAAATACAGTAGGTGACGGTCGGCACGCCCCACGTTTGTTGGAGAACCAGTGTAGAAACCTGAGCAAAGTGCTGCTGTGGACAGTCTGTGGCAAAACGTTCTTTAGCCACCTAAAAAATCTATATAGGTTTAATTATATGCTATATTTAGAATATTTTCACTGCTTTACTTTGCTGTAAGACAGACTTTTCTGACAGGAAACCACACTTTTATAAGTCAAATATTGTCAAAGTCACATCCCTTCCAGTGGGCCACCATGGGACCTTACTTTATAAAACCAACTTCTAAGCCTCTGAGCCAGTTTGTCTTTAGTGGAAATGTCCCAACGGTTCAAAATTAGGTGCCTAAACTGGAACATGGACAGACGACAGGCTCAAGACGATGTTGATGAATGCTGTGGACAGAGCACCTTTGGATAGAGCTTCTGTAAGCTCAAGCCACAGCCATGCTACAAACCCCAATCCCAGCCCCAGGTTCCCAGGTTCTGTCCAAGCCCATCGTCCATTGTCCTGCCCAATGCCGTAGAGTCTGTAGGGCTGCCCAGCACCTCAGCCTCTTTGCTGCTCAATGCCACAGAGCTCCTGCAGTCCCCTGAACCTGAACTGTAGCCACACCCTGTGTCCCTGGCTCCACCGACCTCTGCTCATGCTCATCAGCTTCACCGCTGACTTTCAGAGCAGCTCAGCCCTCAACACCGGCCTCCAGAGGGACTCCACCTTCCCCACTGGCCCCCAGAGAAAGTCAGCCTTCATCAGCAGTCTGTGGAGACGCCCCAGTCTCGAGCGGGGTTCCACTTTTGCTACAGGCCTTCAGACTGGCTCAGCTTTCAGCCCACCCTTTGTCCTATGGCTTCCAGAGGGGTTCCACCTTCAATGTCGGCCTCAAATGCAGCCTAACTTTTGTCGCCAGCCTCCAGTGGGGCTGTGCTCCAGAGGGGTCCTGCTTCCTACATCACCAGCCTTCAGAACTGTCCCGTCTACGTCGCAGGCCTCCAGGTCAACCTCCACAGCAGCTCTTCCCCTCTGTCCTGCCATCTGATCGACCTCCCAGCCACCTGTCTTGCATCCTGGTTGAGCAACTCCATCCATCAGTCCTGTGTCCTGGACTCCCTCCAGGCCATCTTACCTGCTGTCCAGTCGTCCTCCGGCCCTGCTCCACCCTTCAACCCTCATCCAGTCGCCTCCAGTCTTGTTCTAACGCGGCAGATAAAAGCAGTCCTTACACAATCCATATTCAGAGACACAGAACTCCACTCAGCTGAAGTTGGCACCACAGTCCAGTTCTGGCGGACCACCCCTGGAACCTATACCACCACCTGACACTCCTCAAATATGAGACTGTTGTTATGTCCTCCCTCTACTCCCCTCCACATTATGATTTACATGTTGAAATTATCTCTAGGTGTTCAAACAGTGAACACTGATTTTTGTGGAAGCCAAGTTGCATCATTTATGCGCAGACTAAATTCCTGCTCTGGGAAATCTCCAGCATGCAGACTGGTGCTTTGCCGTTTTTGAGGAGGATGGAGGGATGAATGTTTCTGTCAGCTGAAGCTGTTTGAGCGGTTATGAAGACTATGGAGGGATGTTTTTTTCCCCCCCACCATCATATAAAGCTGTTTCTTTCAGAGGTTTGGAGGAGGAGGATGGAGGGATGGGAGGATTAATGTTTCTGTCAGAGGAAG
This sequence comes from Lutjanus erythropterus, assembly GCF_056507025.1. NCBI lineage: Eukaryota > Metazoa > Chordata > Actinopteri > Lutjaniformes > Lutjanidae > Lutjanus > Lutjanus erythropterus. The sequence goes on along the minus strand of NC_139338.1, from coordinate 27,507,842 downwards.
CTGCTCTGCAAACAGACAGCAGTGTCTCCACTGCCTTCAGGCTGAAACAAGGATTTTAATATGAGAGCTGTGCTGTAACAGAGACACACACAGAGAATCCAGCAACTGTTTGTATATATGAAAATATGAATGTGCTGCTTCCTCACTCACATCCTGTTTTTAAAAAAAAAATCTTTATTCAGCAGGGACACTCTCTCCCTAACCATCTCAAATCTGTCCTTTCACAGTGTTGTGGCAATTTTAGCGGCCGATGTGACTGAATCCTCATGAATTATCAGGTATGAAACAGCACGAACAGCATCCTGTGAATGTGTTAGAGGAAGGAAAGTCCATTTATTCAACATTTCATCATCATGACTGCTGACTTATTCAGTATGCTCATGTCTTTTTCACAGTTCCCTCCAGTTATTCTAATCATTTAATCCTCCTGAATTGAACATCAGCTCTTCGAGACTTTTGCATCATTTTTGCTTTAATGTTTTTTTTCCTCTGTGCCAGAAAACACTGTTATTCCAGACAAGAACTCACAAATTAAAACAACTAAAAATTTTGTTAAAAGTCTTCCAACTCTAAAACTAACAATCCCTACTGTTTTTTTTTTTTTTATGTGACGTCAATTCTCACGGTCAACTCTGATTTTTCTCTAAATCAATTAAATATATGTTCATAATCATTTAGCAAATTAATTTACATCAATAAAAATTGATGGTAAACCTACTGTTTGTTATTATTTATATTATATGTTGTTTATCACAAAAACAAATTACATTATAAGCAGACATTGTGAGTGTGCAACATTATAATGGTTATTTTTATTATTCTTTCAGTTAATGAAGTAATCTTGTATTTTTTTTTCTTAAGTATGTTTATTGAGGTTTTTGTTCTCTATTTGAGGAACAATAACAAACAGGCCAACGCAATCAGCATTAATAAGAGCTGGACGGATATAATAGAAAGAAACCCTCAACAGAACAACACATAGGAGCTCTTTAGAGAAAATAAATCACTGAAATAAATATCCAAGATATAATAAAAGTTCAGATCATAAGAAAAAATATAAATCCAATATAATCATTGCAAGTGTTGAAGCCACTGTGGAGTTGAAAAAGCTCCATGATTATCTTCTGCCAGTTTGCTTTAGAAGGAGTTCTGTCATTGATCCATGATATAAAGATATTCTTTCTTGCAGCGTATGCACAGACATCGTGCAGTCTGTGAGAAATAGCACCAATAATTGCATCTTGGCTCGGACGCCCGAAGAGCAGAGAAACAGGCTTCATATACAAAGCCTCAACATTGTTTTTTCCTCTGTATCTATGAATTTTGGGACAGGACCGAACACAATGAGCGCAGGTCCCCACTGACATTTTACATCTGAGGCACAAAGGTGAAAGCTGAGGCTTCATTTTGTTGCTTTTGTTGGGAGAGATTTGCCAGCGGTGCAGGATTTTAAAATGCAACAGTCTGGCAGGGTTACACACGGATATTCTCTGTGATACCATTTCAAATCCCAGTTATCCTCTTCAATATTTACACCAAGTTCCTTTTGACACGTCTAAGCAACTTCCTGTACTTTCAACACATCAGTCTGTCTTAAATAATCTTGTATTTAATGCAGCAAAAAATACCCTCCTTTATATAATAATAACGCTGACTTTCTGTATGTCTGACAGAGTCGACAAAATTCAAGTTTTCAGCGGCAAGAAATGGAATTTAATAAAAAAATGAAATCACTGGGAGATAATGAGTTTTAATAGCCAAGATTTTGATCTTTTAACATGTATTTTTCCAGCATAATTCAAGAGTAAAAATCTCAATACCCTGAAGTTAAAATACACCTTTATAAAAGACTCCATGGGAATTTATCTTGCTTTAAAGGGATAGTGCACCAAAACTCCAGCAGTGTTTAGCAGACTAACAAAAAACCCCAACCTTCAATCGGCATGAAGGTGAGTACATAATGACTGAATTTTCATGTGAACTATCCCTTTAATGCAGCAAATTAGGAGGAAGATGGGTCAGCGTGTGCACATCCAGTCAGAGGAGTTGATGTCCTCGTTTTTGAATCAACAGTGTGCAGTCGTGGCCAGCAGCAGGAGGTCGCCCCTCCCTCTCCACGGTGGAAACAGCATTCAAATAAGCGCTGCATTATAATAAATGAATAAATGAATATTTTAATGTGCATACTGCGTGACGTAGGACCCTGCTTTAAGATCATCTAGAGAATAGCAGTGTTTGGAGGAAGCTTAAGGTCTGTAAGTAATATCTTACAGGACAATAAGAGTATAAATTACCAAGTAATTCGCTAATCTCTCATATCTCAGACACATCAGTTGTAAGTAGTGTCGGCTGGTGGGACACAGGAGCACATCCTGATATCTTAGAAAATCCATTCATCCATTATCTGAACAGGCTCATGCTCTGCAGGATCGCAGGGAGCTGGAGACCAGCTCACACCGACTGAACACTTTCAGTTTTGCTCACATTTTATTGTTTATTTATCAGGCACTGAAATATGGCTATTTCACACGGGGCTACAGACATCATTATTTTTTCCTAGGAGGGCGAAGTCATGACCTGTACTCTGTACTCTGTACGCTTGTCTGTTCCTTTGTGTTTGTTTCTTACAACATCACAGACAGAATCACGATCACAAGAGACAATTTTTAAAGAGTAAATTATGTTTGATTTAAACAGAAACAGCTGTTTTATTGTTCTCCTCAAGCTCACCAGACTCCCTTTTGCAGCCATAAATAATATCCAGCTGGCAACATTTCTTTTTAAATTTGATTCCCTAAATTCAATATGTTTAATTTTATGACCAAGTAAAAGTATCCACTTGTTTTGAATCTAAGCTGAAACAATATTAAATCAAAACTTCATGAAATCATTTTGAATGTTTTTTAGATCATATTATCTGTCTAATTTTTGTATCTGATTTCAGACTCTATATTCAGATTCATATTAAATCCTCTGCAGAGACCATCAGCAGACATTCTGTGGAACAGACAGAAAGGCCTGAGGACAGCTGATGGATACAGAGAATATGTTTTTTAATTTCTGTTTACTGCTCTTAAAGAGTCTATACCACCTGCAGAAGAAGTGTTACAGTGTTTGTTTTCTTTTGTTTACCTCTGATGAATGTAAAATAATGGAAATGCTGCTTTTTTTGTTTTGGTGCCTAAAAATGGAACGGACAAAAATAAAGATTAATGTATTCATTACAAAGACTAAAACTCACAAGGCTTACCACTTCCACCCTGATATTACTGCGTGCATGCACACACACACACACACACACACACATAGCTGGAGACTGGTGATGGTTATAAATGACCCAGATATGATTTGTCATTAAAGCAGCATTTCACCAAAATTATCTTTCAGTAACAAGGAGACACAGGGTGTGTGTGTGTGTGTGTGTGTGTGTGTGTGTGTGTGTGTGTGTATGTGTGTGTGTGTGTGTGTGTGTGTGTGTGTGTGTGTGTGTGTGTGTTGGAGTGCTGTCCTTGAGTTTCTGGCAGACGAGATGGATGAGCTGTAATTACACTGATAGAGAGATGATCGGAGGAGGAGAAGAAGAACGAGAGGAAGAGGAGGAGGAGGAGAAACAAGGTCGTGCATGTATTTGTCCTTGTATAGAAGCACGGACGTGTGCGTGTGCATATTTCTGTTTTAAATGTTATGGTTGTTAAAGGATGATGGGATATGAGACGAGTACAGCAGCAGGAGGTTTTGACTTTTAAATCAGAATCATAACAGACATGATGGACATGATAAACACTGTGAAGCATAGAAATGAAATGGAAAGAACAGCCTCAACAGGTTGGACTCACTCGAGACTGTTGTTGACTGATGTGCAACAGTCAGACAGCGGCGGCAAAACTCAACACACTCTTTACTCAAGTAGGAATACAGACATTTATTTACAAAAAAAGACGAAAGTGAAAGTACTTATGTTGTTTTTGCCTTGTTCATCATCTTCATCTCTTACAGCTTTTCTTCTTGTTACGTATTGTTATAGCTTGTTTTGTTTTCTTACGTCATTTTGTCTGTTGTCTTGTTACATAGTTTTCATCTTGTTACATTTTGTTATGTCTTGTAACATGTTTTTTTGTCTTGTAACAGTTTTCATTTTGTAACAGCTTTTGTCTTGTGTCTCGTTACATAGTTTTCATCTTGTCATGTCTTCTTGTGTCGTCTTACATTAATTTCATCTTGTTACGTCTTGCTGTATCTTGTTACATGTTTTTGTCTTATGTCTTGTCATGTCTTGAGGGCAACGATGCAGAATAAAAATAATCAATAATTCCCCTCAAATGAAAGTAGTAGAAAGTCCAGATATTTGTGTTGAAATGTAAGGTGAGGAAAAGTAACTCTTGGTGCCAACACTGGCCCAAACTTGACCCAAGTGCTTGAAACTGGAGCTGAGTCTTTGCTTGAATTATTGAAACACACAGACGTGAGTTATACCATTGAACTAAGTGTTAGTGAGCCCAACTAAAGCAGCAGATTGGATGCTGGTAACTATTTTTTCATGTTGCAGACTGTTTTTTTTTCTGCAGAGGAGGCCTTAGAGAGACATGAGCTAAAACAGAGCATTTCAGACAGAAGGAAAATAGAGCTGCTGCTGCTGCCGCTGCCATGGAAATAATGTGTTTTTGGAACATTAAAGCATGTAAATCTATTCTAGCAGGACGCCCAAATAAAGGTACGAACCTGAAAATGAGCATAAAATGGCCATTTTGATGGTGCCAATTTGCCAAAATGTCAACAAAAACCTAAAAAAGCAAGGTCCACAGTGTGAATCCATTGCAATAGTATAATCCCAGTTTGAAAAAACATGGAAACTGTAGTCCAGAAAATTAGAGCATGATTATCTCACAAAAAGAACAAAGAATAACAGGAGCAACAAAACCATGAATATTAGCCTAATTTTTTTCATGTTGCACTAAAGACACTGAGACATTACTGAGGCCAAACTACATGGTTCTTTTAATCCTGGAACAGTGACATTGTCCTCCACACAGTCAAACACTACATCTGTCCTCCACTGCAAACCTGGAAGCACAGTTTCCTCAGTTTTGGTTGTTACAGATTTGCTGTAAAAACTCCTTGATCTTAAGCAGCAAAATGTTCTCATATCTGGTCCACATCCAACTAAAATTCAGTCCTCTCGGGCTCTAAACACATTCGAGTGTTCATCAACTCAGCTGTGAGAAAAGGAAGTAATGAAACTATGACGACCTCCGTATAGAAGCAAGTTAATTATCTCTAATCTCAGAATACCAAACTGCTATCTTGACTTCAAATCTTAATCACTGTGTTCTTCTGACGGAACAAAAACTGTTATCCAAAGTAAAGATATCGTCTGGAGACATTAAACTGTCATCTACAGATTTAAGCGTCAGAGATTCTCATTCAGACGACATCTAGAGATGGGAAATTATGTTCATGAGCATAAATATCAGATCATATCTGGAGATACAAAACATTGTTTTCATGTGATGACAACTAGTGTTGCCACAGTAACTGCAAAATATAATGTCAAAACTCAAATCGTGAAGATAAAATCTCCTGCTGCGTTTTTTTTAACTGGCTAACGTATCACTCGTTTGCTGACGTAGGTCACTTTTCACTCCTAAGTGAATGACTCTGGTTTAAAGTAATCAAATAGTTAAAACTGGTTTTCCTGCATTCCACAACTAAAGAACTCAAGTTAAACAGAACTTTCTCACTTTGTAACGAATCACAGACTAAGATTTGAAGTTAACAAGACTCACTCACTTTTGCTGAAGCAAGAGAATTGCTTTATTTATTGGCAGCATGATAAGTTATTATTAACTTGTTATTTCTACTTGACTTTTTTACAGTATATAATCAATCCCTGTCCACAGCACTGATACCAAATGGGATGTCAGAGGTTAACTGTTAATTGGTTAACCAATTACAACATTTCTGACCACTTACACGTTAGCGTGTAGGTTAATTCTGCATACAAACAGTCTGCTAACGGCTTGATAGCGAGCAATCTGAGGTAAAAAAAAAAAATTAAGCATGTTGTGGGAATATTTCCTCCAAAAAGGCAACAAAACATCTGTAAACTGTGTGATGCTACTCTTCAGTTTAGTCATAGTACTGCAGTAGCACATTAAGAGCAAACACCAGGCTGCCAAGTCTGAGGATGGCCCGCAACCACAGATCACATTTCTGCCAGTCGAGGGAAAAAGCTTGATGCACACCAGCATTACACCGGTGTTACCGCCTGGTTCCACTGGCACGGCTGCATCAGCCAGCGGAGCTGAGAGCGGCCATTCTAGACAAAACGTGGCTCTACAGTCTTCTCCGTGGAGAACACGCAGCGAGTCTTTTTTTGATGGACGCCACGTCGAGCTGCCCGGAGTAAATCAAGCAGGGCAGCATGTCAGACACAGGGACGACATAGAAGATCCAGTCAACTTTCAAAATAAAGGACTTTGTGCAGACTCCTGATTCTAAAAACAGACAGTAAAGAAACCATTCAACTCTGTAGCCAACTTTACAATTAATCAATCAACAAAATCTGAGAAATTCAACAAGATCAAGCATGAAGCCCTGAGAAGGACAGATTAAACCTGCAACACCATACAGAGCCCGTCCCCGCCCACACCACCAGTGAACAACACTTTGAGGAGAAGAAGAATGAGCTAAAGGTTAAGCTAGCAAGGCAGAAAAACTAGCTTTGACCACTGACTGCTGGACAGCTCTTACAAACAAAAAGCTTCATCACAGCAACACTCACTTCAGCCCAATCTGTAGACGACGAAAACCAATCTGAGGACAGGGAATGCAGTACCAAGGTGGTTATCTTGTTGGGTTTGGCTCCAGGGAATACAATACTGAGGTAATTTACTGAGTTTCCTAATGGACAGATAGGCTTTACCTGTTGCTAAAGTAATCAGCCACTAACTGCTGCATCGTGTTGATTCACTTACTTCATCACAGCTGACTGGGAGCGACTCTCTCAGTCAGCCTTGAAACTGACATTCCTTCTACCAATCAATTAAAATCAGTATCAGATTAAATAGGTTTCATCAAACCTACAACCGGGACACACACAGATCTGCATTTCAGTGCTTCTCTTCTCCCAACATGATCACCCTGCAGTATTTCCCTGTGCCCTATAATATCATCTAGATTATCTCTGAGATTTAATGTGTAATATCACCTGTTACCTCCTGGCCTTGAAGTCTTCTCTCTGATTAGCTTGGATATCAAACTATCACAACTCTAATATTATCTGAAGGTAACGACTGCGGCTCATATTAAGTGTTTTAACCCCAGAGCTAAGGATTTAATGATACAAAAACACAGTTTAGAGGTGATCAGGGCTTAAACGTGTCATTATGTCGAGATAACGAGCTTCACACAGGTTTCATCACGGAGTCTTTTCTCTCAGCCTCGAGACAAACGGGAGTCCCAGAGGACGGGGGGAGAGCAGAGATGACAGAAGAAGAAAAGGAGAAGGAGGCAGACACAGAATCAACAATATTTGGTATTTGGTACATAATGAGATCATTAAGTCAAGATCACAGGATGTGTTGGAGAAAAATAAAACAGAGAGCCGGAAAAACAGAAATTCTTATCTTCAGAGAAGCAGATAATTAAGTCAGAACCATGAGATAAGAGTTAGAAAAATACCTTTGTAATGCTTTTGCTTATTCAGTTTTGTCTTTTTAACTTCCATGAGTTTTATCTTATATCAATTTATTGTTTTTATTACGTTAATTGCGTTTTCTTCTTAATTTCTTTCTTTCTTGCCCAGTTTTACACTTTTCTGATCATATGTTGCTGACATGGTAAGAAAGAAGTGTGTTGAGACTCACCGTCACGCCGCTGTCCGTCTGCGTCTCTCTGTAGGTGAAGTTACAGACGGCCCAGGCCAGGTAGTACGTGGACATGCGGGGCGTGCGGGCGAAGCGATTGGTCACCCAGCCGTCTTCATCCGACAGCGAGCTGCTCTCGACGGGCATGTTGGACAGGGAGGTGTACTGCGGGTCGTGGCGGAGGGTGAGGGTGAACGTGGCCTTGTAGACGGGCTCGTCGAAGCAGGGGAAGGCCTTTCGGGCGTGGATCGGACTGAACTGAGTCACCGCCAGGTAGCTGAAACACAAATATCCTGTGTTATTATCATATGAAGTTCACTCTGAGTCTGCTGAGCCTAGTTCTGTTGTCCACTAACGAGAGCTACAGTTAGCAGCAGTTAGCTACTAGCCACTTTAACAATAGCTAAAGCTATGTGTCTATCAGGAAACTCTATAAATCACAAGAGAATTGAAGGTTGACATCAGAGGGAAAACCAGAAAATATGATCCAGTTTCCAGCAAATCACGATTCTCCCAACTCTGCCTCTGATTGGTTTAACCAACCCAAGCAATGAAGGTAACGAGTACTAGCCAATCAGAGGCAGAGCGGGCAGGTCTCGTCTTTACCATGATAAGAATCACGCTGAGCTTCACTCGGTCCAGAGAGTTTGAGTTGGACCAGGTCAAGCTTCACCCATTTGGTTCTGCAGTGAGCACCACTTGGAAGGTACTACAGCCTTACAAACATGACGTCCCGGATTTTACCTTTCCCCTGCTTCGAGAGGGACTTGTCCAACAAATTACTAACCACCTCATCTTTTAGACAGCAGCAAATCATCCCGGCTGTGTCAGATGTCGGCCACTTATTCACAAATCACTACACACTACACAGGGATTTTGATGTAGAGGTTAATGCAGTATATCAGACGCCAAAATCAAACAATTGTGGACAGAGCTCAGGTCATTCCTTTCATTCGGTAGCTGTCTGAAATTGTTTTCCCTTGTCAGTTAAATGCAACAGTGGCACTTAGCTGTCATTCAGTGACATTTGATTGTACCACTGTTTATTGCAGTGTGGGATTATTTGAATCCACTGTTTTGGGTAAATGGATTTTCAGACAATTGTACAAAATGTGAGACCTTCTATAAAGAATACATTGTGAAAATTGATCAATTTAGGACACAGCAGTAAAAGTGGCCATAAAAGAAGAAGAGACACTGGGACCTATCCAGGTGAATGGTACCGGGGGTCATTACCATGTTCCACAGGTTTACATAGAACATAACAGGTTAGGAGTAGGGGTTAGGGGGTTAGCATAGAACATAGGACCCTTGGAACATAGATACACTGCTGGTGCAGGTGGGTGCCATCATTAACATTGGAGTACTGGGGTACATTTTTGCAAAAGGTGGGTAAAAATGTGGGCAAAATGTCTAGTTTTAATGACACAGCACGTTTTATACTAATTCCACATTAATGACCACACAGATGTCATGTTTTCGAACAGTCATTGCAAAGCCACAAACACATGCGCTAACATTCAAATATCCAACAGTGGAGCAAAATTGCACACAGCACAAAAGATGCACTTCAATCAAGGGCAATAAATGACTTAAAGTGCCTAATGAGGAGGAAAACATCTGGGGTAGATGATGAGAAAGCTGAATTCTCTAAACATCCTCCACGCAGAATTCATTTGAGAAACCATTACAGGAAGAGTTCATTTTGGGAAACTGCCAAGAGTTAGGCGAGAAGATGGATACCACTGACATATCTGTACACTACGCAAGAAGCTACCGACAGCAGCTAGTTAGCTTAGCTTAGCATAAAGATTGAAAACAGGGAGAAACAGCTTGCCTGGCAAGCAAATAAGTATATTCCTAAATTTTAAACTATTCCTTTAAAGGGATAGTTAACCCAAAAATGAAAATTCAGTTATCATCTACTCACCCTCATGCTGACTGAAGGTCGGCTTTAGGTTTTTAGTTCACAAAACACTGCCGGAGTTTCACAGGAAAACAGCGCTGCAGAATCTCCCAAACAATGGAAGTGAATGGTGACCAAGCTGACTTGAAAGATGTCATTTAAGCCATGTTTTTAACCTAAATCTTCAGTGTAGATCCTGAAGCCTGAAGCCACGTGAACATGCACACTGTCTGAACTGGGTGTGTGTGGTCTGGTGGTGTGTGTATGCAAGTGAACGGCATGTCGGGGGTTTAGGAGACTTTGATTACACTCGCTTCCATTTTTTGGGAGAACACTGTTTTCCTGTGAAAGTCCATGAGGGTGAGTAGATAATGACTGAAATTTCATTTTAGGTTGAACTATCCCTTTAAGAAATGAAATAAACCAATAGAATTGTCGATTTTTGCTTAGACAATGAATGCAAAACAGCCCGACTTGAGCAAACCTTATAGATGACTGAAATTCACTTTTGGCATGTCTTACAAAAACTATAAACACAAAGTATACAGAACTGACTCAGTAATGTCGACTATACAACAGTATCTATCTAAAGTTTGCAAACATTAGTCATCATGAGCAGCTTGTTCATACCACACCAAGTTGGCTGCAACAGCAAAACTCCTGAGTGTATTGAAATGAACAATGGCGCTTCAGTTTTATTGCTTATGAATTCACTTTTCATTTATAAGAGGAAGATAGTGTTAGTTTTTCCTTGTAAAAGTTATGGTTTTACTTAAATTCAGAGGTCCTCATGGACCGTCTTCTGCCTCTCCATTTCTTTCTCTCTTTATCTCACTGTAAACCTTCGCTCTCCTCCTCCTCCTTCTTCCTACCAGCTCTCGCTTCCTGTCTTCTCCCGCTGTCATCATTTCTCTACACCTTCTTTAATTTCTCTTTTATGCCATTAACATCCTCTGCCTTCCAGGTCTCAGATCTGTGTGCCAACATGTCTGCTACCTGCGTGGAATGAAATGAACTGCGTTATTATCGTCACAGGAGAAGCATGTTTTTCTGAGGCAGATGGAGAGTGTGAATTGTAATGCGTAGGAAAAATGGCGTGTTGCTCTTCTCAGCTGCAGTGGTACATCAGGCTGCTGCCAGTGTTGTTGTCCCCTCTCTCTGTTTGGACGCGTTCGTGTCCATCCCCTCCAGAAAGACACATAAATGTTTTTTGATCTGACGCCTCAATCGGCAGGACAACATGCCTGTGCCTTCCAAAACCAAACACATCTGTTTGCTATGGCTTAGGCTCAGTTGGGTTATGGGAAAGGATCATGGTTTGGCTTAAAGTGGCTTCTTCGTGAAGGTTAAAAGACCTCAGTCAAGGTTAAATAATAATGGTGGTCATGGCTGAAATAAACCAACCTTGACTGTTGGTAGGAAACAGGAAATGAACAGCAGTTTGTTGATAAATACACCCACTTCTGAAGGATAAGAGTCATACTGTAATTAGAGCAACCACTGGTGGGCTTTTCAATGTTTTTGGGAAGTTGTTGAATCGTCTTTACCGAGTCTCAAGATCATGCAAGAATCCATCTTGCCAGGCTTTAAGTCAAGCTCTTGTGGCCAAACCACAGTGGTTGGACCATTCAGCGTCCAATGAGGAACTACTCACAGTAATGGGCGTGGTTTAGATGTGACAGCAAGAACAAAGGCGGCTCCTAAAGAGTGAGCTATGAGATTGTGAAGAATATATAACAATGGTACAACCTTGTTATATATCGATCTCATATAGCAACGTCTGTGTTTGGTGAAGCTTGGTCTGTCGGGGTCCATGAGATGTAAATTTTGTAACCAGGGGTCTACGGGTGGCCTGTCCTGGGCTGACTTGCCCACACGGCTACTATAGATTTGAGTTTGAGGTCTGTGCACAAATCCAACAGGACCTGACAGATTTGGGTTGGGTTGGGCCGAATTTCTCACATATTTCATGGGCGTACATCAGGTTTGGGCTGTAATACTATTAGTAGTAGTAGTATTGTCACTGCCAACTCACTGCATGGAGGGAAGCTTGAAAAATTTTGGGATGTAATTTGGTTTGGGCTGAAAGATGCTAGTGAGGGACGGGTTTGGGTTGGGTTTTTCGGGCTCAACGTTTCAGGCCCAATTTAAATTCTACAACAGATGCCAATGTACAGCAAAAGACGAGCACGCCGCTGTGACATAGTAGTAGTAGTAGCAGTAGTAGTAGTGTATTTGGTCAATTTTAAGCCGTCCATCTGCTCGAGTTCGCTTGCTTTCTGTGTTTTAAAAATGCTGTCATATTTCAGACTGAATGTGAGAATTCATGAACGCTGGGTTCATGTTTGTTTTGCACAGATCCAATTAGACCTCAAATTGTCTCCACATGAGTAAATACAATATTGGACATCAGTCCTGCTCACTGATATGTGACATTAACAAAAAAGAGTCTCATAAAAGCAGAGATATTAGAGGGAGTTCTGCCTGAATCTCCGCTGACTGACACATCTCTAGTCTCACATTATATATCATTATATTGACTGGCCCCAATTTGCTGCACATTTGGCTCTGAATCCAGCTGATTGCATAAAATGAGTCCCGTTAGGCAGAACTGCTGCTGCATTAAATGACCCATGAAGTGACCCATAATTTAATTTATCATATTCGTATTCACAACTGGCTCTGAATCGTCCACTTTCTGGCTCAGGTTTCAAAGTCGAAGCTTCAACTCACGTAACTCAAGTTCCGTAATAAATCCATACAGAATATGCGATGCTGTCGTATAAAGCTGGATTTTGTTTTAGTCTTTGAACCTTCAACACCTATCAAAGGAGAAATTTCAGGTGGAATCAGAGTTCAGGGGGTTAACGGATAATCCTCTGAAGTCGGAGCCGACAGGTCGGCTGTCTGCCGGCAGAAGTTTTCACAGGAAGACATTTTTACTTCTTCAGTTTTCTTGTTCGGTTTGAAGAAACTGCTGCCACAGAGAGAGATAATCCAAAATAAACACGGGGACACTTTCTGTTTCCTCCTGATTTCTTTAAGCTGAGTTGAATGTTTTCATATCGGAGCTTTGTTACGTTCGTCTGTCAGTCACCTGACAGACACAGGAAGAAATTAAAAACTCCAGGAAATAATCCCTCTGAAAACTTTGTTATCGCACTCGCGCATTTCACTCCGAGTGTTTGTGGAGGAAGAGATGAAAGGAATAAGAGTGGGAGGAGGAGGAGGTGGAGAGGAGAGGATGGGAGTAAGAAAGTATAGGTGGAGTGAAAAGTAGAGTTAAGGAAAAGGTGGAAGGAAGTTAAGATGAAACAAGGAGTGAGGGAAGATAAGAAGAAAAGGAAGGAACAAAAGTGAAGGAAAAGAAGGATGGGAGCGGACAGAAGAGGGGAAAAATATCAGAAGCCACCATGAAGCACTAAATATTCAAAACAGAGGAGGTATACTGGAGGAGAAAGATAAAGAAGAGAAAGGAGAAGGAGAAAAATAGGAAAAGAACATGAATAGAGGCAGAGAAGAAAAAAAAAAGAAAAATAATCATGAAGGACAAAAAGATACAGGAGGTCCAGGAAGAAGAGGCAGAGGAAGAGGAGGAAGAAAAGATGATAAACAACTGGAAGAAAAGGAGGAAAGGACATTAAAGTGAGGGAATATCAACACTGACACTTCATCAACTGCAACATATCAACAGTCCTGCAATATCAATCAATCAATCAATCAATCAATCAATCAATCAATCAATCCACCAAAACACAAAGAACCCCAATATCAACAATCCACATTTTCAAGAACCCCAATATCAATCCACCAAATGATCAAGAACCCTGATACGGACACTCAGAATTTTCAAGAACCCCAACATCAAGAGTCCAAATGATCGAGAGCCCCAGTATCAATAATCAAAATAATCAATAACCCCACTGTCAACCCACTGAACGATCAAAATGACAAAGAACCTCAATATCAACACTCCAAAACATCAAGAGGCCCAACATCATTACACCAGAGTATCAAGAACACCAATCAACACTCCAAAATGTCAGTAACCCCAATATAAACACTCCAAAACATCAAGGAGGAGGAGGAGGAGGAGGAGGAAGGACTGAATGAAAGATGAGCCTGAGAAGGAGTGCAGGTCAGAGGAGGAGGATGAAGAAGATGGAGGAGGAGGAGGAGGAGGGGTAGTGAGAGGGAGAGGCGGACAACAGAGGCAGCGAGAAGAAGAGAGAGTGAAGGAAAAAAAGAAACCGAAACAAGGTGTGGAGAGGTAATGATAGCGGGAGGATGAGGTGAGGAGAGGGAGGAGGGAGGAGGTGAAGAATGGAGGGAGGGAGGAACGGAGAATAATAAACAGGACGAGCGAGGCAGACAGAGAGGGGGAGAGAGAGAGAATAATGGAGAAAGCCTGAGAGGGACGAGATAAAGAGAGAATCTATTAGAGGAGTGGATGAGATGTTACACACACACACACACACACACACACACACACACACACACACACACACACACACACACACTCCTGCATAAAAGCTCAATAAAACCCTGATATTAACACACACACACACACACACTCGACGTGACATCCTGCCAACAGTCGCCGCTGCCAAGGTAACGCTTGTTGTCACAGTAATCCTGATTGACAATCAAGCCTACAGCGTTGCCCCGGACAACCACGGCACGTAAACACACACACAAACACGCACACACCGATGCATGAATTCATGCCGCAGCGCTTCGCATCGTCTCCTGAGCGCCAGAAGAGAAGTGAAAATGACATCATTTCCTGCTGTAATGTTTGCCATTATCCCGCGTGGAGTCGAGGCACCACAGAAGAAGACGTGCGGGCGCGTGAACGACACGCCGGGCACACACAAGGAAACGCACACCTCATTCAGATTCAGAGATGTGACTGAAGGAGAAACTGTTGAGTCAGGTGCTTTTCTTTGTGTGTGTGTGTGTGTGCGTTAATTTCTATATCTCACACACACACACACACACACACACACACACACACATACACATACACACACACCGGACATACTGATCTCTTTAAGCAACGTCTCAAATTGCAATTCCCCGCTTTCACATTGAAAAGGCTGCAATCTGTGTGTGTGTGTGTGTGTGTGTGTGTGTGTGTGTGTGTGTGTGTGTGTGTGTGTGTGTGTGTGTGTGTGTGTGTGTGTGTGTTTTGCTGCTGCTGCTATAGTTTTACACAGGAAGCCAGTGAAGAGGCTGATTCATCATCTTTGGTGTAAAATATGCAACTGATGGAGGAGACGGTGGGAGGAAGGGGAGGAGTTGGGGGGTTGGGGGGGGGGGGGGGTGGTATCTGGTTGTTCATTTAGGGAGCGAGGCAGGAGAAGGTGAGGGTGTAGGAGAGAAGGAAAGGAGAGGAGGAGGTGAGAAAAGAGAATGTAAAGTTTAAATAATACCATTTTAAGCACTGGTGCCCTCTTGGATGCCCCTATGGTAGATAAAACCTGATAAAGTGCCCTCTTCTGTAATGTTTAAACAGTTAATATCCCCCTGTGTGTTTTTATTATAGAGGTGGAGGAGTTATACTTTAAATCTGAGTCACACTATACAACCCCAATTCCAAAAGTGTTGGGACGTTGTGTAAAACATAAGTACAAACAGAACGCAATGATTTGCAAATCTATTCAACTGAGTGCATTTAATGTTCAAAATGATAAACTTCATTTTTTATTTCGTTTTATCAACAACATCCAGAAATGCTGCTGACACTCTGGGCCTGAGCTCGTCTGAGATCACTGGTGGACCCAACCGCAGTGGGTCCATGTTCAAAAAACTGCCCTCTTGGGCAAGAGTTCAGTTACTAGACTGACCTGCCTGCAGTCCAGACCTGTCTCCTATTGAAAATGTGTGGTGCATTAAGAAGCACAAAATACGACAACAGAGACCCCGAACTGTTGAGCAGCTGAAGTCGTATATCAAGAAAGAATGAAAAAGAATTTCTCTTTCAAAACTTCCACAGTTGGAATTGGATTTGGGGTTGTGGAACCCAGACTTTGGAACTGTTTCACTATAAATGCATCACGACTTCCTGCCCACTGGTGTCCCACCACATGCAGCTGGTGACCTTTTTGTTGTTTTCACCCCTCCTGCCTCTCAGTGTTTAACTGGTGGCACAACACAGCAAGTGGGAGAAACACACCACTGTGTCCAAACATGTAGAACGCTGAAAATCTGTGCTGGTCATTAGTTTTTTAAGAATCTCTTATGCTCTCATGTTCGTGTTGTGACTCTTCAGATGGCACCCACCGCTTTGGTCTGGAATCAAATAACTGAACAGGTCGAGGTTTCCTTCAATTGTCCAGCGAAATGTCCCAACATCTACTTGATGGATTGACAGAAAATGTAACACAGACATTCATATACAGATATCTGTTTACACAGATTAGACTCTAACTCTATTCTTGTGTCTCTCGTTGCTAGTCGGACTGTAAACAGCGAGTGGCACACAGAAGAGAAAGTCTTGGCCTAGATATCCGTTATCTGAATATCGACCGGCTACACCGGAAGCCCTGAAACATTGGCTGCCGCTTCCACAGGCTAAAACGCTGTCAGATGGGTTCCGAGCTTGGATGTATTATAGAGAACTGGATACAGCGTTGGAGGCGGGCCTCCGCTCATCCCTGTGAGAGCTGTTCAGTGGCACATGAAGCCAACTTCCTTTTTGGAGCATCTTTAGTTCTACATTGTACGGCCCATACAGCATGTAGGGACTTCGTTCAGCCAAATGGCTAACTTCAGGTTTAGCCTCCCCTGAACTGAATGGGATAAAATTATTTAATTATGCAGCTTTTCTGGACTTTCTGAATGTTATTGGACCAAACTGATGAAACAGAAACGAGTCATTTCACTGGAGTTGTGATGCTCAGAAACATGTATTTGCTGTTTTACAGCTGCTTCTTTCACAACCAAAAATATTTTTGGGCTGTTACACAGTTTGGCCGCTACATCAAATTGGGGGTTTGGTTCCAGCGCTAATTATCAAATGTTAGCTTGTGTGAGCATGTTAGCATGCTGATGTTAGCATTTTGCCCACCCTAGCATGACTGTCAACTCTTGACGCACAGTATGCAATTTCTACCACTAGGGGGGCTCTCACATCAAAACACCAACAAAAGATATAGTTTGATGACATCATGAAGTCGCATGGGATCATGGGAGTTGTTGTCTTCGTTGTTAAACAACCACTATTGCTGATGAAAATCTATCTGATGTGACTCAGGTAGGTCCACAGACGAGGTATTAAAATTCTAGCAACATAACATTTAGTCACGTTCACCAACTTCCCTCCTCACTCTCTGATGAATGTGGTGTTTCCCTGGACGCCGCTGAAATGCACCGCTACCTTGAATAAATTACAGATTTCTCTGAGTGGTTGGACTAATGCAAGTAGAAAACTTAAAATATATAACATTGATCTATGCGTTTTTAGACATTTTAATGCAGAAATGTTACTTATTATAGCACTAAGTCTTGTCTGGCAGTATGTTTGCCAAGTAAACATGGCAGAATTATCTCAGTATCTTCATCTGTTTCTTATCTTTTGTACAGAGAAGGTAGTCATTTTTGTGCTTGAGCTCAGTTTTAGAGGCGCCCTGTCATAAACACAAAGAGATGGAGTGGAAAGTTTGACCTGCTGATGATGAAAACCATCAAAATCAATAAGATTCACTCTCCGGGCATCATGAATTTGATGGCAATCCATCCAACAGCTGCTGAGATATTTCTCTCTGGACAGACGCTTCCATCTGCACGGCCACACTGCTAGAGTGGCTAAAAAATCAACAGGTCAATTTGAGGTTCAGGCAAGAGAGTCGCAGGTCCGTCTGAGGTCAAAAACGACATGTTGGATTTGTGAAGACCTCTATTACACTGCACTCTCCTCCTCCTCCTCCTCAGTGTGTGTGTGTGTGTTAAAAGCTCACAGAATGAATGAATTTATTAAGCCGCTTCAGTTGACTGCCATGTTAGATGGGTTACCCTCTGACACACGCGCTGCAGAGTGGGTGAGCGCCGTATTGATCTGAAACATCTCATCTCAACACTGGATTAGCCTATCAGAACGAGTCAGAGAGGAGCAGCTGATGAAGAAGAGGAGACTCTGGATGTTGACCAATCAGCTTCTTTCTACCCGCCATTAAAATGAAGCCTCTCATCCAACCTTCGTTAACCATCCGTCTCTCTCGTTAACAGTCCAACATCTCTGTTCCCTCATCAAACCCGGCCTCGTTAGCTGCCTTACTACCCCTCGTTAACAGTAATTCGTCTCCTCGTTAAAGAAGGAAGCTCGGCGAAAAACAGCCTCCGTCTAATGAAAAAGTTCCTCGCAGGATGTGTGGGGGGGGGGCACGGCCCCGCGCGGGTGTTTTTGGGTTTCTTTGAGAAGTCGGGGCTTCAGGAAGGTTCTGCATCAAAGGAAAGAAAGGATCCAGCACACGTTTTTTTTTTAAAGCTCACAGCTGGAACATTTTTATCAACACCGAGACATGAGGGGACTTATTTTAATTGTGCAAACACAGCGACGAGTGCAAAGCGGTCGGTCCTGAGAGCTCAGACTGTGTGGGCGTTTCTGGTTCATGGCTGTGCAGCAGAGCCAAGAGCAAACAGGATGGGTGAGATGCAATCTATAGATCAGAGGACATGGTCACAAATTTGCATTGCTGCTTCGCCGGGAGTTGAACTTTGGTGAACTTTGACCGGCGAAGTCGGAGCCTCGACCGAAAAAGGGGGATGATTCTGATCGAAAATTAAAATATAACTGCTGTCGCCTTGTCAACTTTAGTTAGGGTCTTCAGTATTGTGATGAATGGCAGCCATCTTGAATTGACGCCAATGGCAAAAACAAAACGACAATGAACCCACATTTTCATACAATACTGACACCAGGAATCCAATGCAAAGGTCACTGATGTGCTAAACCCACTTTGAATTGGTAAAAAATAGGAAAATAACACATTTTAGGCTCGTAATAATGTCAGTTTTGCTATTTTGTTTTGCAATAGTTTCCTGCAGCAGCAACATGTAACTAGTTTATTGTCCAATATAATTTGCAAGGTAATTATATGGATTTCAACAGAGAACAGGGAATGAAAGTCTGAGAAAATGGTGACAGAAAATGGCATCAAACTTTGAGAAAAGTCTGAGAAAATGGCAAAAAAGTCCAAGAAAATGGCACGCAAGTCTGAGAACATGGCAAGAAAGTTTGAGATGACAGTTTAATTGTCGGAAAATATGGAATAAAAATCCATAAAAAATGTGGATGTGAGTCTGAGAGAGCAGTTTGAGCTCATGAGTCCAGTGACGGTGCATGGAAAAGACTCCTCTGGTTCAGTGACCTATACATTAGCAGAGTATTGATGCGTCTGTTTTTATCCTGTTGTGATGTCACGTGTCACGTGATCAGCAGACAGCAGGTCAGTGGAGTCTGGAGACTGGATTTATCCTCGTCTTCAGACTGGTTTCACTGGGAGACGACAGCAGCCGCAACATCAAACTCATCTTCAGTCATTTGCATAAAGATCAATACTAAGCTCAAACACTGATACTGTGTGTGTGTGTGTGTGTGTGTGTGTGTGTGTGTGTGTGTGTGTGTGTGTGTGTGTGTGTGTGTGTGTGTGAGCACTAATTAATTCTCCCCCTACCAGCATTTAAGCGTTTAAGCCCAGCCTGGGGTTTATAGTACCTCAAATCTCACAGTGGAGCGTGTGTGTGTGTGTGTGTGTGTGTGTGTATGTGTGTGTGTGTGTGTGTGTGTGTGTGTGTGTGTGTGTGTGTGTTAGCGGTAGCCACAGTGCTGCATCAAGCTAATCCTTAAGCTAACAGTGAGCTTTGTGTACACACACACACAGACACACACCTCTCAGCAGTGTATAACGTCTCTGAACATCAGTGTGTGAATCTGACATTTTAAAGCAGGTTTCTGTATAAAAGTGTAATTTTAAAGAATAATCACTGTGATTTTTTATTACTGTGTGTGTGTGTGTGTGTGTGTGTGTGTGTGTGTGTGTGTGTGTGTGTGTTCTTGCTTTGTTGGTTAGTCACCAGATTAACATATTTATGAACCAAGACTGGCACCTTTAAAGAGTCTTAGTCATGCATTCATTTTTATTCTCATGATGTGTCTGGAAACATTCACGTTTGTTTATTTCAGCAGCTAATTCTAATAACTCCATCTCGTCCTCGCTGCTCTCACAGCGACGATGTCGAAGTCTTTGTCACGCTCACACGTCAACACAAAGTTCACCACGACAAAACATTTTTAACATTTAATCAGAAGGGCTTTAGTTTAGTGGATATCTGTAAAACAATTTTGACATGTTAAAATGATTGTGAATAATGGAAATGTGATTTCAGATATGTTAGAAATGTAAACAAGCTGTTTAGAATATGTCGACCAAACTAGCATATTTGTTCCATTTGTCTAATTAGCCTTAATTAGCGTAGAAATTCCAGATATTTTCATTTAAAATATCTATAATGTCATTTTGGAAGTGGAAATTGCTTTTTTGATACCTCAAATTTAATTCTGACTAGTTATAAACGGAATTATAGATATTTCAAATAAGATGAAATATCAATTTTAAGTACAATTGACCCTTCCTAAATCTGTCCTTAAATAAGAGCTGATCAAGCGTGGAAGGTTTAGGAACAGAAAACCCTGAATTATGTTTAGGGCAAGATCATAGTTTGAGTTAAAAATGATCACTCTCACAAGTCTGAGATTTTCTTCTAGACACGTCCCACTTAGGTAACACTAACTAGCTAGTTACATCTGATAGTTTGATAGATTGATGTAGATTAGCTAGCTGGTTAGCTTTAGCAACATTAGCAAATTTGTACTCTCTTCAAAATGTGGTTTTCTTTTCACCATGGACAAGTCCAGCACATAGCATATTTGAGTGCAGAAAAAAAGAGAAATTTGACCAAACAAAGTCCCAGAAAGGGGCGGGACTTACGAGGGGTCATCTGTTACTAGAATAAATATAATTTTAAGCATTTAAAATTGTATTCCAGATATTTGAAATATAATTTTAGACATTCTTGCTATTTACAGTTTCAAGCCGACATTAATGTCTTAATTTTCACTAAATAGAATTTAATTTTAGATATCTGAGACAAACTATCACCATGAAAAGTAAAAACAAATCTCACAGGCACGAAGCACAAAGTCTCATTTTGGTCTGTGTCTTTCAGTTCAGTCATGTGCAAACCGTTTTGTTACTGGACAAGTGTGTTCAACCAAATGACAAAAACTATCAAAAATTAACATTTTGACTACTGAGAAGTAAATAGATATATTTAATTGGAATTGCTCCTTGTAAAACTGACAGTGTGGACGTGTTGGTTTGGAATTCTAACTAATCAAAAAGCAATTCTTGATATCTACAACTGCTTCAACCACTATTGATTAAATATTAAAATGGCTTTCCACTCGTTTCTCTTCTACATGATGTTTAAGACATCAGGTTGGTGCACAGAGTCGACAGTAACCAGGTTTCAGTCAGCCGAAGCATTAAACTTAAACTAACAGGTTGTCGTGTTGTGATCGAGCTCTGCTGGCCCATCAGCTGCTGTATTGATCCGTTATTGATCCAAACAGCAGCTAACAGTGAATATGGGACCACTGGTGGCGAAGACACACAGAGAGCGAACCTGATTGGTGAGGAATTACAGCAAAACGTGTGTTTGTCAGGTGTTAAAGTGTTCTGTCTCGACTGTGAGTCAGACAGACAGAAAAATACAGTTTCTTCACCTGTCTGAGAAACTTTTACATCAAAATACACTCATCAGTTCACTTCATTCTTCTGTTTCTAACAGCTTATTTTATTGACTGCTGATTAAAAAACTGCTGCTGTATACATTACATGAGCAAAAATGCTAATTTATGTCATTAATTAAGCATGACTGATCTGAATCTGAGGAAGTCAATGAAGAAATCAATGATGCAAAAAAGCTATGTCAACATTAGCAAAGAAAAAAATCAAGTCAATTTAGTGATTCAAATAAGCTATCACTGTCTCGTTTGCCTTGTTTGAAATTCTGCGAGTTTCTGGGTTTGTTCTTTTGTTGAGTTTGAGGTTCAACATAATCTGAATCAGTCTTAAAGGGACAGTTCACCCAAAAATGAAGATTAAGTCATTAATTACTGGCTTTATTTCATTATTCTGCAAAATACTGCAGGAGTTTCACAGGAAAACTGCAGAACCTTCCAGACAATGTAAGTGAATGGTGACCAGTTTTCTAACACAAAAAGCAACAGAATAAAAACATAAAATGCCTCCAAACTGCTTGTTTGCACACCGTCACACCACACACACACACCCAGTTCAGACGGTGTGCATGTGGCTCCAAGCTAAGGATCTACAGTGAAGATTCAGGTTAAAAACATGGTGTAAATGTCTTTTTTTTAGTCAACTTGGTATGTTGGAGCTGTAGGACACTTAGATTACAGCAGAGGAGCAGTATGGAGGCATTTTATGCTTTTTTTTCTGTTGTTTTCTGCATTTGAAAACTGGTACCCATTCACTTCCATTGTTTGGGAGATTCTGCAACACTGTTTTCTTGTCAAACTCCAGCAGTGTTTTGAAACCTGAGCTTCAATCAGCATGAGGGCTTCTAATCACAACTTTATCTAAGTCTAAAACCTCATATTTTGTAAAAAACCTGTTGTTTTCAGACAATAAAACACAAGAGGACGTGTGTTGTAGTTGTAAAACTATTGAAAACTTAGTTTTAGCATCACAATCAGTGTATGTAAATGTTCATTTAATTAATTCAACTCAGCTTAGGCCAACTGCAAATATCCCTGCCATGACTATTTCAATTCCAGCTCTCTCGATTGTGATGCGGTTTGATAAAATGCGGTTTAGTTGTTTTGTTTGTTGTTGTTATCAGTCATCAGTGTTTATCTGCCTCCTGTACAAACAGCAGCGTCTGTCCTGCTCTGTTCATCGATCCGTCAGAAGCATCGCTCTCTGACTCTTTACAGTCTGATGACATCAGTTGGGTGGTTTTTTTATCTCTCCTGCAAAACAGAACCACGTCACCGCCACCTGGACGGAACAAATAACAAGAACACCTTACGAGCTGCAGGGGTGAAACTCTCATTAGTCATTTTAACAAAAAAGAAGTAATGTTTGTAAAGCTCCTTGTGTTGAAATGATGGGTGACTAACCGATGAGTCAACGTTTATTATGAACTATCGTGAGTCTTTTGTCCAGGTCTCTCTTTTGGGAGCCAGACTTGTTTGGATGAGAGGGTGGAGCTGGAGAGGAGAGGGATTGTTCCACTAGAGTTGGGCGAGATGTTAAAATTTTCCAGCCGTCCATCGTCAGCCCGTCCATCTGCGTTTGACGATATATTCATCCAATCAGACAACTCTACGATACACCTCTGTCCTGACTGGATCTGACTGACAACCTGAGGATACGTCATGGTACCCACTGATCAAAGACATGTCCAAAAGACATCACTCCAACGTCCTCTGAAAAGACGTCCTCTGAGGCCCGAATTAAAGTCTTTATGACATGTTTATATGACATCTTTTCAATGTCCAATGTTGACATCCACAGAAAGAGTTAGCCCCAGTTTAGCACATAGAACTTTATTGCGTACAGGTTCTCTCCATCCAGGAACAAAAATAAATATGTTCTTAATAAACATACATGTCATGTAGTTTTTTGAAAGTGCTTCAGTTTTAAATATATCAGGGAGTAACAGAACAAAACGGAGCAGCAACAGTTAGCTGTTCGGTTGCAGGTGACACTGTGCAGCAGGAAATCAACTACTGTCTGACTTCTTTATTCAAACAAAGTGAGTTTGTTTGGCTGCACTGCAACCAGTTTTTGCTGTAGTACTGAAACACACTTGATGTTGCCATGGTGACTAGAATCACCTTAGAAACAACTTTAAAGGCGAATACAGAAATACTTAACAGATAAGACATGTTTCTTTTACCATGTGATTTTAAATAATTTCAAATATATAACACAGTGACATGGAAGTGCTTCATATGACCCACCAGTACTTCCAGCCAATCAGAAACTAGTACATACCCATGGTTTAATACAGAGAAATGACTGCATGTTTAATGACTGAATTAAACTTCAGTTAAACTTCGAGATAAAAAGTTTCAGTGTGAGAGAGAGTCCTTATTTGGTCATAGTTTTGCTCCTCCATCCAATCACAAGTGAGCGCTTCTGATTTCATCAATTAACTATGACTTTGTGTTTCTGCAATAAGTGGAACAGACGTTGATAAAATGTTCTGTCCCTGTGGTAACACACACACACACACACACACACACACACACACACACACACACAGATGGAGGCCACACAGACACAAACTCATGCATGAAATAATAAATGTATCAGCACACAGTCTGTTTCCCATCAGCACCGTGGGGAAGAAATCTGATGTGGAAACAACTCTGCAGCAGAGGCTTATGGGAAATTCATAAGGAGAGAGTGAGTGGTGTGTGTGTGTGTGTGAGGTTTGATATGTGGAACACACACTGACACATGCACGCACACATTGTGCGCGGCGTGTGTGAGTTAATCAATGTCGTGGATGTGAAGCGTTGACCTTTTCTAGTTGAACCACCTGCTGCTGCAGGAAAAATTAGTGCGTTTCCGTGTGTGTGTGTGTGTGTGTGTGTGTGTGTGTGTGTGTGTGTACCGTCTCTCTCTCTGCAGGGTGTACGAGCTCCTGAAGAAACCCAGCAGCTCGTCCTCGATGGCGGCGTCGAAGCTCACGTTCAGGCGGTAAACTCTCATCGGCTTCAGCTCGCGGTGCAGCACCACAACGTACATCTGATTGGCCGGGTAGGGGAACTGGCGGTGGATGCGCATGGCTCCGCCCCCTGGCCTGTTGGCAGGACGGCCACCGGCGCCGCCCTCTGCTGTAACGGACACCCGGTCCACCTGAAGAGAGGACAAAGAAATAGAAATGCGTCTCTGTCATTTATGCGTATTATTTTTTCCCCTATTTTCCTAAATGTAGCTAGCTTAGCTAGCTTAAAAAGCAAGCTGCATATATACAACCTCAGTTCCGTTTTAAACAACGTCCCAAGTTTTCTGGAGTTTAAATATTCAGAAACTGGCTTTGCAAATGTTTAATGAAGAAGAGAATGCATTTAGGCCTCATGAGTACAGACGCTGCTTTGTTGCAACACTTAATGTGACCTTTAAAAGATACATGAGCTACTTCAGATAGACACCTTGTGTCTGCTGCTCCTTCAGTGAACCATATCAAACACACCCTTTGAATCTGCCGTTCCCTAAAGGCTGCAAACACTTGTTGCTGCTGATGTTAATGTCATTTCAGAAGCTCCGCCTCCACCCCAGCATCCATCTGCGGGCTCCAAGTCTAAATGTACCTGTGGGGAAATCGATCCTTGTCACTCCACAGTTTCTGCTTTACTGAGCTGAACGTGTTCCTCTGGTGAGCGACCAGACAAAATGTTGCATTGTTTGCTACAGCAGCTAGCTAAGAAGTTAACAAAACATCACATTGTTTGCTTGCTAGCTTAGAAGTTGACAAAACCTTACATTAATTGCTACCTAGCTAAACATTTACAAAGGGTTATATTGTTTGCTAGCTAGCTAAAAAGTAAATTAGTCTGTTTAACCTCCTCATGATGATTCATGAGCTAACTTCTCCCTTGTTGGCCAAATGAAATTATCAGTAGCAAACTTAAAAAACAGAAAACAGCACAGCAGTGAAAACAGACTGAGAACAGAGCGACTGGCAGCGACTGTTTTCACAGATCAGCTGGAGTGACAGCGACAAGAGAGGCAGCAGAAAACTCAAGGGAGTTCAGTCTGTCCCTTAACCTTCTTCAAAGAACTTCATTATTCTTCTCAATTTGCATAAAATAGGGAGCTATTTTAAAAGTTAAACCACCTCTAGTTTAAGTTTCTACTGTTAATACTAGACCACTGTTTAAACTGGAGTTTAAATCTTTGGTGCAACAGTAATTTATCAGGGATTTTAATTTAATCTTTCTTAATTTTAAGATAGTTTTAATGTTTGTTGCAACATAATTTAATGATTCAGTTAGGTCTAAAAATAAATCATTGTCGGTGCCGTCTAGCCTCAGCAGGTGTTGAAGGTCGCCCTCTGCTGTCCAGGTCAATCACTGCAGTCACAAGAATCAAAACATACGTGACAGAGTCACACGCTGCTGTTGAAACTCACTGATTTGCAGCAGTTTCAGTGCCTTTACAGTTCGTATGATGAGAACTGTTGTTAAGAAACACTTGATTCACTGCCAGCTGCTGGACCCGTCGCCACGGTGACTTAACCGGGACCACAGCGCGGGTACTGAAGCTCCAAAAAGTGTACCTGACAGTTTAAATCAAGACAGAACGAAACAAAGAAAGAATTCAGAGTGTTGTTTCGTTCGGTTTACCTGAGTTCATCCATATTTAATTCTGAGGCTGCTGAGTCAAACTGACCCGATGATGATGAAACAGCACAGACAGTCTGTGGCTGAGATGAATCTACACTGAATGAAAGAAAGCACTTGACTCATTAAAGGCCCCTCACAGGTGTTTCCACTCACGCTGACTGATTAGACCTGAGCTCATGCTGAAGATGGGGAGAATTCGCTGGTAATTAAATGAAATGTCACCAAACTCAACGCGCTGAAGAAAACCATCAACGTACAAAGAACTCTCACCCAAACAGGTGCAACACAGCTAAAAGAAATAGAGAGAAGAGTCAGTCAAAGAAAGAAACAGGAGAGTTTGGGGGGGCAAAGCCGTTTTACATTCAATCTATTTCAATTTCTTTTTGGGCTCAGATGCTGCAGAATTTATTACAGCAGAACTTTGGACCAAAATCAATTCATTATAATGGACCGACTGACTGTCTCATTGTGACAAACTAACTTCCATTCAACTTTTGCAAACTGTCTTGACAGAGAGAGTCGATTGAATTTTTATCTTACCCTGTTCTTACAGTCTTAAAAAGCCCATATGTTACGTCAGTTTTCCAGCCTCATCCAGCCTTTCTGTTTAAAACATTCAAAAAATATCGACACAATGTGAGGAAATAAAAGTTTTGATATTTTGTCAAAACCTGTATTGTGTTGCAGAGATATCTACTACCCACTTCTTACGTATTGTCCCTTTAATTTCTTGCTTGGTCAGTGACTGAGACTGTTTCGAGGAGGGATCCCTCTGACAGCAAATTATAACCTAAAATTGTCCTAAAATCTTCTCTATTTAGCATAATATTAATATTAATAGACTGGAAAAGGACCAAAGAAATCTACACCTGCAGTGGCACTACCCTCTGAGATGAGCAGCAGTGCATGATGGGAGCATGCCCGGCAACAATGGGAACAGTTAGGTCTCTATCAGGCAATCCTCGGCCAATCAAAGCCTGTGTGTGTGTGCGTCTGTGTCCGTTTGTGTGTGTTGGCTCTTTGATGAATGAACTGATCGATACGGACAGAGAGCCTGCTGACACAGAGAGGAAACGTTGGGGATTAAAAGGATGTTTTTCAGGGTTTTCTGGTGAGTCAGCGAACGCAACGCCACGCTTCGTGATGCCTTCAAATGTTCCTCTCAACCAAAATGCCTTTTAATTGCGTTTGTTTGTTTGTTGATTGATTTGATGCCTCAGATGAACTCATCCCTGTCAGATACTTTATTGCTCCTGTATAGAAATGTCATTTTTGATCAAATCTCGCTGGTCAGTCATGTGACTCTGGGGCCGGCCAACTAAGGTCACTTAAAGTTCATTTTACTTGACATAAATCAAAACCAATAGTTGCTGTATGCTACATCATCTATTCCCTGGATTTTAATGTGTTTTAGAGTTTTAACACTGCTGAGAAGAAACTGAAGAAGGTTCTAGGGTTCCTTTAAGAGGTTTCAGGGTCATTTTGGTGGATTAAGTAGTTATTAACAAGGTTCTAGAGGTCCTTTAGAAGCTTGTTGGGATCTTTTGTGTAACTGATGAGATTACAGGGATGTTTTAGGAGGGTTGTAAAGTTCCTTTAGGAGGTTCTAGGACTCATAAGGTGGTTCTCGGGGTTGCCTTGGCTGTTGAGGAGGTTCTAGCAGCCACTGAGAGGGTCCTAGGAAGGGTTCTAGGGTTCTTTTCGGTGATTCTAGGGGTCATTTGATAGATTCTAGTGGTCACTGAGGAGATTCTATCATAGTGGAGTTTTTGAGAATCGAGAAGGTTCTAGAGGCCATTTAGAAGGTTTTAGGGTAATTTTGGAGGTTTAAGTAGAAATTGAAAAGGTTCTAGAGGTCCTTTAGGAGGTTACTGGGATACTTTTTCATAAGTGATTGAGATTCAAGGGATCTTTAAGGGCTTTAGAGGTCATTTAGGAGGTTCTAGGGCTCATAAGGAGGTTCGCACAGTCAATCTGAGTGGTTATTAATGTTCTAGGGTACTCAGGGAGTTTTAATGGGTGTTATGATGAGGTTTTAGCTGACACTGGAAGGTTCTAGGGTTCTTTTAGGTGATTTTAGAGGTCATTTAGTAGATTCTAGTGGTCATGTACTATAGTAGTGAATTTCGGTGGCCGTTGAGAGGGTTCTAGAGGTCCTTCAGGAGGTTACTGGGATCCTTCAATGGATCTTTGAAGATGTTCTAGAGGTTCTTTGGGAGGTTCTAGAGTCCATAAGGAGGCTTATTAGTAAAGTAGCTACTGTGAATGAATGAATGAATGAATGAATCAATGCCTGACTGCCTGTTTTACAGGAAACTCATGAACACTAAGCACTACGATAGTTTCTTGGGAACATTAAGGAGACCAGTTGAAAGCTGATGATTTATTCAGCAGAAATTGTTAAGGATTTGTAGTTCATCTAATAAAACATGCACTTGTAAAACCATCACAATACGGCTTTAAGCACTTTTCTACTTTGGTTATGTTGAATGCTGAATGCATTTTGTACTTGTGACATTTCTTTGACTGTGAGAATAAAGCTCTCCTTGCAGGAGTATTTTTTCCCTCCTTTTTCTACCGGCAGCTTGTATTTTTATCCACATTTGTGTTTCTTGGCCTTTTCACATCCTGACAATTTCTCTTTTAATAATGCATCGACTCTGAGGGTACCTTAGCAGACCTGCCTGGCGCCCAACAACACCTCTTAATTCATAGTGTGCTCACACACAAACACAAAAGAGGCTGCGGGGTTTTTAATTGGCCTCTGCCCAAATTAGACAGATTTATCCCTCTCACACATTAGCCGAGATGACCGGCCTGAAAAATCACGTTGCTCAGGCGTTTCTCTGAGGCTTTCTCTCACCACGCGTTCGTCTCGAAAATTCGGCTGAAACAGCAACTTTGACGGTTAATTAGCCTCGTTAAGGAAATCTCTGAGGCCAAATCTGGAAATAAACATTCTTTGTTAGAGAGCGGGTTTGTTTTCCAGCACAGGGAGCAGACCTGCAGATGCAAACAAGGAGCTTTGTTTGGAAAGATTCATCAGAAAACTTATCAACAGGATCAAACACATCCACAGGCAGCGAGGTACCTGTCTCCATCTTTGTTTCATGGTAAATCTGACTGGCTGACGGATGAGAGG
This sequence comes from Lutjanus erythropterus, assembly GCF_056507025.1. Classification (NCBI taxonomy): domain Eukaryota; kingdom Metazoa; phylum Chordata; class Actinopteri; order Lutjaniformes; family Lutjanidae; genus Lutjanus; species Lutjanus erythropterus. Next base: position 27,478,479 of record NC_139338.1, on the reverse strand, counting down.
GGGCAGGGCTTAAAGCAGGTATGGAGACTCACTGGTCATTACTGGCAGAGTTATCTATAGGTAATATAGACTCTTACAAATATAGATGCTAAAAAGAACCATAAAGAGTTCATGGTCTTGTCCCCATAGGAGAACCCTTCTTGGTTCCTAATAGAACTCTTTAGAAGGAAAACTCTTCATTTATAACCAAACAAGGGGGTCCTACTAAGAACTCTTTGGTTGAAAAAGGTTCTTAATGGAGCCGTAAGTCTAATTAAGAACCCTTGCAAACTCTTTAATCCAAAAAAGAGCTTCCTCAGAAGCAACTGGTTCTGTGTAGAACCTCAGCCCTTTAGGAAGAACCTATCTGGAACCCATATTTCTTAGAATGTCGCCCACAACACCAACACTACACCTACTGAGTAGGATTGTACATCCAGTAATACCAAGAATAGACACGTTTGGTTCACGCTCAAGGATTGGGGGGATGGAGAGTCATTTGGTGCTGGGAAGCAACAATATCCAGTACGTGGGAGTCAACATTAATCTTTCAATACATCTGCACTTTCTGCACTTCATACAGAAACTGGTCTTATTGCAGTAAAGTTAAATTATTGTCTAAAAGAAGAGAGACTAGGACATCACTCTGATTGGACTTTTTAATATTGGCACACCAACATTTCTGGCCAGACCACCACTCTGTGGCATCTGTCAGTATAGTCAGCCAGATGCGCGGCCATTTCAGTGACACTGGGATATAAACAACAGAATGGATTCTGCACTGAATCAATTCAAACAACTTTAGGGTGTCTAACCCATGGAAAAGTTCAGAAAAGTTTGTGAAAGCTGCTAAAACTGACAGAGAAGGACTTGGTCATCAGGAAAAGCTGTGACATTTTCAGAAACTAAAGTTAACACATTGTGAGGATCCGTACAAACTTGCTCCCTCTTCTAGGAATAACGACCGGACAGTTTTACCTTTTATTTGCTATTAAGCCCACACACAACAAAACAACAAAAGTTTGACGGTGTGTGGCTTAGCTGAAGCCTGGGCTAAGTAATCCCAGGGTTAAATCTAAACTCAGGGTTAAGGATAGCCCTGGGCTGTGAAAAGAGTCTGATAGTCTGCTAGAACTTTTAGATCAAAATGCCAATACTAACAATTAAAAGGTCCTTCTTCAAGCAATAAATTAAAGAAGTCAATTGATGAAAAACTACTCTCTGATTCTTGCACGCTTAAATCTTGGTTGACCTGACATGAACTTGCAGAAAGTCTTGCTCACAACTCGTGAACTCCGGGCTTTCACAACCTCATCTGAAGTCAGCCACAGGCCTAATCAGGAGCAGTGGCGAGTTCAGATGTGTTGTCCACGGTCAGTACTGCCAACATGGCTGACCTCCAGACTGACCTCCGTTCTGTGAAAACACTCTACAGGGACAGTCCTTCTCCAAAGGGAGGCAAATTGGAGACACTTCCTTGATACCCTCATGCCCAAAGTTTCAAACGAGGACATGTCTTTGGCTTGTTTCTTCTGAAGTGAGTGTAATTTGTCTTGTGCTTCTTTGGCTCTGCATGTTTTAGTATCTTACGTCATGATAATCTGTGCCTGGAACGGTTGTGGCTCCCCCAGGGATTGAAATTAACTTTTTATTCTCAGTGTCCCCGAGCTGCCCTGAATTCTACTTTCAACTGCCCCAGACTGACCAACCGTTGTCCCAAATTTAAGTTCTTTTTTTTCATTCTGCATAATAAAAACAGTATATTAACTTTATTTCTGCAACTCGCATCACTGACTCACTCTGGTCCACCGAGGAAGTTCCCTCACTTTAAATCACCCTCAGTGTTTGGCCACAGTCAGTTTTCATTATCCTTTTCATCATTGGTTGGGTTTCTTGTATATTTCTGTATGATCAATAAATGCATCACTGGAAACTGCAGTGCAAGCACAAGCTTTAAAATAAATATAATAGTTGTATCATGATGTTCAAAGTGCACGCCTGTAAATTTCTCTTCGTCATATGCCACACCAAACAATTAAAGTGATATATATTCCATGACACATGTGTAAATATTAAAAATTCAAACTGGAGTTCTGTCCTTGTCTCTTTTTTTATTATGAACTACAATAAGGATCCAACACCCAATGTTCAAGGTCTAATTATGAATAAAGCATGTTTTATTCCAGGCTGGACGTTAATGGATTTACATGAGGTTCAGACGTATACCGATCATATAACTTGGGCAGCCACTCTACCATCAAAACATGTTATCAATATTTAGTCGGACGACGGACGCTACAACTACGAACTGAAAGTGTCAGCTCATAGGCTGAAGGCTAATCACAGCCTGACATGAGGTTGCTTGATGACTAGATATGGTTGTCAAGACTGAAATCCGCTGGAAATTAGGGAAATTTTACAGACCCCCAGCATCCCAAACATTTGGGATAAACCAAGTTAGCCTTGACAAGGAGCTAACATTATAAATCAAGATCTACTCTCCGTTAACATTACTTTACAACTCCATTAGCTACAGTTGTTGGGGTCTGTGTCAGGGATGTTTCATAGACCTGGGAACTGAAATCTAATAATGAACCAAACCGTCTAAACATTCATTTTGCTCATAGTAAGGGGAAGATCAAAAGATCGAACATTAAAGATCAAAGTAAGCGCTTCACATTGAGTCATCAATGAATATCTTTTCTTGTAACATGGTCAGTATAATCTTTAACACCTGTGTTGTTACCCGGTGGGAAAATTTCCTCATCATAGAACAACCTACATCCAGATTTCCATTCAATTTACTGTGGATTTTCATGGTTTCTAGAGGCTGATTCCCGATCGTTTTGGTGACCCCCTGACCGTTCAGGTGTCACCATCCTCAAGCAAAATTATCCATGTTTACACAAGAAATACAAAAATCAGATATGGAGATGGCCATTAAATTTAATGAGCACATTCATGCTCTTTCAGGACTGAATGTTTTGGATTTTAAGGGATCAAAAGAACTTTCCTGTAGGACTATCCTCAAGGGAACATTTTTAGATTTTAGATTTACTGTTGGTAAGGTTCAGCGGGCTCAGTCACAGCCGCATTTGGGTAATAAAATTAAAATTCTGGACGGAGCTCTACTGATTTCAAAGGAATCTCCATGATCAGGAGATTTGCAACCAAAGGCAAAGTAAATGTATGCACTGTTTTCATGAACTTTGACACATGAATTCGTGCTGTTTTTGAGTTGCAGACTTGACAGTGAATCAAAAGCTAAAATCTGGTATTCTTACAACCATAGAGCGTGCATTTATTTGTTCTTCAAGATAATTCATGTTTATCATATCCCAGAAACAGATTCCTGCCCAAACAGGCCACCGTACCTCAAGCCGGTCAGCGTGCAGCACGATGAATCTGGTGGCGTTGATGCACTCCAGCTCAATGCTGACCTCTCCAGAGAACGTGAAGTTGTCCATGTAGACGGCGAGCCGCAGGTCGTAGTGCCGTGGCCTCACCGACCCCGGCAGCCGCGAGTTCCTCCACGGCTGGACTGACTCCTCATCCCCCCTCTCGCCCGTCCTCTCCCCTTTGCTCCCATTGAGCTTTGCTGACCCTCCGCTGCCCCGTGAACCAGACTCCCCCGTCGCTCCATCACGGTCTCGTCCACCGCACTCCTCGAAGCGGACGCTGAGCACCACAGCCACTGCTGTGACTATGATAAGGGTGAGGATGGACAGGGCGAAGCCCAGCACCAGACGTTTGTGTACCGTGATGTGGCGCTCGGTGGTTCGAGGTCGGACCACCACCGACTCTGCCCACTGGTCCGAGAGGCCACGGCCATTCCGCATGGCGCCTGGGCTGCTGTCGTTAAGTCCCATTTAGCTGGAAGCGTCACTCTAGCAGCAAAGAAATGTCCTCAAGGTTCAGCTTCAGAAACGTGTTCTGATTCAGAAAAACTTTCATTTATCCTCAGGTCAGATTCCAGCTCCTTTCCAGACCATTTAATGTGAAAAATAGCCGTTCCTGTGTTTTGATGGTCCTGAAGATTCCAGTTCTCCGTCTGTGCTTCTGAAACTCCCGCACTTATATTTCTGAAAAACCTGAACTCTGACCTCAAACCGCCACTGGACTGTTCTGAGCGTCCTTCAGCTCCAACTCGAGGTGGAAAATCAACACCGCGGCCCGTCTTACATTTCAGGCAACAAAACTGACAAACCAGAAAGAATGAGATGGTCGTGTGCGTTTTGGTTTTGTGGCGAGCAGGAAAAAAAAAAATCAATGCTGCATGGCTCGATTTCAAGTTCTAGAGGAGGCTGAGGAGGAGGGGGAGGAGGAGGAGGTATACTGTTGAGGATGTGGCTATACAGTGAGCGTACCATCCATAGACTGTCACTGGAAATCCGCTGGGTAAGATAAACTCTAAACCACCGTGGATAAAGGTGTTAGACTGAGAATAAAGCCTTGTTAAGACCCTTTATACAAAGGACCAATACAAAGTCACAATTTAGCCAGATTATGCACAGATTTTACATTAAAATCACTTTTGCATGATTGAAATCCTCATTTTGATCTTCAGAAACAGTCACTTGACCTGTACAAGAGATCTAAACCTAATCTTAAACCAACATAGGAGATTTAAAACAGCAGGTTATGTCCCGAGGTTGCCATAAAGTTAATTTCCTCAGAGTTAAAGCTCTTCCAAACCTGCAATGAAGCATAAATAAACCCCTACTGGACTATTATGGGATTATTATTATGATACAGAGGGAGATGAAAATGCCTTACAGAACATTAAGGTCAGTATTAGGAGCCACAGATGCACGACAAGTATCACGAAGATTAGTTTGATTACATTTTATGTTTCAGAGTGAAGAGTCAGGACTTTTTCTTTACAACCACGTCAACAAATTTACACTATATTTTGTTTATTAAAATAAAGGTTCAATTTTAGATTTTTTGTCAAGAAATCTGTGACAGATTGGACTCAGTTTGAGTTACTTTAATGTCAAAAAGTTACCAGTATTTGCTAATTTTACTGTCATATCATGAAGAATTTCCCAAAAGAGTATTTTAAATGTGTTTTTTTTTCTAATTACTTTTTGTTTTTACATGCAAACTCAAGTAAGTGTCTCTCTGTTTGACAGATTTTAAGTTAAATGAGCTTTTACTGCCGTTTTTAACGGTTTTAGTCGACTTCTCTCCAGAAAGGTGGCGTTTCCAAAAGGTAATAACTCTCTCACTGCAGTCTCTGTCTATGGGTCTCTCCCTCCTTCTCTCTTGAGGGGGTTAAGTGGATAATTTACGGCCAGCATGTGGGTTTATTTCACCGTGGAGGAGATAATTCACTCGGGCTACTCCGCGGAGACTAAACGATCCCGGCTTTACAGCTCACGAGGCTGCTGATGGATGAAGCATGGATTAAAAATGATTGATACCCGGGAATGTATTGATCGGTGGATTCCAGGACAGAAAATGGGATGTTTTTAATCCGTTAAAATTCCATCAATCAGTCCAGTTCCTCTAATGAGATCAGTCTGGCGTTAATAAGGAAGGCTCCGAGCATTAACGGTCCGTGAGAATGTCCAATTTAGCCGGTAAAGATCCAGAAACTCCTCCGGTAACTTCTCTTCTGTCGTCCCCGCTGGGATGCGGTGAGACCCGGGTTCGTTTCTTGCGGCGGGTCGGTGAAACCCTCTCCGGTGTGTACGCTGAGTCCTAAGAGGAGCCGCGCGTTATTTCCGCCGTTAAAACCGTTATTTTCCCGATTGAACTCGCCGGTCGCGCACCTGCTTTATACCTGCGTTTTTTCTTCTTCTTCTCTTTATTATTAGCGAGGGAGGGGGCTGCAGGGTTACCGGCGGTCAAAACACCGTCAAGTCCAACCGGGACTGTCCGGGGATACGTCGCACTAACGTCAGAAATCCGTTAAAACACATCAGATACAGAGAAATCCGTTGTGGAAACCTCTGGAGTTGGCTTGTTAACCGTCAGAAATCCGTTATTGATCCGTTAACCCACCGGGAATCCGTTACAACAAACATCTGGGGATCTTTTTTTTTTTTTTTTTTTTTCTTAACGTCACAGATCAGTTCAAAGACAAAGTGATCAATTCATCGGGAATCCGTTAAAAAAAAACACAAACCGGTGATCCCTTTTATAACGTCAGATATACATTAAAACAGACAGGAGATCAGTTTCAGCACCGACAGCGATCCTTGAAAGCACCGAGAGTGATCCGTTAAAGACACAATAAATCCCTCCAAAACCACCGGATCCGTCTCCATGGAGTCCAAAGTAGAAATCAACCGTGTCCAGGTGGATTAGCCCGGGTTAACGCCGGGCACGAGCCCCTCCGGTGCTCCGTTATTAAACCGGATCCTCCTTAACTTTTTAGCCCAGGGAGAGCTGCTGCTGCCGCCGCCGCCGCCGCTGCTGCTCTCTCCCTCCGCTCCCCGTGCGACTGCTGCTGGTGGTGGTGATGATGATGAAGATGATGATGAAGCTCTCCTGTTAGCATCCCTCCATCCACCGAGGAGGAGGAGGAGGAGGAGGAGGATGATGGTGGTGGTGGTGAGGAAGAGTCTCAGCAGCAGTGAGTGCGCTCGCGGTGTGCGCTCGTGTTTGAGAGCTGCTGCTCCAACCGAGGGGCACGCGCTGACTGAGAGAGAGGGAGAGAGAAAGTGTCTGTTTGAATGAAAGCTACACCCACCTCACTCTATTCCACTCTATTTAACTCTGTTCTACTCTAATCCAGAGCCTATCCGGTTTTCTCAGCTCAGGATCCTTACAAGAAAAAATATACCAGGGACCCCTTTATGTCACCGGCTTTTTTTTTTACACTTCTACAGTGGTGGGAAGTAACTAAGTACAAATACTCTGTTATTTTACTCAATTTAATGTTTCAGTTATCCGTACTTTACTTGAGTATTTATTTTTCCAGCAACTTTTTACTTTTATTCTCAACATTTGAACACAAATATCTGTAATTTCTACTTCTGACATTTTCAAAACAGGCTTGTTACTTTAGTTTAATGTATTTATTTATTGATCATTTTATTTTCCTTTATTGTGTGCTGCTTTTCAAACATCAACACTGATTTCAGGTAAACAATAACATGTAGAGGACGATTCCTTGGTTTATGTATCAGCAGACTCTGTTTTTTTTTGCACCCCCCCCCCCCCCCACACACACACACACACACACACACACACACTTAAATGGTGGGGAGTGACTGAATAGGGGAGACTGGGGCTGATTGACACCTGTCTTTTGTAAAGTCCCCTAACTTCAGTTATTACAGTCTGTAACTGCATGTACGATGTGTTCAGGCTCTTTACGGTGTTGTGGATAATTCTGACAATCTTGAGTATAAAGAGGAAATGTTCATCTCAGTGTATACCTTCAGGGACTGCATCAGCACAGCTGCAAGGGCACATGTGACATGAATTTCTCAGGCTTTTCAACAAAAGCCAACAATGACGTGTAGCCTTCTACCTGCAGTAAAAGATTCTTGTTCGATGGCAGAAAAGAAGGAAAAGAAGAAACAGACTTGACAGAGGAAAGCACTGGTGGATTTGGGGGGGAAACTGGCCCCTGGGGCCCCCATGTTCAAAAAACACTGCAAAAAAGGTCCTAAGGATGCCCACCCATTGGAGAAAATGTGACAAAGTGCCCTTCTGGTTGCCCTCCCAGTGGAAGAATTTATCAAAAATTGATTAAACACAGAAGATACTTATGAATAGTGTAATCATCTAAAATATAAGAAGGTGAGGTGATTTGCAGACTCTCTCTGTAGGTGTGAATGTGAGTGTTTGTTCAACCTGACAGCCTGAACAACCCACAGCAATGAAGGTTAATGAGTTTTACTGAGAAGTTTTAGTGATAATTGAGTGTTTTTACAGTTTATTAAGGATTTGAGCACTCGTTTTTTTCCCATATCAGATGTCGAGCTACGCTTCGTATCCAATCAGAGAGGGAGAGAAAAAAAACTGACATGTGACACACTGACTGTGTCACTGCTGCGGAAGAAAATATTGACAGATTTCCCCGACCAAACACACACACACACACACACACACACACACACACACACACACGCTGCTGCTCCCACGTGAATGACAGCCACAGATTACACAGTGTAGCGCCATGAAAGGTGTGTCAACAGCTAAATCCAACATGATCCTGTGAGTGCGACACAAAACACAGAGCGAGCGGTTTTTAATGAAGAAATTATGTATACAGAGAGAGAAAAAAAAGACTGTTTGTCACATAACATAAATATTAACACAGATTTACTAATATATTTACAGATTAATTGCACATTATACCTTCTAACATGTTTCTTTTAAGCACATTTAAAGATTAATCCAGCTACTGACACTTATCTCCTTGGTTATTAAAACATATTATTGCTGTTTCAATGGATTCATTTACATGTTTGAATATTTATTTTATTTGATTATATGGGTATTATACAGCTGTTATCACAGGTTTTCAAAGTTCTTAGTACCATGGTTAGCATAGCTTATACCTAACTTTTAAAGGACCAGTGCGGAGGATTTAGTGGCATCTAGTGGTGAGCTTGCAGATCAACTGAATACCTCCAGCCTCACCCTCCCCTTCAAAGCGTGCAGTAGAACCAATGAAACCTGTGTGGATGATGTATGATACACCGGATGCCAGACCCAAAAGATTGTGCCTGTTGAGTCAAATGAGAATTTCTCGTCTGTTGCATATGTCAGAAAGTTTTCTAGCTTCCAGGTTTACTTCAGCTGTGTCGCCCACTGAATCCACACAGCAGTGATTCTCCTCCTGCCCCCACTTTTCCGGGTTCAAGGAAAGTTTAAAAAATGTCAAAAATTCAGAATAAAAAGTCAAAACTGATCTTTTTGCAGTTCGAGGTGTGTTATCAACAGTTTATAGACGTCTCTTTCATGATGGAGGCTAATGAGATTTTTTTTTTCACTTTATTGTTTAGTTTTTACTCGATGATGAAAATGTGACACTTTGTTCTGGTTTTCAAAGGTTAATTTTTATTTAGTTTTAGCTTCATTTTAGTCATGAAACAAAGTTTTTTGGACATAATTGAAGTTCCCATGAAACGACTAGTGGAGTGGCTGCTACTTATGTGTTTCCTGTAAAACAGGCAGTTAGGGACGGACTTGATGTAATGCTAGGGAGGAGAACAGTCCTGTTAGCAGACCCTTCCCAGACTGAGCGGTCCCAGTAAACACAACCGGACCAAAAGAGCCTTCAAGTCCAACAGTTTGACGACAGGGAATACAATACCAAGGTGGTTTTCATGCAGGGTTTGGCTCTCTGCTGCCTGGAGCTGAGTCAATAACAACCAAGCTAACAGCAGTTAGTGGTTGGCTAACTAACTTCAGCAACAACTAAAGCTATTTTCCCATCAGGAAACTCAGTAAATCACCTTGGAACTTTATTCCCTGTTGGTCTTGGAGGTCGTGTTTGTCCTAGTGACTGGTCATGTCCACCGGAAGGCTGCAGAGCCTGGTTATGTTGCCAGCTAATAGTCACAGTTAGCTACTTTAGCAACAGGAAAACTGCAAAAGCTATCTGTCCATCAGGAAACTCTGTAATTATCTTAAATAGTGTAAGCTGAGCAAGTGGAGGACATCAGAGTGGAAACCAGAGAAGATTTCCTCCAGGATCCAGTTTCACCCAAATCAGTGAATAAAGTTGTGTTTTTGTACAGTGAGGCCCCCAGAAACACTGCAGTCCAATCCAGTGAGCAGATGGATTACAGTGAGAAAAGTATGAATGAGTGTTTCACTGGATGCAAATTTGCCCCCGAGTGCAGAATCAGTTCTCAACAGAGGCTGGTTTGACGACAGGGAATACAGCACCGAGGTGGTTTTCCTGCCGGGTTTGGCTCCTGGTGCACCAGGGCTAAGTCACAGCTAACCGAGCTAAAGGCAGTTAGCAACTAGCTAAGCTACTTTAGCAACAAATAGCATAAAGCTAGCTTTTCATCAGGACACTCTGTGGTGCTGTATTCCCCGGTGGTCTCAGGAGGCTGCTGAACACAGTTATGTTGGCGACTAACAGTTATGGTTAACTACTTTGGCAACATGTCAGCTGCTAAAGCTATCTGTCCAAAACCTGTGATCCAATTCAACAATTTAAAATGTTTTCCAGAAAAATACAAACTCTAAAATGTCAATAAAAATACCCAAGAACACCTACAAAGTGACTTTTCTGTCATTGCAGGGCCAGACACTGGAGTATAGGTGATGTATAGTGTTATGTGATGCTTAACTTTTCCTTGTAATGCAGTTAGTAGCAAATTTACCTTTGTTAACCGACAGTTAATAACTGTCAGTTATTTTTATCAGCATTAAAATTTTCAAGGCTAATCTCACAAAATATTTGAAATCATTTGTCAGAAAATAAACAGTGGAATTAGTTACTAAATGTATGAAAACACTGAAAAACTCACATTAAAATAAGTGACATTAAATAGCCTGAAGCTGAGAGGAGACGTTTATTATATATCTGTTATTTTAGGATCCTTTTGGTGACAGTCCAGTGAACCTGCTTGTGAGATTAAATCATGAAGGTCAGGTGTTCCCCTGCCGTCACCAAGGTGATACTGACACACGTCCAGCTCATCAACATTCCCGCCGCCAGCTGTTTGATTGGCTATTGACACAGCCTGCCAAGCGTTTGATTGGCTATCACATGAGCCATTAATTTTACAACAATTGGCATTTTCCCGCCCATCTGTCTCACAATGTGTGTGAGTGAGTGTGTGCTCTCAGCAGTAAAATTCTCCTTTAAAACGATCTGTTATCTGACACACACGGTAAAAGTGTGTATATGTGTGTGTTCTGTCAGATTTATGTCATGTTCAGCGGAGCTAACTGCTAGCTTTTATCTCTCTCTGTCAGATGCTTCGCTGGTCAATGCTTCTGTCCAGCTAGAGGCGATGGGACGGTGATGTGAGTCACTCTGTTCATCCGTCCAGCACTTTGGTCCAGCAAACTACATTACATGGACAGAAGTTTGTGGAGAATCCTGCGACTTCTTAACCTAAATAAACTCTTTAAAACCCTCCTGCGTCAGCAGGAAGATGAACTGCCGCTTGCTCTGTGCCAGAAAACAGTCTTATCCCAGAGAAGAAATCACACCTTCAAACAACTTAAAAACATGTTAAAATCTTCAAAGTAAAAAACTAACAATACCTACTGATAACATGGGTTTGAAAAATTTGCAATTATAATCAGCTTTGATTTAAAATACATTTTCTCAAGAAAATATTGTTTTTTTTTCCCCCACAAAAGTATGATTTAATCAGGCACAAAAAGGGTTAGCTATACCCTAAGGACCCCTGCCTGACTTCCTGGTTTAAAAAAAATTTGGGAAAACTGCTCAAACACTGGTAAACTTTCTATTTTTAGACAAATTCATTAAATATTATTGCTATCACATTTGTCTAAAACATAACCTGTCAACTTCTAAATCAAAGCTAAATAAGAATTATGGTTTAATTATATATATTTGAAATAAAATGGCTGCACACTACAATTATGCTGTAAAATAAAAAAAATAAGTTGACATCTACATTTAATAAAAAGTTTTATCTATTAAAATATATTTTCCAACATAATTGAAGAATAAAAATAAAAATCTCAACAAAATACAAGTTGTCCCAAAGAATGAGTGAAATAACTAAATTAATAAATTATTTTTATATTTAACAGCATTTTTGTTCTTTTAAATGATAGAAAAAAGAAATCAAAAGTTCACCAGTGCTTGAGCAGTATTCACCTCTATTTAAACCAGGAAGTGATACAGGGGTCCTTAGAGTATAGCTGACCATTTTTATGCCTGATTAAATCATGAAAAATTGTATATGTATGTTTTTGATGTTCTGTGTTGACATGGTGCAAATATTTCTTAATACAAGTCTAAAATAATCCAAATACATTCCTCTTGTGTTGGTCTTTCACATAACTAAGTAGAAGTGTTTAAAAAAAGAAAAAGAAAAAGAAAAAGAAAAAGAAAAAGAAGAATAGGTGAATTGTTCCAAAGGGCAGACATGAGGGGGTTCTTGCGATGTTTTCTACCTTGTAAGGAGTTCACTTTGTCCAATAAATCAAATAAACTCACAGTGTCTCACACTTATTTTCTTCATTAAACAGAAAAATACAAGCTTACACCTTCTGAATTCAAGTTTCTCACTTTTTTTTACTGAACTGAGACAAGATTTAACTGCCTGTTAACTCATCGTAATACACACCTCATTCAAACTAAATTTGCTTGGAGAGGTTTGTCTGTTGAAATTAGCGAGGCTCTACAGGCTGAGCTCTCGCTCATTATTCAGCTCTGTGGGTGTGTACTCCAACACTGAATCAAACTTTAAGAACATTAAATTAGCAAAATAAAATCTCAAAAATGGCCAAAAACACAACCGGTGATGGAAAAAGCCAATTACTGGTAGATATATTCGTCGAGTCACCCAAACCTGATGTCGCGGTGGGTGCCAGTGGTTTGTTGACATCAGCTGAGTCCGTTTCTAAGGTAACGTTAGCTAGAGTTGCACCCTGTTAGCGCAGTGGGGACCTGCAGAGAGGCAAAACATGAACGTCACTGGAAAAAATCTTCCCAAGTTCTTTAAAACAAGTCCACAGACTCGTGGAAACAAATGAGAACGTAGGGGAAGGTCTCATTTTTCCATCCATGCATAAAAGCGATTAATACATGTACTAAAGAATTAATGTGGAACCAATTCAGAGGGGTTCTACTCAGGGTCCTTAGATATTTCAAATGATTCATCTAGAATCTGTCCAAAGGGGTACTACCGAGAACACTTTTATATTCCAAGGGTTTGGGGGATCTCAAAATATATATTTAAAAGTGGCGCACCAATAACCTTCTTTTAAAGGTTCTACGAAGAACCATATTGTCTACAGATGAGTCAAACAATGATCCCATCCAGCATTCTGTTACTTTGTTATTATTTATTATTTAAATTCAGTAAACATTTTAACACCCATACTTTCAACAATCCTTGGAGAAATCTTTCTTTCAAAAAGGGTTCTTAAAAGAACCCTCAGTCTAACAACCCATTTTTTCAGAAGCGATACTTCTAGTTGTAGTGGAGTATTTTTACAGTGCGGTCTTACTAGTTTCACTGAAGTAAAGGATCTGAATACTTGCAGCCTTTTTATTTCCTCTTGCATCACCACCAAGACAAAGTTTCTTTTTTGTTTTTGCCCCGAGACGAATCGATGCGTCCAACACTTCCATAATGTTTAATGAACACTGCAGCCTATAGAGGGCACCGCCGCGGCTTTAGAATATCAGACTGTGTCTTTACTGGACAAAGTCAAGACACACTCTGTCTAACATGCGCACACACAGTCTTCTCTGACATTGCATGGCCAATTAGAGTCCTATTTCAGCCAACTGGATCAAGGTGGAAGACAGCGGGGAGAGAGAAAGAGAGATCTAAGTGGGCGGCACACTCTTCTGCCTCAGGGTAGATTGGTGTCAAGTGCAGAGAACACACACAGTGGGCAGAAAATGTAATGAATGTGTATCACTTGTTAGGAAGATAGACCACATGTGAGTGTGTGTATGTGTGTGTCTGCACTTGACACCAATCTAGCAGCAGCAGCAGAAGAAGAAGAAGAAGAAGAAGAGAAAGTGAGTGTGTCAGGGGGAGAACAGATTTAAAGCCGAACACACAGAGATCCAAACATCAATATTTCAAATTCCTTGAAAGCACAAATCCATCCATGATTCATAGTCACACTGCATAAAAGAGACGGAGACGTAGATACAGACTGACAGAGCATCCTGTGGTCAATACGCAGCGTACAAACACAGGCTCGCCGCGTCTGTGCTCAACTGAATCACTGATGGTGTGCGTGTGTGCGTGTGTGTGTGTGTGTGTGTTTGATGTAAACAGAGTGTGATGAGTGCTGAGGTGTGGCGGGACGTAGCGTAGCTCCGTGTAGCGCGGGGCTTTCACAGGCAGAACTTTTAACTATTGTTTGCTCTGTAATGTTTTATTAGTGTCTCTGTTGGCTTCCTCAGCTGAAAGAGCATAACAACACTTGATCAGCTGTTGTAAACAATAGCCATGTTTTTATCAAGTCAAACTTCAACTGAATTTTGTGTGAATTTGCAAAAGAACATTTAAAGGAACGCTAGTTTCCATCTACTAGACTCATGGGAATTTCTACAAACTTGGCACAACTGACCAGTTGGACTCGAGCATGAGCAGATCAGATTTTGGTGGTCAAAGGTCAGCGTCACTCCGACCTTGTGTCGGTCCTTTTCTTATGAACAAAATATCTCATTAATGCCTTAAAGTAATTTGTTCAAAGTTGCCACAAATGACCACTTGGACTCAAAGATGAAGTGGTAAAAGTTTTGGTGGTTACTGTCACTGTGACTTCATGTCTATCTCAATCTTATGAAAGCGATGTGTCAATAACACCTTGAGGGAATTTCTTCAAAACTTGGCACAAATAACCACTTGGACTCGAGCAAACTGATTAGATTTTGACGGACAAAGGTCAAAGTTAATGAGACCTCATGTCTGTCCCATTCATGTGAGTGCAATATCTCAAGAATGCCTTATATAGTGGTCAGTTCCATATTAAATCCCATCAGAGTTTTCACTATAGACATTATATGAGTGTGGACAGACATGGATGTAAACTGTAACTTGACTGGTTGGTGGAGACAACCACCAGTTTTTGGCTGCTCTGTTTTATACAACCACTGACAGCTGACTTCTCACTCTTCTTAACCGGCCACTAGGGGCCACAAGTGATCAACTACTGCTTCAGTTTGAAATCTTGTTGCAGCTCAGGACAACATATGTGGGGGTCATTTTAATGTTGGTGGAACTTTGCAAATCTCTGCTGGTTGCACCTGACAGTTGTGGTGGGGTGGCATTGCAGTAGGTGCTTCACTATCAGCAGGTGGCGCTGGAAAACCATTATACTTTTGCAGAAGAGGATGTGACAAGATGACGTAACTAAAGGGATTGTTTTGATAGATCTGACCCTAAAGTTTGAAGAAGCAGCAGGAGTACCAGTGTAGGAAGTTAAGAAACAGACTATATTCAGAATATTTTCACAGGTTTATTTTGCCTTCAGACAGCCGCTGAATAAAGGAAACATGACTCTCTCCAAACCAACCAGACTTCATGGGTAAAATCTTGCATTTTACCTTACAGGACACAGGTGTTGCTGGTCTACTGCTGCCAATAACCCGTTAATCTTATGCACTGGACCTTTAATACATTAACATGTTGATTTGGCTGATGCTTCTTTCCAAAGTGATGAATAAATGAAGTACAATCAAAGCCAGAGGAGATCGAGGACACAAAGTGCCACAGCTCTCAGTTCAACCCTCCTCCTGACTCAAGTGCCACAAGGTTGCAGGTGCATGAAATGACACACAAGTGCCTTGAAAATTACTTTTTGAGAGCGAGAGAAGAACAAAGAGATAGAGGGATAGAAGGAGTACAGTAAGTTTTCTCAGAAGAGGGCTCTTCAAAGCACGAGAAAGACAGGAATTCTGCCAATCGAATAGAGTTTGGATTCACCACGGAGGGAGAGAGAAAACCGGAGAAGTGTTCCTGCTTCACGCTTACAGTCGGACTAGTCCAGTAAATTACAAACCCCTATTCCAAAAATGCTATGGCGCTGTGTAAAAGAATGCAAAAACTTTGACCTATATTCAAAGACAAGATATTTGCATGCAACTCACTCAAATCATCACGCTTTACCATCAAAAGAGTGATTTAGTGCCATTTGTAAAAGTGCAGCCCACACGTACGCACCTGGGGCACACTGGCATCCTCACACACTGACTATAAACAGCAATGCTACAGATTTAAAAAAAAAAACAAAAAAAAACAGCATTCTCAGTGCATCTGCAGGCTGGTTGCAGCTTTTAACTTTCTAAACCAAACTACAACCAGCTACAGAACAGCCTGTTCTACTGAGGTTAAATCACAGCGTCCTCACAGAGGCACAAATCCAACCACTGTGCAACATAATAACAGCAATAATGCAACGGCACAATCACAAATACATATTTCTCCCCTTTTAAGTTTGTCTTCCCTGTTTTTTCTGACAGCAAACACCTTAATATGGAAGGTAAAATCCTATCTGTGCAGAGAATCACTTTCTATGGATATCAGACAGAGATAATTCAGTGTAGGATAACCCAGTTTCTGCTGCCATTGGTTACAGGCAAAGTCATAAATAGTCAGATACCAACATTTAGAAACAGTGACTGAGGTTTTCTCACTCTTATAAGTTGCAGCAGTGACCTTGCTGAGGTGTCCTCGTTTTCTTTAATAAACTCACTCAATTCGTCCGATTTCGTCTGCAAAATCTTTCACAAAGTGGCCCACATCCACCCACTCAGCCGCTCGGATTCTTTCAGCGCTCACTACGGTGCCAGCAGAGGTCAGGGTTCTTTTCTCTGAAGTAATTTTAAATAATTAAAAATAGTCTGACTCTGGTCAAGCTGCAGCCAAGGCCGGCCTCTGCACTAATCTGCACGTGGAAGGAGAAATCTGTAGATTATTTACTGTACTTAATCATAAAATGAGCAGGATATGTGATAAGAGATCAAGCAGAAACATGCAAAATTAAAATACTGTGGCCTCTCTGACGAAAAACGCTCCAGGCGAGGCGTTTTGAAATTGTGTTGCTGTTTGCCCTTTTCATGTTAATTTGAGTTCAAATTTAAGCAGAATTTCTGCAGAATGAGTTAGTGTCTGTTTATGAGCTGTTTGAAATCATTAATAGTCTCTTAGAAGGAGGAGATGTTTATAACAGTTAAACTGAGAAAAATGTTAATGGAGTTTGGCAGGCAGTGAGACAGGCAGGGACTGAACCACAACTCCTCCTGCAGTGCTCCTGCAGCCTGCCTGAGCTTCCTCGAGTCTGAGGAGGAGGGGGCAGGTTGAAACAAGTCACTCCAACCATGGTCCGTATATTAAATAGGATTTCAAACTATTTAATTTACAGTTTTTTGGGTTTTTTTATCATTGGAGATGGTGTCCAAAAAAGTGGGTGTTCTGTGTGGAGTACCCCAAGGTTCAACTCTTGGACCACTTCTGTTCAGGATCAATATGCTCCCACTTGCACAGGTCAAACAGAAACACAAAATAAACTACCATAATTACACAGACAGCTCACAGCTGTACTTATCGTCTGATAAAACAGAAGTACTTATCTTTGGTCCAAAGGCTCAGAGACAGAAAGTCTATAAGTATATAATGTCTTAAGTTGCTGTGCTCCTCAGTACATCACAGACATGCTGATTACATACAAACCAGCGGAACTCAGGTCAACTGACAGCGTCTTTCAGCCATTTCTCATACAAAAACTAAAGCAGTGGAGGCAACCTTTTGCCCCAAGTAGACAGAACACTGTCCCTCAGGACCTGAGAGAGACCCCGACGCTGAGCACTTTAAAAACCAGGTTAAAAACTTTACTTTTCAAAACAGCCTATAGCTAAGTTCCTCGTGTGCGTGTGTGTTTTCTGAATGTGAAGCACATTGTGTTGCCCTGCGTGTGCTTTATAAATAAAGTTTGAGTTGAGTAGTTGTTACGTGTTGCTCCTTCAAAGCGTGCGAGGCCGACCTGACAGACTCCACCCCGCCGCTCCCGCTCCCGTACGCCTCCGTGATGAACAGACAGTGAAATATCTGAATGAAATCTACCTGCTCGCCGCTGCAGCAGCCTCGGCCGGTGGCAGGTCGTCCTCGCAGCGTCTCGCCCGGATCGATGACGTCTGGTTGATGTCACTCAGCATTTCAGCAGGACGAGACAACAGAGGCCGGCTCCTGCAGACAGGCGGGTGAACGGCAGCTATTGATCCAGTCAGAGGGAAAGAAACAGCGGCTTAAAGATGTGAACTTTGTTTGGTCTTTTCTTTTGTTGTCAGTGGTTTTATTTTTTATTTTGCTCTTTTTGTTTTTTTTATCTGGTTCTTTATTTCCTTTTTTTCCTCTCTTTTCTTCTTCCTGTCTGAGCTGAAGGCAGCAAACCCCAGATCACATCAGAGACCAGGAAAGAGACGGACTGCTGCAAAGTGTGTTTGCACAACGTGTGTGTGTGTGTGTGTGTGTGTGTGTGTGTGTGTGTGTGTGTGTGTGTGTGTGTGTGTGAGACAGCTCACTTAACAAATGTAAAACAGATTGCTTCTCGCCTCTCTTTGATAGGTGTATCTGTCTGTCCTGTCGTTTATTTCCTCATTTATCTACAGCACAGCGTGTGTGTGTGTGTGTGTGTGTGTGTGTGTGCGTGTGTGTGTGTGTGTGTGTGTGTTAACGTATACTAAACATGCAGTAAGAGTGTGTGTGTGTGTGTATCATACTGTTTTCACATGCAAGCATTTGTCAGGTGTGTATCGTGTTCTCTCACCATACTGGCATTGTCAAACTGGTTTACAACCGTTAGCATGTGTGTGTGTATGTGTGTGTGTGTGTGTGTGTGTGTTGCTCTGTGTGACGCTGATTAGAAGTGAGAGGTTTTTGATTGCCTCGACCCTCCATGGAATTATTAGCATAGCACACACACACACACACACACACACACACACACACACACACACACACACACACACACACACACACACACCGGAGTAATTGAGCATTTCTCTTCTACATTACATATAACAGGATCCAATCCAGGAGCTTCAGCGCTGCGCTAACAAACTAACGCTTCACTGTTTACTCTCCATATTTAAATTTATGCAGATGAGACCAAGTAAAAGATGAATGAGGTTGTTTGTGTTGGGAGCTCTCTGTCGCTCTCCCAGTAAAACCAATTTTAAGCTGGGACTCACAGACTGGGCTGCACCAATAAAGACTAACTTAATCTAATCAGATTTCAGCAAAACTAGATTTAAAACGAGTAAATCATTTGAAATTAAACAGAGATCTGCTGCACAAAACTAATCTCCAGTTTAGTAAATCCAAGTTTATCGATGTAAACCAAAATTGAATAGAGTTAAATCAGTATGAAGATGCTTGTTCTCTCAGAGTTTAAAAAAAAAAAACAAGCTAGTAACTGTAAAAGTAAAAGAGGGCAGGGAACCGTTTTCTTTCTCACTTTGCTGCTATGATTTCCTGAACACACATTAGACTGTTTAATAGCAGCTAAAAAAGCAAATAAATAAATACATAAATAAACAAACTGATTAACCTAAACAATTAACAAAATCTTGCATTGTTTTCTAGCTAGCTAAACTGTGTAAACAAACAAACAAAATGTCACATTGCTTCCTAGTTCACTAAAAAGTGAACAAACATTGTGTTGTTTGTGATCTAAATAAAAAGTACAAAACACTGTTATATTGGTTGGCTGGTTGAACAGTTGAAGGAATGTCAGTCTTGTTAGCTAACTGAAATATGTTCATGCTAATTGTCTTGAAAACTTTATAGCTAGCTACCAAACAACAGTGTTGCATTGTTTGCTAGGCAGCTAAACAACATTTTACAGTGTTTACTAGATAGTTTTTCTAAAAAACAAAAACAAATGTCCCATTGTTTCTGCACAGCTAAAAAGTACAAAACATTGTTTTACTGTTTGTTTGCTAGCTTGCTAAAAAGTTGACAAAATGTCACATTCTTTGCTTTCTAGGTTAAAAGTCATTAATGCAAGTTGTTTGCTAATTGTTTTTGGGTTTTTTAAGATTATTTTCTGGGCTTTTGCCTTATTTTGATAGTGACAGCTGAAGATATGACAGGAAAGGGGACAGAGAGAGGACGGCGAGAGGCAGCGACCGCTGCAGAGGACCAACAGCCTCAGTACACGGGGCGAACGCACTACCAACTGAGCTAAGTTAAAACTAAACTTGGGTTTAATCATCATTTCTTAATTTTAACATTTGGTGAGACATAATTTAAATTTCAGACATCATTTCATCAGGTTAATCCTTGCTGGTGCTACCTGCCTAAAAGGTGCCAGTTCTTCAAACCGCAGGAAACGGTGGATTTATATCTGTGGCATCTCATCATTCTGAGCCACAAAAGATTTATAGGACAGCTTCAACAGACGAGTAAAGTGAGAATTCTTCACCGAATCGAAGGACCTCATCCATGAAAAGTGCCATAAAGTGAATTGGCCGGTCCAGCCTCCTCTGACTAGACCTGTCGACTGTCTCCACATCAGCACTGAGATCTGATGGCAGAACATTTACACACAAAAAGGGCCGCAGCTTTTACCCAGACCTTGTCTGACAGAGCTGAGTAACAGATTGCACCTCTCAGACCTGCTTGGGTTTTCATTCGGCAGGAAAAAGAAAAGCCACTCCCAAAAATAAAAAAATAAAAATAACAACATTCCCACATTTATTGGTAAGCATCAGCAAATCAGGAAAAATCAAAGTTCCCTTGCAGTTTTCCATGCTGGTGATGGTATGTCTCCATGTCAAAGGTTTTCAAAGTGTGGCCTGTGGGCTAATGGCCGCCCTCAGCTCGCATTAAGTCACGTGATACTGTGAGACGCCACCACAGCAGTGAGGGGTGGTTTACTTCTGGATGCACAAAGAAGAAACTGGTCTTCTCTTCAGACTTTAGTGGTGAACAAGAAAACTGTCCTCCTTTGGTTAAACTGAGACCAAACATCTTCAACAACTAGAAGGAAAGCGGGATTTGATTAATTAATTACCACGGCGGTCATGCAGTCCCGTTAACCTGCAGTCCTTTGTCGTTTGTTGCTCGAGTGAACCTCTTATTGAAACTTTCCACTGAGAAGCTGAGGAGCTACAGGTGAGGGTCTATATATGTTTATGTTTGAGTATTTATGGGGTCGGAGACAGTTTGGAGGGAACTAAAGGAGACAAACAGTTCGTTTGTTCATTATTCTAATTTCTCTCTAATGACTGCATGGTTGATGCATCACCATCTGGCACACACACACGCACACACACCGCTGCGATAATGCAGCCATTGAATCTAATGACAACGCACCGCTTGTCGTAATGAGACTCCAGTTTGTTTCACACGAATCCAGAGCGAGGCATGATGGGTAAACTGGCTCGTTTGCCGATAATTAGCTTCTCGTCGCCGTGGAAATGACTCAAGTGTTTGTCCTTACAAGCAGTTTACCTCAAAGGATGGATGCTCTGAAACAAACAGCACACAGTCGCGGTCCAGTGGAAGTAAATGTGGTGTCGGGTTGCCAGATAGTAAATAAAGAAGCCGCCGGGTTGCCAGGTCATCAGTGAAACTCTCCCTCCACAAATTGGGTTGTAACTCAGCACGGTGAATCATGTCAAGTGTGTGTGCGGGTGTGTGTATGTGTGTGTGTGTCGTCGTCGTGCTCAGACAGAGGCACTTGAACTAAATTGCCCCCCTGGTACCCACAATGCATCTGGAGCTGGCAGGAGTGTCTGAGTGGCTGTCTGTGTGTTTAAACCTCACAATGCCTCAGTGTAACACACAGCTGCTTCATCGTGACCCTCTCTGTCGTTTCTATGGCAACCGGCGGGCCTGATGATGGATAAACTACGGGCTGTTGGAGATCACAGTCAGATGGACGTTTTGACATTGGGTCCTAATGTTACCATGACAACAGCGGCCGCACCTGCCACCTGTTAACAACAAACAGAGGTTCCCGCAACAGCCAGTGAACATTACTGTATCTGATTTCATCAGAGTGATTCAATTTCACCGTGAGACCTCAGATCATGATTTTAACAGCATCTTAAGGTGTCTCTTGGTACACTGTGACATCACTGATGGGTGTGACCTCTGAACACGCCCAGCCACACCCGAAACATTCAACCAGAGATGGCAGAGAAACGCTGCTTCTTACACCTTTCTAATCTAAGGTTATATTTAGGTTAATATAATGTGGCTATTTATCACTTTAACATCTTTTTTTTTTCTGTTGGGTACCAAACATGCTCAAAAGTTACTGGAGTGCAGAGCAAAAAGGGGCGGGACTTCAGAAGTGTCAAGTCAGTTGGTTGTAACGTCTTCATCTCAATGATATAATTATGCAAACTTGAGTCACTGAAGTTCAATATTATCGATCATCTCATCCAGTCAAAATTTTACATTTAATTTTCTTGAATGAAACTGAGGCTGTTTCTCCCTCTGTTCAGGTCCGTCTTGTCCAACATTTTTATTTAAGCCACCATTTTTAAAAATCTGCAGCAGCAAAGCAGTTTGTTTTTTGATCCGTGTGCTTCGACACATTGACGTGGAGTTAAAGGAGGAAGCGTCTCACTGAAGGACAAAGTCCACGACTTACTGAGCATTTCTGCTGAGGATGAAATCCAGCAGGAACCGGAAACGGCGACCTGCGATAATGATGCAATAATGATGTTAAAATGATGTGTAGAAACAATCAGCACTTTTTCAGGAGTCTGCGATGTAAATGCAGACAACAACAGGCAATCTGGACGGGTCAACAGTTCATCACAGGACTGACACATAGAGACAAACAACCTCTCACTCTCACTTTCACACCTACAGGTAATTTAGAATCATTAATTAACCTGCGTGTCTTTGGACTGTGGGAGGAAACACATGCAGACATGAGGAGAAACCTAAAAACTGCAGTTTGAAACCCAGACCCCTAAACTGTCTGCAGCAGAACTTCTTAAAGAAGTTCTGTCAAAGTTCTGTGAGTGCAGATTCTGTGTGGGTATGTTTGATCAGTAAGCCGTGTGCAATTGGTTATTGTAGATAATTGCACTTCCTGTTTTGCACACATCCCAAAAATGCAACTTTGTCAACATTTAAATGGTTATTTCCAGATTTCCCTGCGCAAGTTTCACCTCCACTTTGTGTCTCTGAAGGACGAAGCTGGATGTTTGTGAAGGTTCTGATTGGAAGCTAATCAGTCAAGGTGATTGACACTAATTATTAATCTGCGGTAAATAAACAATAACGGCGGTAAATCTGTGTTTCTGATGTTGGCGAAATCAGCTCGGCTCGTTCCGCTGTCAATCAAACACGTCGACGACGACAACAATAACAACGCCGCTGTTTCAACATCGACACACGAACCGTCACGAAGCTCCGTCCTGCTGATCGAAAGACAGAGAAAGAGACCAACACACGTGGGTCATGTGACCGACAGCAGGAGGATACATTAATGTTCAGGGTCGTTTTTAACACGAAGGTGAAAATGGAGTTATTCAGCTTAAAACCCCCACTACACACACACACACACACACACACAAACACACACACACACACACACACACACACACACACACACACACACACTCATCTCATTCCTCCAGGCAGCCAAAGTCACGTTGCCTTTTTTGCTTAACCTCTATTATATCCCTGCGTGTGCACGTTCACTCACTCACACACACACACACACACACACACACACACACACACACACACACACACACACACACACACACACGCTGCCTCACTGTGAGTGCAGTGTTGAAGGCGTGGGCTGTTTCTTCAGGTTACATCTCTCTGCAAAGATGATGGATGGAGGATATAAAATCCATCTCTGCAGGCCATTTAGAAAAGAAATGAACACCGACGCTGAAAGAGATGATGGCAGATAGATAGATAGATAGATAGATAGATAGATAGATAGATAGATAGATAGATAGATTCCATTAAAAAAAAAAACTTTGTAATGTAAAATCTCAATAGAACCC